>NC_056735.1:1449499801-1449684801 GCF_019279795.1 Protopterus annectens
AACTTTTCTGTCAGAATAAATCTTCATTTATTTCATGTACACATAGGCTATCTTTTCAGTAATGGAAGGAGATGAATAGTTACTAGGCATCTCATCCAGAGCAGGGCACACTCAGGACTACAGCACCCCCTCCTTAAAGTATAGCACACTATCAGCAATCCAGCTACATGCTGTGGGAGCAGAACTCACAATGTTATGCATCAAAAGCAAGTATGCTACCTGTTGTGATACTAACACTGCTAAAATTTCCACCCCCCCCCTTTTTTTAGATTCATGGTTTTATAAGTTCATAGCTAATTACTATGATAGCTTTCATAATACGAAGAAACAAAGATGGCCAGCAAGATTAACAGTCGAATATGCAGCCAAGGACCAGATAGTGAATAATCAGACTTTTATTGTTTTTTACAATAAAAGTCTGATTATTCACTATCTGGTCCTTGGCTGCATATTCGACTGTTAATCTTGCTGGCCATCTTTGTTTCTTCATAGTTTGGTTGGGCCTTGCATCCCCCACGTGCATAGTATTTGGTTTGGACTGACAGCTTTCATAATACTCCATTCTAAGCCTAGCCAGTTTCCCCTATCAAAGGTGAGAATCAAACACTGTGCCTTGTCTTTGAGTCAAACATCTTAACCATTATACCAACCCCCAATCTGTGCCCCCTAAATCATAACAAAGCGGAAACCAAAAGATGCTTTCTTGGGCTGGTGATTCTCTTAAGCATCAATACTGAGATGTTGACAAGGTTCCAGGCTTACAGTAAGTAGAGTTTTCTCTTGTTAGGCCCTGCTTTAGCATAGCATGCTGACAAGCTAAAGAAGTGAGGAACACTTGCATAATGACATTTCATGTTGTTGTTTTACATTTATATAAATGATCTCCTGTTTCCTCAGATCTGTTCCTGCTGTTGGATATTTTTATCTAATGTGTAATTTACTATATTGTTGAACTGGTCACAAGATGTTATTTATTTTTTAACTAATCAATTGTTGTATTTTGCTTTTGTTTTAGGTAGGAGACCACCTCAGGTTGCAGGTTCCATTGGACCTTATGGAGTTTTCCTTCATGATGGCTCAGAGTACAATGGGAACTATGTCGACACAATAACTTTGGAGGTATGCTTCTTTACCTTTTGTAAGCAGAAGACAAACATTTATCCTAACATTATGTTTCCATTCATGATTAATGTTAAAGCAGTGACAGAAATAGGCTAATTCCTACCCATCACATGTTCTTATTTCTTTATCCAGCTTTACTTGTGTTAGACAGTTTATAGGTTGGTTGGCAAATGTGTGGTCCTTAAGGCCATTTGAATGATAGCTTAGCTGTCCCATTTCTCCAACTGTTGCTGTACTGGGACAAACAGAGATGGATCCAGCACTAGTTGACCTAGACAGTTGCCTAGGACTCATTGGCTTGGAGAGGGAGGGCTGCTTGCCTGGAGGCTACCACAACATTTAATTTAAAGAAATAAAAAAAAAATTACATTTCTTCTTTAGGGACGCACTCTGTGTTCCTCTTTTGTAGTGTCTCTGCATTCGCCATACTAAAAACATATGTACATTTAAACATTGGAAATTCCTGCATGTATTGACACACACATTTAAACATCGGAAGTAGGATTTTTAAGCATGGAGAATTGTTGCTGAGTAAGCCGTTTCTTTGCCACACAAAAAAGATGAGCAAAAACATATATTGAAATTTATTTTATGGTGTGCAATCAGTTTAGATGATTTTGCTGCATCCTTCACTGCATAGCAAAAGTCATATATGAATGAAATTGTTTCTAATTTGACTCTGGATTCAAAATGTGCTTAGAGAGGTGTGCTT
Source organism: Protopterus annectens (assembly GCF_019279795.1). NCBI lineage: Eukaryota > Metazoa > Chordata > Ceratodontiformes > Protopteridae > Protopterus > Protopterus annectens. The sequence continues at coordinate 1,449,501,636 of NC_056735.1, forward strand.
AATTATGCAGATACAGTCTTGAGAAATGTTGTATTATGACAAGTTCACTGGAGCAGCTGTGTCAGAACCTGCTTTCTTCATAACCCAAAGAGAATATAGAAATTTTATGTGAAACTGTTTCTATGCAACCAGTGATGGTTCCTACTGATTTTAAAGGGTTATAGATATTTTAAAAACTCTAAAAGTTTTTGGCAGATTTTATAAAATGTATCAGAATTTTAAATCATAATTTGAGGCTGTATGAGAAGAAAAACCTGACTTCTGCTGCAGTATTAATCACATATAGGATTCCCTGCCATGGAAGCCTGGTATACGGCCACTCTGCCAAAGCCTACCTTTGCTTTAAGGTACACAGAACATCACCCAAATGTTCCTCATGTAGCGTAAGGCATAAAAGTGATGTTCAGACTTACCATCTTCAGAACTTCTTTGCCGCCAGTCCAAATGCTTTTTCTAACCATTGGTCTGTTTGCCTATGTCCGTTTTCTGCCATTTTTAGATTCATAGGTAGGTACTAAACTATTGGCCCTAGGGCCTATATAAGCCTAGCCAAAAAGGTACCCTGGCTTTCGCCACCCAAGAAAATTATTTTCCTGTGCCCCTGTCAAGCAGAGCCACAGAAGTGATCCCCAGGGTGAATTTCCTATTTCCCATCCAGTCATCAAGATTTTTCTTGAAGAGTGCTAATGAGGAGCTCTGTTTGACATAGATAGGTAGTCTGTTCCAGAGTATGGGAAGTCTCTGCGACAGGAATCTGTCCCTCCACCATGTTCTGTTTATTGTGGTGACAAGGTTTAGGTCCCTAGAGCGTGTAGCTCTGAGGGATTGGGATTTTAACAGCTCTTGGTTTGACATAGCTTTGCATGTTAGGCAGAGATCACCTCTGAGTAGGCGATATGCGACAGAGTAAAGCTGGAGTTTTTTGAGACGGTCTGCATAGGGCATCTGTTTGAGGCCAGTAATCCTCTTTTTGAGGTATTTCTGCAGCCTTTCCACTGTTGTAAATGTCTTGTGAGGTACAAACCAAAAGGGGCGTTGTACTCTATAATGGGTCTAATGAGTGATGAGTAGAGGGGAACAATGACCTCTTTTTTTATCTGGATGAGAAACCTTTTGTGATGAGGTGTGCCACGTAGAAGGATTTCCTGACCACTGTCGCAATGTGATTATCAAAGGAGAGACTACCTGTGTCCCAAGGTCTCTTATCACACTTTCAGTGTTAAGTAGACTACCGCCTATGTGGTAGTTCATGGGTACAGAGTTTTTACCAAAGGGGATGACAGTGCACTTTTTGGCATTGAGCTTGAGGTCATGGCTTTGACACTAGGCATTTGTCTCAGTGAGGCCCTTTTGTAGGATGTCCACATCGTTAGTAGTTTCGGTTATGGCTCCTAGCTTGCAGTCATCTGCAAACTTAGTTAGCCAAAGACCTTTTGTGTTAGTCTGTACTTCAGAGAAGTAGATACCAAACAGGAGAGGACCCAGGACTGAACCCTGTGGTACTCCACTTGTCACATTTTGCTGCATTTTTGTATTCCAGTGATTACACCTGTTTGCTGAAGTCCTAACTGTTGCAGGTAAGTACCCAGTTGTGTTTTGTCCTTTTTATTTGAATTCTTTGTGCTGTTTGGGGTTAATGTCATCCAGGAAGGGTAAATGCCTGTGTGGGAGACAGATTCCTTATAAACACCGACACAATAAATGGCTTTTTTGCCTAGGAGCTTCTGATGAACATATCTGTTGTTCAGTTTGTCAGATGTTCATCGTCATAGTAGGCTTTCTTCCCTTTCATTGTATCCTGAGAACCAGCATCTTAAGCATCTTGCTAAAGATACAATGGAAGGAGCTTCCTGCCGTGAGGGTCAGCCATCAGGGAAGAAGAAGGTGAAAAAGGTAAGACCAGAATCTTCCACTATCCAGCCTCTGCTGGGTGTTTCTCCTGAGGTTGTTACAAACCCGGAGGCTAGCCTGGCTGTGTTGTCGGATTTCTCTGCTGCTACTGGGTTGGGGGCTGGCAAGGATCTAGCAGACAGCATGTCCGACGAGGGTTTGTAGGCGTCCGTTTCCAACATTCAGGGGAAACAACGGTTGGTTGTTTCCAAGGTGTCAGGGGGGGGGGGTTCCGCAAAGTTTTCTTTGGGAAAAAGTTTCTACTATGGTTACCAAATGCCTTCCTGAGTCAGAGCCTTCTCAGTTTTCTATGGCGGATATTCCCTTAAAAAAGAAACAGAAAACTAAACATGTTTCTTCTGCTCCTAGAGATCCACAAAGTTAGTGGCAGACCTTTACACAGGGGTTATTTAATGCTTTTCTGTCATTAACACCTCCTTAAAAGGTTTCAGTTCCTTCCTGCTCCTCCCTGGTCTTTTTCTCCATTTAAAAGGCCCAGAGAACTGCATTCTTTTGAGGAAGAGTTGGATTCTGATGAAGAATCCCTTACTTATTCTACTCAGATTTGTTCTCCTTTGAACTATGGGTCAGAGGAGGAGGAATCTGATAGTCCTGATACTCCTCCTGAGGAAATTTCCTTTGGGGACACAATCTCTAGGATGATAGCATTTTTAAGTGGGATTGTGCTCAGGTGTCTGATATCCATAAGAGGTACTATGAGTTACTGCAAATGGAATCTCCTAAACCTGCGGACATTCCTCCTGTTTTGTCTGGTGTATTGGATTTTTTTCCAATGCTTCTAAAGCACCTGATTGTCTGCCCTCTGCTCCCAGGAAGCCTGATAGGTTTTATTGGGTGCCTGCATATTGTACCGTTCTGTTCAAATGTCCTGCTGCTGACACCTCTGTGGTGTCTGTAGCCTCTGATAAGCTGTCTCAATTGCTTCCTCAACCAAGTTACTGCCTTCTGACAAGGACAGCAGAACCATGGACAGGCTGGGTAAGAAGGTTTATACTTCTGCTACCCTAGCTTTTAGGGCAATTAATTATCTGACCCATATATCTAGGTATGTGTTGGTTCTTCTTTTTTAGGCTTGTCAGCTTTTTTCTGATCTTCCAGACTCGTAGAGTAAATCCTCAGCTCTTTCCTTGCTAGAGGGTTCCTGTCAAGTAGTTCATCATTCTATCAAATGCAGTTATGATGCAGCAGATGCCTGTTCTAGGGCAGCTGCTTTTGGTTCTGTAATGAGAAGATATGCTTGGCTTAGGCTTCAACCTTTACCTGATGATATTAAGGCTAAGTTGATGGATGCTCCTCTGGATAATAAACTTTTGTTTGAGGAAGCGGCTGCTATTTTAAGTCTCTTCAGGACAAGGGGAAGGCTTTACAGAAACTTAAACATGTTTGTTTCTCCTGTGCCTAAATTTCAGAGAAACTACCCTTCTAAGTCAGCCTTTGTTCTTAGGGAGTCTCACCCTCCTGCTAAAGGTAAAAAGGGTGGTGAATGGGCTCCTCCTAAGGCCACTCAGACTGCAGGGATTCAGAAGCCTTCCTTTCCTGACAATCAGATGTTGTCTGACTCTCCGCCTCTTCCTAACCACATTGGTCTTTTTCTTTGTCTTCCTCTTTCTCTTCCTATTTGGCTTTGAATCACTCAGGATTCTTAGGTTCCGTCAGTCATTTGTCAGGGATACTTCATGGTGTGGATATCCCATTCTCCTTTTAAGGGCATTCCTCAGCCTCCTTGGGAACAGCTTCCTTTTTTCCCAGAGGTTCTTCAAGATCTCTTGTCTCAGGGTACTATTCATGAGGTGCCTGTGTCCCAAAGGGGGAAGGGGTTTGTTTCTATTGACCAGAAAAGAGGGTACTTGGAGACCGATTCTAGACCTCTCTCATCTAAACAGCTTCTTTGAAGGTGTCTTCCCTTTGGATGTTGTCCCTCCAGACTGTGTTTCCTCTCTTGCTCCCATTGGGTTTTCTGGATCTCAAGGATGCTTATTTCCATATTCCGATCCATCTTTTTTTCAGTAAGTTTTTGCGTTTCTCTGTTGTTTCCTGGCATTTTCAGTTCTGTACTTTGCCCTTTGTCGTTTCTACTGCACCAAGGGTGTTCACCAAATACCTTGGTCATGTGATTGCTTTTTGCTGGCTTCAAGGGATTCAAATATTTCCTTACTTGGATGACCTGTTAATTCAGGCATCCTCTCCAGAGATCCTTTTGCAAAATCATTTTGCCATTTCTCATATTCACAGCCTTGGGTTCATGATAAACTTCAAAAAGTCTTCTCTAACTCCTTCTCAGGATTATGTCTTTCTGGATTGCAGGATTCAGATGGTGCCAATGCTGGCATCCCTGCCTCCTCGAAAGGCCTTAACTTTCACTTCTTAGTTTCAAACTCTTTTTCCCCTGGCCTCCATTACAGCCAGGGAGTTTGAGAGCTCTGGGTTTCATGGCTTCCACCATTCCAGTGCTCCCTCTGGCCAAACTCCACATGAGGAAGTTCCAGTGGTTTCTGAAGTCGGTGTGGCTTCAACATGCACATCCTCTAGACTTTATAGTTCCTCTGCTTCCTTGTCTCAAGAAGGATCTTCTCTGGTGAATTTAGCAGTTGTCTCTGAATCCAAGGCTCCCTTTTTACCCCCCTATTCCCTCTCAGGATCTGTTCACAAATGCTTCAGATGTGGGATGGGGAGCAACTTTTGGCTCTCTGAAGGTACAGGGAGAATGGTCACCTCCTCAGCAGAAGGAGTATATCAACATCAGAGAGATGAGAACTCTCATGCTGGCAGTTCAGGCCTTTCATGCTGTTCTGTACTGGGCCTGTCAAGGTATTCACAGACAATACTACAGTTATGTGGTATATCAGCAAACGGGGAAACAGGATCTTACCTTCTTTGCTGGTTGGCACTTCTGGTATGGGATCTGGCTGTCAAGTATCACACAACTCTTCAGGCAGTTTATATCCCTTCATATCAGAACATTGTGGCAAACACTCTGAGCAGGTCCTTTACTCAATATTGTGAATGGATGCTTCATGGGGATGTGTTTTTGGACATAGTTTATCAGTGGGTTACTCCTCAAGTAGATCTCTTTGCCTCCACTCTGAACAATCAGCTTCCTCTGTTTTGTGCCAGAGTCCCAGATCCTCTAGTGTGGAAGGTGGATGCCCTCTAATTTTTTTGAAATGGGATGTTTCTTTATGTATTCCCTCCCTTTCCTCTTATTCTGAAAGTCCTGTTCAATATTCAATAGGATGCTCCCAAAATCTTGTTGGTTACTCCCTTTTGGCCATGACAGTATTGGTTCCCTCTAGTTCTCCATCTAGCCAAGGGCATTTATCACCGGTTGCCTCGCAGGTTGGATCTGCTCACATAAGACAAGGGATACTCACATCCATCCCCACCTGTCCACACTTCATCTGACAATGTGGGTGATAGCGTTTTGATTCCTCATAGACACCTTTTTTTCTGAGGATGTGCTGCAGGTCCTGCAGGAGGCCAGGAAACCTACTACTAGGAAATCCTACTTATCAAAATGGAAGAGCTTTTCAATTTAGTTTATGTCTCGTAACCTGGACCCACTTACTGTCTTTGTTCCTTTGGTTCGCTCTTATTTCTGTGAGTTGATGAATGTTGGTTTGGCCTATTCTTCTGTTAAGGCCCACTTATCTGCTCTTTCTGCTTGTTTGCCTTTAACTGCACATGTAGCTTCTAGATTTGAGGCTAAGCAATTTCTTAAAGGCGTCATTAATATTAGACCTCCCAGGAAGCCTATTCCTCTTCCCTGGGATCTTAATTTTGTTCTGGAGAAATTGATCCAGGCTCCTTTTGAGCCTGCTCTTTCAGCTTCCTTGCAACATTGTTATTGGAAGACATTTCTTTTGTTAGCACTTACTTCTGATAGACAGGTATCGGAGTTGCAAGCCTTTTATACCTTGTCCGCCTTTTTTGATATTCCATGAGGACAAGACGTCCTTACGTACTAATCCTTCTTTTATGCCTAAGGTGTTTAAAGAGTTGTCACTTAATCAGGCTATTAATTTGCCTACTTTTTTCCCTCTCTGCAGTCTGACAGTGACAGGGTGCTGCATACTTTGGATGTGCATAGACAGCTTCAATTTTATTTGGATAAGACTAAAGCTATCAGAAAATCTGATCAGTTGTTTCCTTTCATCCTAGGTCTTTAGGATTAGCTGTTTCCAAGCAAACTATTTCTACTTGGATTTCAAAAGCTATTTCTTTTTGTTACACTCTTCATGGCAAGAGCCTGCCTTCTTCTGTAAAAGCTCATTCTGCTAACACTGTGGCTTCTTCTGGTGCTTTTTTCAAGGGATTATACACTAATTCTATTCTTGAAACAGCTACCTGGACGTCTGTGCATACTTTTACCAAACATTACACGTTGGATGGTATCTCCAGAGCTAGAGCTGGTTTTGCTAATGCCATTCTTCATGGCTTCTTAGAGGGCTCTACTGCTGCTTCCTCCTCCCAAGTTGCATCTTGAGATTTGGCACTTTCCTATATGTGATGAATACCGCAGCAGTGAATGTAAGGACATAGTACAGTTGTGTAAAATCTTATCATAACAGTAGATGTCTTTGCCTTCACCTCAGCAGTATTCACTCCCTCCCTCCATCCCTCTAGTCTTTTCTTTTCCTGGATATGCAGGTTCTCTTTTGTTTTCCTTAGACTGGTGTTCCTACTGGGGCAATCAGTTCTGAGGATGGTATGCCTGAACATCACCTTTATGCCCTAAGCTATGTGAGGAGCGTTTGGGTGATGTTCGGCGTACCTTAAAGCAAAGATAGGTTTTGGTAGACTAGTTGGATGTTGGGCTTCCACGGTAGGGAATCCCATACTTGATGATACTGTAGCAGTTTGTATGACATCTATAAGATTGGGCTTAGAGAATGAACTGGAATTTATTGGTGGGTTGTTCTATGATAGGGGTTATCCCATGGAAATGGTTAATAGTATTAAGAATGAGATTTTATCAGGATGGGGGACAAAGTTTAAATCACTTTTTTCAGAGTGGAGAAGATATATTGAACACCACCACCTTGGTAAAGAAAGATGGGAACATAATATTCATGGTTTTAACATACAATGAGGACACCAATAATATACAAAACATTTTGATAAAATACTGGGATCTTTATAGGAGAATGCACAACAAGTTGGAAGTATTTAACCAGTCATTAAAATTTGGTTATAAGAAAAATGACAACTTAAAAGAATTATTTGAGAAAGAAGTTAGGAGAAAGGTTGTAGGTATGAAAGGTACATTTAAATGTGGGCATTGTAATCAATGTATTTTTATAGCTAATAAAGAGGAATTGGATATACCTGTGCTGCAATACATATGCCGTGTGAATGAATTATACAACTGTCGGACTAAAGGGGTAGTATATATAGCATACTGTTCAACATGTTGGGGATTCTATATAGGCAAGACGGAATGTAGTTTAAAACAACATATTTATGAGCATATGTATGAAATTAGCAAGAAAAAGGAAAGTAATGCATTGTTTAGACATGCCCTAAATTGTGTGAATGCTGATTTTAAATTTTGGATACTGGAGAAGGTTCATATCATAGAAAGAGGGGGGTGATTGGCAGAATAGGCTTAAATACAAGGAATTGATGTGGCAGTTGAGGCTTGATGCATGTGTTTTTCCTGGTCTAAATGACCACGTTAATATAACATCAGCATTGAAATTAAAAGCTATTTGTTAACATTTTAAACTGGGACAGAAAAATGTTTTTGTCAAAATGCTTTTTTAAAAATGCTATCAAGATGTGTTTCTGTGACATAATATTATTATTTTAAGAACATTTTGTAGTTTTGCACAACTATGTTGCAATATAAAGTAGTTTAGTATAAACAATGTTGCAATATGAAGGCGGTAGATAGGAGGTAGAATATTTTCATTAAATACAAAGCGTAATTTATTTATTTTATTTATTTATTTTACATTTGTTTACCGGGCTAGTCCAACTGGATACATGTCCATTTTCAGTGGAGGCCCGGGGAGAAAAGCTCCACTACATACTACTTAACAATATCAAGATATACATGAATATACAATAATAGGAAAAAAAACATATGCAATAAACCTGCAAACAGGTTGTATAGACTTTTGAGTACAATCTAAAATCATTAGGATGGTAAAAAAAAGAAAAAGATGATGAACATTAAATACTCTGTTAGAGTTTGTAGATAAGAAGAAAGAGAGAGGTTGTTAAGGAATCAGATAAAAAGGAAAAAAAGAGATAGCTAACCAGGGTTATTACATGAACATAGCCAATGGTTATTTAGGAAGAATTTTAGTTTAGTTTGAAATAGGGAGATTGAAGTTAGGGTTGTGAGGTCTTGTGGTAGCTTGTTCCATATTTTGCCAACTGAGTTGGAAAATGTGGAGTCACCTGCTGAGTTTTTAGATAGGGAGGTTTGGACCAGTATTTTGTTAGTGGAGCGTAGGTACCTCTGATTGTTATAGGGTGTTATGAGGGTGGAGAGTATTGGAGTGTTGTCGGGGTGATGTAGGGCATTATGGGCAATAGTGAGTTGATAGTATTGTATAAGGTGGGGTAGTTCCAGCCACCCAAGTTTTTTAAGATTTAAACAATGATGAGTTCTATATGGAGAGGCAGTTGCAAATCTGGCAATGTTATTATATGATGTAGCAAGTTTGTTAAGATTATGCTTAGAAAGATTTGTGTATATGGAGGAAGCATATAATAGGGTTGAGATTAAGTGGGTTCTAGCTATTGTAGTTCTGGCTTCAGGAGTAAGAAAAGATTTGATTCTGTAGAGAGAGCCTAGTTTTCTGTTGGTAGATTTTATTGTAAGGTTAATATGGTAGTCAAATTTCAATTGATTGTCAATAGTAATACCCAAGAGTTTTGTTGTTTGGTCAGGAGAGATAATGGTCACATTATCAGATGTCAGCGTAAAATGGATTGAGGAAGAAAAGTGGGTGGGTGAAAAGAGCAAGAGTTTGGTTTTCTTGGGGTTGAGGAGAAGACAATTAGAGAACCATTGCTCTATGGTTGTGAAGGTTTTTTGTGTGAGAGAGTGAAGTTCTGTCTGTGTTGAGGCTGAGCAAATGATAGTAGTGTCATTTGCATATTGAATGCAAGTTGTTAGTGGAGTAGCTAGAAGAAGTTCATTAATGAAAATGGAGAACAATAGAGGACCTAAAATAGAGCCCTGATTTATACATAAATTTTTTGATATTTAGGTGTAAATAATAGATATGTTTAAGCAATACAGCATTTTGTATAGCAGTTTTATATAGAAATTTTATTTATTATTTTGTGTATATGGAATATGTATATGGAATTCATGTGATTTTAAATTTAAAGCATTTGGGTATTTATCCAATGAAAAATAGAGGCTAACTATTTAAACAAGTGGGGATGTAATGTAATATTTTCTGATGAAGTTTCCTGTTTGGAAAAGTAAGCGCTAAATCTGTGTTTTTGTGCAATAAAGAACTTTTCATTTTTTCTACTTGTGGATCCTGTCATATTACTTGGTACACATACTGTGAGTGGTTACCTTCATTGACTGAAATATTTAGTTTACCATTAATTTTGTTCATTAGTTGAGGTGTGTAGAAAGATCTATATAAAAATCTCCAGAAATATATTTTCCATTTAAGTGAAAATGTTGTTTTCCCTGCAGATTCTAATATATTTGTTTTATCTAGATCCCGTGGAAGTGTGTTATTAACTGTATAAAATGGTTCCAGAAATTAGCAGGACAGCAATATATTTCTTCTCTGATAAGTCTGTATATAAATGCCATGTTGTCTGAATAATTTTGTTTATGCTGAATAACTGAATTAAAGAAATCTAGCAGTATATACTAGTGACCTGTTTATTAGCAGAAGTGATCGGGTTTATCTTATTTTGTAAGAATAGTCTGAGGGATTGTATGTTAAGCCATAGGGAGTTGTCTTAACTGATATTGACTTATTATCTGATCTACATCCTTCACCCTATCATCTGTAATAAGTTGAAACCAATACACAAGACCTTTTTGCTTAAGCAAGGTAATTTTATCTATATCTGAGGATTGTAAGGATTCTTGAGTAAAGGCTATTGGGAAAATTGTTAAGAAAAAGTTCCTTGTACTTAGTGTGTTTAAATATAAAGTTTCTAAAATGTATTAGTATGTTGTGTAAGTACCTAAATGAATGTTTGGGTATGCTGTGTAACATGAAGTAATCTTTAAGTATCCATAATATTGGGTTATTTATAAATTCTTATTTGTATGGCTGTGGTTTCGATATTAATAGCATAGTTGAGGATTCCCAGAATATTTTCCATTTGGCCTGATATGGTGTATCTAAAAGTTGTGCTATGGACCTAATAATAGCTGCATTAGAATAAAGGTTCACATCAGGAAAGGCTATGCTTCCTTTGTTCCAGCTATGAAGGTGATGTTTAAGTGCTACTCTAGGTTTCCTGGGAAACCCAAAAAACTTTAGTAACAGAGAATTGATCTTATTAATGAAAACTTTACTGGGAAGTATTAAAATAGATTGTATAATAGAGAATTTTAGGAAGGATTATCATTTTAATGATAGTTAACCTTTCCTCAGTTGTAAATATAATTGTATTCCATTTTAATAAAATTTGAATATTTACATAACATCTATTATAATTTAGTTTTATGATTAATTTAATATCTTTAGCAAGAATGATGCCTAAATATGTAATTTGATCTGTGATGTATTTGTTAGTGCCTTTGTTAATGTTTCTCTTATTGTTTAAATAGATAGGTAGGATCTTAGTTTTATTATCATTGAATGTCAGTCCAGATATAAATTGAAATGTGTTAACAGCTTCAAATAAGGCTGTTATGGAAGAATTATCTCCTTTAGTAGTGATGAGCACATCATCAGCAAATAACTGAATTTTAGAAGTTATTTCATCACTAATTTCCAAACCTTCTATGTTTTTATTTCCTCGTATATCATTAGCCCATGGTTCCATTATGAGAGTAAACAATAAGGGAGATGAGGGACAGCCTTGTTTTGTTCCTTTAGTGATGGGTATTTGAGTCGATGTGTATGATCCAATTTTGATATAAGCCAAAGTGCTTTTGTAAAGATGTAATAGTAAATTAATAAAATTATCTGAAACGTTTAAACATTATAATAATGTGAATAGATAATCCCAATGTATTGAATCGAATGCTGAGTTAATGTTGACTAACCAGAGACAAGTTTTTTTTCTTTCTGTGTGAATAATCAATTAAAATAAGAGACCGTTTGATGTTATCATATGTACTTCTATTAGTTACAAAACCTGTTGGGTCATCATTAATTAACTGGGGTAAAAATTTTTTTAGTCTGTCCGTATAGATGTTCATAAACATTTTGTAATCAATATTTAAAAGAGTTATGGGGTCTATATGACGTACATATTTTAGGGTCCTTACTAGATTTAAGAATGGGCAAAATAAAAGTATATTTCCAGGATGGGGGCAAAATAATGTAATTCTGGGCTTTATGGAATACATTATGTAGTAAAGAAATAGCTGTTTTAGGCATGATTTTATACAATTCAGGTATGATGCCATCATTGCCTGGTGCTTTGTTCTGTTTAAGTTTGTTAATTTGAGTTTGTATGTCCGGTAAAGATATCTGTTTATCTATGATTTCTGATTGTTGTTTGTTGAGTGTGACATACAGTTTTTTTTTTTAATGTACTGTTTTATCTTATCTAATGGTTGAATGATCCGAGATGTTTGATTCACCTGAGATGTTTGATTTATCGTGTGAAAATGATGTCTAAATTCATCAGTTATGTCATGTATATTATAAACCTTTTTCTTTTTTCTAGACAAATATATTTCTTTAATATGATTATGTTTGTTGATTCTTTTTGTTTTATTCTTAAAATTAGTTAAATGTTTCGGGTTTATTAAATAGGCTAGGAATTTAAATTTCTCTAAGTCATAGTCTTATGATGTAAGATTGCACAATATTCTTCCTTAGTTTTATTTATTTCATCTCTAATAGTTTTAGATGCGGACTTGTCATTAATTTTAAGATGTAATCTGTCTAATTTATCTTGTATTTTTTTTAAGTCTTCATCCCAGGACTTCCTTTTGTTATAATACCATTTATTTATTTATTTGTCCGTATAAGTAAGCTTTTAATGCATCCCATACATAAATGTCATGAGAGTTGGATGTTTGATTGAATTTTATAAAAGTTTGGGTTTCTTCTTCAAAAAATGTTTGAAATTGTTTTAATTGAGTTATATATGTAGGTATTCTTCTTTTATGAGTCATTGGGGTGTCATTTAAATAAAGCTCAAATAGAATTGCATTATGATCTGAAATAGGGCAAGACACAATCTTGGTGTTTTTTAAATCATTTATTATTTGTGTGGATATGATTACCCTATCTATTCTAGAGTATGATTTGAATCTATTAGATAGAATATAAATTGAGGTGAGCTCAAGTCCGTGTACTCATGAATATCTTTTAGATGATATGTATCCATGAATTGTATTAGTTGTTTAGCTTGTGAGGATATTTTCCTTTTTCCTGAAGTGCTAGAGTTCTTTTCATTTAAAACACAGTTAAAATCCCCTGCCATAATAATATTACCCTCAGATTGAGATACAATTTGGTTCAGTTGTTGTTTAGTAGTGCTGGTTCCAATACCCGGTAACCAATAATTGTTTACTAAATTAAAAATGTTTGTATTTATTTTAATTGTCACCAAGCACAACATCCCTTTATCATCTTGATAAGATTTAATAATTCTAGGTAAAGGGGGAGTTTTATTCCCGAGAATTGCTACTCCTCTTTTCTTTTTAGAATGTTCAGAACTGGCAATGACTATATATTTATTAATGTTTTAAAAGTTGATATTTTCTTTTAAAATATGTGTTTCTTGTAGAAATATTATGTTTGGTTAGTGTATGTTTAAATATTTAAGTAAACTTCATCTTTTAATAAGATTATTCAGACCATTTATGTTGATTGATAAACCTTTTAGTGAAGTCATAATATCGCTATAAATGAGTAAGAAATTCTTGTGATTTGTGTGTTATCTTGATTATGTTTTATATAATCCTCTCCAAAATATTTGTTATATAAATTATAGTCTTTGTCTGTTGCCATATGATATATTGTATGTGTTATACAATTCTTGCAACTTATAATTATATGCATCTGAATTAAGATGGATGTCAGGAAGAACTTATTAAGAAAATTAAATGTAGTGTAAATGTGGTAAAAAAATGGGGTAGCTACCCTCCTGGAGTTATAAACTCCTTGTCCCAGTGACATCTGTCACTCGGATCAAACCCCTACCTAGCAGCAGCAAAAAACAGTCTCCACTGTATATAAATGTGAGATAGGTTAAATAATAACTCTATATATATTTACATATTCATTAAAACAAGTCGAACAGATCTGTAATCAGTGTAACTCATCTGATACTACTTGTAAGAAAATGTCATTCGGAATAAACCTCTAACTGTAACAACTAAACATAACCTTCACTATATATGAATGTTAAACATACAAAATATTAACTCTATATATGATTGCATATTCATTAACACAGGTAAGGCATAGTTATAATAAGTGTAACTCATCAAGTATTGCTTAAACCATTTTGTCATATCAGAACAGCAACAGAACATATCTTCTTTGTAAATAAAAATTAAACAGATTAAATAATAACTTCATATGTGATTATATGTACCTTAACTAATCTGAAATCTATGAAAGCAGCATTCTAATATAGAAGCCTGTCAACTGAAGTTACTACTAGCCATTTAACACATATGCTATATGTTGGTGTAATATTTAAAATAAATCAATATCAGTATCATTAGAGTGAAAGGTCAGGTGACACCTTAAGCACTTCTTCTTCTTATTTTTCTTCTTTCGGCTGCTCCCATTAGGGGTCGCCACAGCAGATCAACTGCTTCCATTTCTTCCTGTCCTCCGCATCTTGCTCTATCACACCAACCACCTGCATGTCCTCTCTCATCACATCCATAAATCTTATCTTAGGCCTTCCTCTTTTCCTATTACCTGGCAGCTTCATCCTTAGCATATTTTTTTCCAATATACTCTGCATCCCTCCTCAGCACATGTCCAAACCAACGTAATCTTGCCTCTCTGGCTTTGTCTCCAAACCTTCCGACCTGGGCTGACCCTCTAATATACTTATTCCTAATCCTGTTCATCCTCGTCACACCCAGTGCAAATCTTAACATCTTCATCTCTGCCACGTCAAGCTCTGACTCCTGCCTTTTTGTCAATGCCACTGTCTTCAACCCATATAACATAGCTGGTCTCACTACCCTCTTGTAGACCTTCCCTTTCACTCTTACTGGTACTCGTCTGTCACAAATCACTCCTGACACTCTTCTCCACCCACTCCATCCTGCCTGTACTCTCTTCTACACCTCTCTTCCACACTCACCATTACTCTGAACTGTTGATCCCAAGTACTTAAACTCATCCACCTTTGCCACCTCTACTCCCTGCATCCTCACCATTCCTCTATCCTCCCTCTCATTCACACACATATATTCTGTCTTAGTCCTGCTGACCTTCATTCCTCTTCTCTCTAGAGCATATCTCCACCTCTCCAGGGTCTCCTCCACCTGTTCCCTACTCTCACTACAGATCACAATGTCATCTGCAAACATCATAGTTCACGGGGACTCCTGTCTGATCTTGTCTGTCAACCTGTCCACCACCATTGCAAATAAGAAAGGGCTCAGAGCTGATCCTTGATGTAATCCCACCTCCACCTTAAACCAATCTATCACTCCCACTGCAGACCTCACCGCTGTCACACTACCCTCGTACATATCCTGTACCACTCTTACATACTTCTCTGATACTCCCAACTTCCTCATACAATACCACAACTCCTCTCTAGGCACCCTGTCTAGCCAATCAGTACAGGTCCTTTTCTCCCTCCTTAGTGTCCAACCTTTTATAAAACTCTTCATATGCCTTATCCTTAGCCTTCACCACCTCTCTCTTTGCCATGCACCTCATCTCTTTATACTCTTGTCTACTTTCTTCATCTCTTTGACAATCCCACTTCTTCTTCGCCAAACGCTTTCTCTGTATACTCTCATGTACTTCCTCATTCCACCACCAGGTCTCTTTGTCCTCCTTCCTCTTTCCAGATGTCACACCAAGCACCTTTCTAGCCATTTCTCTTACTAGCTTTGCTGTAGTTACCCAGTTATTTGGTAACTCTTCACTGCCACCCAGTGCCCATCTTAACTCTTCCCTGAACATCACCTCACAATTACCCTTTTTCAATTTCCACCATTTGATCCTTGGTGCTGCCCTCACACTCATCCTCCTCTTCTTGATCGCCAATGTCATCCTACAAACCATCATCCTATGCTGCCTAACTACACTTTCCCCTGCCATCACTTTACAGTCTCCAATCTCCTTCAGACTGGCCCTTCTACATAAGATGTAATCCACCTGTATGCATCTTCCTCCACTCTTGCATGTCACCCTATGCTCCTCCCTCTTGTTAAAATATGTATTCATCACAGCCATGTCCATCCTTTTCGCAAAATCCACTACCATCTGACCTTCTGCATTCCTTTGCTTAACACCATACCTACCCATCACTTCCTCATCCCCTCTGTTCCCTTCACCAACATGCCCATTGAAATCTGCTCCAATCATCAGTCTCTCACCCTTGGGTACAGTTATCACCACTTCATCCAACTCACTCCAAAATTTTTCTTTCTCATCCATCGCAATCCCAACTTGTGGAGCATATGCACTAACAACATTCATCATTACACCATCAATTTCCAGCTTCATAAACATCACTCTATCCAACACTCTTTTCACCTCCAAAACACTCTTAGCATACTCTTCCTTCAGGACAATGCCTACGCCATTTCTCCTCCCATCCACACCATGATAAAACAATTTGAAACCACCTCCGATACACCTAGCCTTGCTCCCCTTCTATCTGGTCTCTTGCACACACAATATACCAACCTTCCTTCGGTCCATCATATCAGCTAGCTCTCTCCCTATATCAGTCATACTGCAAACATTCAAAGTTCCGACCCTCACTATCACAGTCCTAGCCTTTACCTGCCTTCGGGCATGCCTTCCCCCTCTTCTCCTCCTTCAGCCAGCAGTAGCCCAATTTCTGCCAGCACCCTGTTGGCCAACAATACTGGTGGCAGTCGTCGTTAACCCGGGCCTCGACCGATCCGGTATGTATTTTTGTACTGTTGTCTGCATGTATGATTTGGCAAAATTTTACACCGAATGCCCTTCCTGATGCAACCCTCCCCATTTATCCGGGTTTGGGACCGGCACAAAGAAATGCACTGGCTTGTGACACCTTAAGCACTTGTGATAGAGAATGCCATCATGCATTACGTGAGCTGATTTTAACCCATATTATTTTCTATCTAGCTATCAGCCTCTGAATGGAAAATCAATTATAATTTGTAATAATATTAGTTTATCCTGTTAAGTAAGGCACAACAATATAAATAACATGGGATACATTAATTTAAAAGAAAGAAAAATGCACACTTACTTTTCCCTTTTTTCCTTCCCCTTCAGTTTACCATAAACATAAATAAAAATAAGATAATTGAAGATTTCTTTCTTGAGAATCAAACTGAGTCCAAATGGTATAGTCAGAAAGTTTAAAATGCATTTTTAAAGTAAATACAACCTTTCCCAGCATTTCTGATGCTTTTTCAATGAAATTACATGTACTGACTTCCTGGTTGAGCAGGTCAACTAGCTCTGACGTCATCAAAATGCATCACGATATTGTGGAGTTCATTCGAGAATGCAGAGAAGATTTTTAGTGAAAATAAGGTAGTTCATGAAGAAATAAGCTCGTGGACATCAAGCTCAAGCTTCACAAAGTCTCTGGAAGATGTTTTTTCATCATTTTGAGTGAAAAAAATGCCAAAAATAACAAGTATGTAACTGTATTTAAAATATATAGGGAAAGATCATTTGAGTAACATCTGCATGCTTCCCATAGCCTGCTCACACATGCACAGCTAGTTTGAACTGACCTTTACAAATAAACAGCACCACAGAACTCCAAATGTAGCAGAAAGTATTTTAAATAAATCACATAGCCTTATTAATCTATTTTAAATTCACATGACAGAAAAAAGTGTATTTAAACCTGTAAAGGAGTTCACTTATGAATCATATAAAAATGTTAAGAGACTGTCAAATCATGTTATCCCCACATGAATTCAACATGTATACAAGTTTTAAATTAACCCCCAAGGCATAAATTATAAAAAAAAAACAGTGTCCAGTATAAATTACAGAAAATGATAATTGAATGTGTGGTGAGCTCTTATTTATTTATTACTAACTATGTAGGTTTAATTGATCTGACTGTAAATAGTTTAAAAAAATAGAGATTATAAAGGGAATCTAGAATGTTTATATATCGGAAGTACTTATTTTACTGTCACAGTGGCACCATTTGTTTACTCTTCACTCTTAAGATATCTTTATAACAATACCCATAACTATATATTTACCATTAGTATACATTTTTACCTCAGTATAAGTAAAAATGAAATTATGTGTATACTTAAGGTCATGTGTGAATGGCATGAAAAAAGGAAAAAGCAGGCTTACCTTGTAAATGAATCAATCAACATATAATTAACACAGTGACAGTGTTTCCAGAAACATAACAAACTGCAAACACAGATATTTAAGTCATTTGTTTCTTAGTCTTTTTTGTTTCTCCGAAGTCTTCCAAGTGGGATTAGAAGCCATTCTCTTAAGTGTGGGATTAGGCCATTCCATCTCTTCTATTTTTTTCCAAGATCTTATGGACTTTTACATAATTCAGAGCTGATTCTAAGTCTTCAAACATTTTGGGACCTTTGGATGAGAATATCTTCAGCTTTGCAGGGAACAAAAGGTGTGTTTTCACCTGCGCTTTCTTCAATTCTTTTCTCAAAGGTAAGAATATTTTTCTTTTTGCTATAACTGCTGATGAATAATCATTGTCAAAACGTATCGTAGCTTCATTTAATTTAATTGGTGACTTGGACCAGGCAGTTTTTAACACTCATTCCTTGTCTGAGGATGAGAGGAATTTGACAATGATAGATCTTGGTTGCTTTTTGTTAGCAGTATTCACTGTGGCAAGGGAACAATGTGCCCTCAACCAAAGGACATAGCTTCAGTAAGATCAAGAGTCTTAAGTAACCAAGTACTGAGAAAGTTAGTCATGTTGTTCTCTTCTGTGCCTTCTGGTAGTCCAAATATTCTTAGGTTGTTGCATCTGGATCTGTTTTCTAGATCATCTAACTTATTTTATAGAAAAGTATTTTGTTTGAGTAAGAATTCCACATTGTTTTCATTTTCAATAATTCTCTCATCCATAATGGTCAGAGCTTCTTCAATACCTGTTATATGTGATTTTTGTTGTAACAAGTCTTGGTGAAGTAAATCCATTTGCTTGCTAGTTTTTTCCTTGAAATTATCTATTTTCATATCCAGCTTATCAATTTTTGCAGTAAGATCCTGTATATTTGTTATCAAAGTCTGAATCTCTCTTTTGAGGCTGGAATCTTGGTTGCTGGATTTAGTGAAGCTCATGATGAATTATTTCAGATGAGGAGAAGTTATCCAGGAATAATTTGACAAGAAAATCTGTTTTTTTTTTTGTTTTTTAACTAGATATTATTGTAGATGAAGTTAAGTTCTTTCAGATCATATATAAAGGTATTTTCAGTTTTTAGTCTGAAGGCAGAATTTCTGTCAGAATAATATTTCTTTAGTGGAGCTGTTGAAATCTGCTGTTACTCAGAGCCCATCTTGGCCACACCCCATTTGCTCAGTGGCTTTATAACTCTTGTCTGTCAAGCTGATTGCATTTAATTTATGCGTTTGCAAGTCTGTTTATCACAATGTTTATTTTTCATCTGGCTGTTTGTTTACTAGTATAATAATAAAAGATGTTTGGCTTTAAGGACAGCATTATTCAGAAAGTGTAATACTGGTATTTAGATTGGTTTGCTGTATCAACTACCTTTATTTATGACTTAGAATACCAAAGAGAATTTACCTAATTATTTTCATGTTTCTTAGATCAATCTACGTCTGAGGGCATGGGTTGAAGGTCTGCATTAAAGAAGGGTTCTTTTGATCAATGGACACCCTTCAAGGATCGGACATCTATGGTCAGACCTTTTGTTATAGGTTGTACTTCTGCTGTTAGTGGGGCATATCCCAACAGTCAGAAATTATTTTGAGATGCCAACTCTTCTTCAGATAATGAAGACTTTTCTGAATGACTCCTTGTGTCTCAGGACTGTTTCTCTGCAGGAACACCACTCTCCTTCCCTCCTTTTTATATCTGATTATTTCCCTTATTACCTAGGGTCTCACTGTGAGGGCTAGATTTCAGGTAAGCACTGCAGATGAACTCTGGTGAGTGGTATTGATACAGGTTACAAGATACTTTTTTATCAAGATCTCATTCTAATGACGTTCACATCCCTTCTTCTCAAACTAATGTTGAGAAAAAAGAGCAATAGATCAGGTTCCGTCTCCTTACAAGAATGTAGGTTATGCTGTTGTTCTGAATTATTTCTTGCATTCAGAAAGCATGGTCATTGGAGGCATGTTTATCCCATGCACAAATGCCTCATTAGCTGACATTTTGGTTTTGCCATTTGCATGCTAGACCAAATGTAAATAGGTCATGCTTGAGCACTTCCATTCTGGAGTTGAGTGGGCAGAGTTGGCCCTCCTGGTCTGCATTTTGGGATGATTTTAAACACATAGAGGCCATTATTTTTTAGATAGGTAAGGATGTGCAAATATACCCTCAGTACAGATTCTCCTTGAATAACTTGCCATTTGCTGAAATATTCAGGCGCATGAAGTCCACCATGGACTGACATATGGCCCCATTCCCTCCAGAAGTTTCCATATAAAGTAAAGGGAGACGAGACTTGGCCATCCCCTCATGAAGCACCCATACCTCTCAACTGTATCAAATTCCTTGAAATTTACTGTTTTTGAGGGCAAAATAATGGGGTGCCACAAATTCCCAAGTGGACCCTTCAATTCCCAATTTTTTTTGTTTTTATTTCGCAATTTTATTTTACAGCCAACATCATCACACATTGCCAGCATTTCCTGCAACATCATCAACATGCAGGGGTGTACGTGATGACATCAGCTTCATGAGGCAGTGCCTGACTGCCTGTCAGACTCAGAGACTTATCGGGACTTGGGAGATTTAAAAAAGTAAATAAAAAAAAAAAAAGTTCTGTTGTTTACAGCCACAGCCAATGAACGATGCCACATCAACGCACAACAGCGACAATGAGAATCTTCAATGATCTGCCTGTTGTGACTGTTTTGATGGATTTGGAATAGCAGTGGTAGAACTGCCTGCATGCAGATTAACTTCTGCAGGGCAGAGGGACATCACACCCATCCACTGGCCCACCCGTGTCCACAGGATGAGGAAATTTACTTTCTCCAGCTCAAACTCGAGGTAAGTTTAAAAAAAAAACAGAAGATGGGTCAGAGCCAAGATGCTATGATTGACTGGGGGGGGGGTATCAGTTCAGCATGGCCCCCAGTCTTCCGAGACCTCCCCAGAGTACCCTTCTGAGGAGCCCCCTTGGAAGAGGACATGCAAGAAGAAGCATGTAGACTCCCCAGACGAGTCCATCACTTCAGACACTGACCTCAAGGAGTCAGAAGGGTCCCCCAAGTCTTCCTCTGATGATATCTCCTTTGTAGACATCTTGGAGATCCTAAAGCAAAGAGGCGGCTGGCCCACTGTCACCCCTTGTGATGAGGAGTCAGTGTACCTGAAGGCTTTCGGGTCTCAACCTTCAGCCTCTTGGGTGTCGACACCTTTCAACGAACTCTTAGACCTTGTTCATCGAAAGGTGTGGGAGACTCCTGATGCCATGGAGCCAGTTCCCAGAAGACCCAATAAATTTCTTTCTGCCCCAAAAGGGAAAGATTTTTTTGTCCAAAGGCGTGCCTGTAGATGGTGGCGGCCACTAGGAAGGAGCTAGCGGAGACTTCTTCATCTGTTCATCCACCAAATAAGGAGTCTCAAATGATGGATAGATACGGGAAGCATATCTTTTCTTCAGCGGCTTTTACCCTCAGATCGCTGAACTATCTCACACATTTTACTAGGCTTCAGAGAGATCTCCTCAAGGTATTAGGAGATGCTCTTCAAGGTACATCTACTGAAGGAGTCCCTGAGAAGGTGTTTGCTCAGTTGTCCGACTTAAATTCCATTGTGAACTCCTCCATGAGGCTGATCTGCTATGCAGCCGACAGAGTGAGCAGGGCACCGGGTTCATGAGTTTCCCTTAGGAGACACTCCTGGATGCACTTATGTAATTTTGCAGAGCCTTTCAAGTCTACCTTTACCAATGTCCCCTTTGACGGTTCTTCATTGTTTGGACCTAAGGTAACAGATCCACTTACCAAGTGTAAACAGAAAGGGAAAACTCTCTTTGCCGTGGGAGTACATTTTACTGTTCCCTCTAGACCATATCCTAAGGGTCAGAGAGATGGTAAGTTCTGGTTCAAGAAGTCCAGAGGTTTTTCCTGGATGCACAGGGTGACTCCTTCAGAGGCAGAGGAGGAGGAGCTAATGGTAGACGTCACCCTAGAGGTAGGGGGGTCTGCAAAACCAGGGTGGCTGTGATTCGTTTTGAGGCCATCCCTATCAGCGCTTCTGATATGGGGCCTGACTGTGCTTCTCTGGAGCCAGTCGGGGGTCGCTTATCTTTGTATCCAGAAGCCTGGATAAACATCAACCAAGACAAATGGGTACAAAGAATAATCACCAGAGATTACCCCATACCCTTTTTCCTTCCACCCCACACTCCCAAGAAGATTCCGGATGTTCCACCCAGTAACAGGGATCAAGCAACTGTAGACGTGCAAAAGTTGCTTGCAAAGAGAGTCATCCAAACCATCCGTGCAGACCAGGTAGGATTCGGAACTTACTCCAGATTCTTTTAAGTGCCAAAATGTACAGGGGACTGGAGGCCCATCTTGGACCTCAGCAGACTAAACGAATTTGTAAAGAAGGCCAAGTTCCGGATGGTGACACTGCAGTCTATACTCCCTCTGTTAGGGAAAGACAATTGGATGTGCTCTACAGACCTCCAAGATGCGTACTACCATATAAAAATGGACAGAGCATTGAGGAGTCACTCACGCTTCTGACTGGGAGCCAGTCATTACTAGTTTTGTGCTCTGCCCTTTGGTCTCACCACAGCCCCCAGGGTGTTTACCAAATGTATGGCAGTAGTGACAGCTCACCTGAGACATCAAGGATTCCAAGTGTTTCCGTACCTGGACGACTGCCTCCTGACTGCCACCACCAGGCATCTACTCCTACAAACCAGAGATTCCACCATCCAGCTTTGTTCCCAACTGGGGATTACAATAAATTGGGAAAAGTCTGTCTAATCGCCCTCTCAATTTGTGACTTTTATAGGTTTAGAAATAGACACAGTCGCCATGCTAGCTCATCTACCTGCAGACAGAATTCAAAACCTCAGACAACAAATTCTCAGTTTACTTCCTCTAAAGAAAGTCAAGGCAAAGACAGTGCTGAAACTCTTAGGGACCATGGCCTCCACCATAACATTAGTCCCTCTAGCCAGATTGCATATGCCAGTTCTCCAGTGGCTTCTATCTTCCCAGTGGTCCTTTCAACAACTGCCTCTGTCTCACCGTCTCATCATAACAGAGTCTTGCAAAAAGGACCTTCATTGGTGGATTCAACCCGACCAGCTGACAACAGGCACTCCATTCCTTCCTCGCCAACCCGTTGCTACTGTGACCACGGATACCTCACAGATAGGGTGGGGGGGCATTATCTAGGCAGGACTGTCCAAGGCACATGGCAAGATCACGAGGCTCACCTGCATATCAATGTCCTAGAGATGAGAGCAGTGCTTCTACCATTGCAAGCACTTCACGGCTTTCTTCCTCTAGGGATGATAGCAATCCAATCGGACAATATGTCAGTGGTATGGTATCTCAACAAGCAAGGAGGAACCAGATCTTGCCCCCTTTGTCGAGAGGCCCTTCGTGTCTGGAAGTGGGAAATATCTTCCCAATGCTTTCTAGTGGTAACCAGTGTGATAGCCGACAAGCTCAGCAGGGCAATCTTGATGCTTCACGAGTGGTCTCTGAATCAGGAAATAGCGGAACAGATCTTCCGCAAATGGGGACAGCCTTGCTGCGATCTCTTTGCCAGTCTGAACAACTCCAAATGCAGCAGCTACTTCTCCATCATGCCTCCTCCGGGGGAGTCACTGAGAGGCGCACTTGTTCATGATTGGTCCTTGGGACTCCTTTATGCATTCCCTCCTTTTCCGCTTATATCCAAAGTGATTCAGAAAGCAAAGTTATTGGGAAGCAAAATGATTTGCATCACTCCTTACTGGCCTTGTCAGATTTTGTTCCCCTTTCTTGGGCCTCATCTACTAGACGATCCATGGACTCTGGACCCAGTGCCAGACCTCTTGAAACACGTCAGGCTCCCTTCACCCCTGCCTCTACACCCTCAACTTGACAGCGTGGCTGCTCCACTTCCATCCCTAGTCAGGCTTCATGATTTTTCACCTGCTGTGACCCACATCCTTACGTCTTCACATAAACCTTCCAGTAGGAAGTTATACGCTAGCAAATGGAGAAGGTTTTCTATCTGGGCTAAAGAAAGAAATGTCGATCCTTACACAGCATCCATCCCTATGGTTTTAGAATTTTTGTCTGAACTTTTCTATCAGGGATCTGCTGCTGCCCCAATTAGGGTCCAATTGGCAGCGATATCTAACTTTCATTTGGGACAACATGAATCTAATCTGATGTCCCACAGATTGTGTAAAACCTTCCTTAAAGGTGCTATCTTGCTGACACCTCCCTTTCAGGAACCGTTATCTCCTTGGGATCTAAACTTTGTTCTGTCCAAACTAACTTCCCCACCTTTTGAACCCGCACATTTGTGCCTATTGAAGTTTCTTTCTTGGAAGACCTTGTTTCTAGTAGCCATCACATCAGCAAGACAAGTATCAGAGTTACAAGCACTGTCTATTAAGCCTCCTTATTTGATTTTCCACAAAGACAGTTTCCCTTCATACAAATCCTTCCTTTATCCCTTAAGTTTGCTCTCACACAAATTTGAACAAAACCATAGAATTACCTGTGTTTTTCCCTAATCATTCCAACACTGCAGAATACAAATTTCATCAGCTTGATGTTCACAGGCAGCTAGGGTTCTACCTTCACAGGACTAAGGAACTCAGAAAGTCAGACCAATTGTTCGTATCCTTTTCTGAATCTAAAATAGGTCTGCCAGTCTCTAAAGTGACCCTGTCTAATTGGATTTTGAGCCGTATTTCCTTCATTTACTCCGCCAATGGAAAACCTCTACTGTTCAAGATTAAGGCTCATTCTACAAGATCCCAGTCTACATCTGCTGTCTTCCAAGCCAGAGTTCCAATTGACAGTATCTGTGCAGCAGCAACCTGGGCTACCCCTCACACCTTTATTACTCATTACAAATTGGATCTGACCTCAAGGGGTAGAGCTTCCTTTGGTTTCATGGTACTCAGGAGTATTTTCCTGTGAGCCACCGAAGAATAAGGTGCTAGGGACACTGTCCCATATGTAAGAATGAAGGTGAGATAGGACTACAGAACATAAAGAAGTTCTGTACTCACCATAGCGTTCCATGTTTGTAGTCCATCTCACCCTTCATTCTTACGAACCCATCCACCTACCCCCATCCTGGAAGGATCTGGAGACAGGATAGTCTTACCTTGGAAGGGTGGAGACCTTTTATAATTGTTATTCTTTCTAGATAACTTCTTTTCTATCCTTCTATAGTTTAGCAGCAAACAAGATCTGGGGATTGTACTAGTGTACTATGGGATACCTACCTAGCCACGAGCCAACTAAGAGACTTTGAGCTTTGTAATAGGCCGAGTCGCAGCCGAGGATTGGCTCCGAACCCATATGTAAGAATGAAGGGTGAAATGGACTACAAAAATGGAACGTTATGGTGAGTACATAACTTCTTTTTTCATCCCACAACTTATTTTAGAATTGTCCTTAATTCAGTCTATCCACATCATGTTTTTATGTACATAGGTATTTATTTATTTTTGATGGGGCAGAAATAAGGCTATGCATCTCCAACTTAGGCTCTACAAGATATGAGTGTATGTGGATTCTAAAAGATAGAACAGCATTTGTTGTCCTTTGCATCAAGGGAAAAGGGCTGGAAGCAAACCCTCTTCTGGTGAATTGCTGATTGCATTATCTTTACCATAAAGTCAGTGAACTGCTTTATAAAAAATGTTGCTAGGAAAAGCTATTCCACCATAGGCAATACTGTCTCTCTCTCTCTCTCTCTCTCTCTCTCACACACACACACACACACACACACACACACACACACACACACACACACACACACACACACACAGCACCTACACTGCAAATCTCTTATCTATGCCCTCACTGTTTATGGCAAGGTTGTTTGGGAATGAAAGGCTAAGGAACAGGTGCGCCCTCCTAATCCAGTGACATCATTGTGTGTGTCTGTCCTCTTTAGTAGGAGCTTCAGAGAAAAGTAGCTGAAGTGAGGGAAGAAGGAAGGAGACTACAGCTGTAGACCGATGAAGGAGGGCTTTGTCTCCGAGCAAATAATATGGTAAGAATGTATAATTTATACTCCTTTGATTCCCTTTCGGTTCAGTGTACTAGAACGGTGGATCTTTGCAGCAGAATCTGGGCAGGTCCTTTCTGTGTCTCAGCTTCTTATGCTAGGCTGTTGCTTGGGCCAGGAGGTCTGTTCTTTTTGCAGGTGAAATTGCATATCATTTTGAAGGAAGTAGTGGTCAGTATTGTCAGTCACTGTAGGTCTTCTTCAGAAAGGATCACTGCAACACAAAATGATAAGATTTGGGTTTATCAACTTTCTTTTCAGAGTTTGTATCAGCTGTATACCTATTCAGTGGTCTTAATCCAGTAAGCACTCTGTAGTATATAGCCAGCATTGCTCGGACCCTCTTCACTTCTTCTCTGCTCAGCAGATCCTTCTTTAGTGTCGTAGTATTTCTGTCTGGCTAGTGGCTTGTACTGTTTTACTGTTAGCTACTTTTTGAAGGGTTTCAAAGTACAAAGTATGTAGACAGTTAAACTTTTAATTTTACCACAGGAGCTGTAAAGTTTTTTTTTCAGTGTATTCTATTTTCTCACACAACAGAATGGATAAAGGGGAGTCTGTCAAAAAAAAAAAAAAAGAAAACAGGAAATAAAAAGCAGATGAATGGAATAATGGAGAAACTTCAAAGTAGGCAGTCAAAAATTCATTATGACTGCCAGTAACAGCTATGCAGTCACCCCCCCCACCCAAAGTAAGATAATTCTCCTCACCAACCTCAGTGATGTGAAAAGATAAAGGTATGCTAGCTGCAGACTCATTAGTACCTACTTTGATACCACCTGTTAGACCGGAGGCTTATAATGAAGATGGTGGATATAAGCTATTAAATAGCCCCACTGGCACAAGATTTAGTTTGGTTAGCTAGCTGATAATGTTTTTGTAGAACCAGCCCAGACCCAGAAGGTATGTCTCTGGTACATCAGTGAGAAACCAGTTGCTGTTTCTTAGCCTGCAGGCTTGCAACTCGTTTTCCTCTTCTTCCTGGGTGGCAGAGTATTGCAGTTGTATGGGCTGGATATTTTTCTTCTCCTTTCAGTGACTTGTACTGGTAGTATCTTGGCTCATAGTTGGTTTGATGTGTCTCATTTAACTTCACTACATAACGTCGGATTTTTGAGTAACAAACTTCTTGCTGTGCCTCTGCACTGCCCAGTTTGTCAGATCATCCAAATTTTGTTTTTCCTTGCCTTGCATAAAATAAAGGGTTTGTCATGTGGTTTTGTTGTGCCTTCCTAAAGAGAGATCCTGGGCATGTCTTTGTATTCATTTTGCTTGTGGATTTGAATCTCACAACAAAATAAAAAGAGAAGGAAGAATGTGGTTTCTTTGGGGTTTAACTCCCCATCCAAAAGAAACTGAAATAATCTCTGAGAAACTCGGATACATGGACTAGGACATCTGTCCGATCCCATACTTCCCATGGGTCTGATAGAGTCAGCCCATTT
Organism: Protopterus annectens; assembly: GCF_019279795.1. NCBI lineage: Eukaryota > Metazoa > Chordata > Ceratodontiformes > Protopteridae > Protopterus > Protopterus annectens. Next base: position 1,449,528,758 of record NC_056735.1, read on the forward strand.
CTCCTTCCACAGCGCTGCTTACAGTCATTGGATCCTACCACTTGGATCCAACTGATCACATTATTACTCCGACAGATGCCTTTCTTCTTTGAGATCCTAGCCCCTTCCTCCTCAGATCTGATCAGCTGAATAATCTTTCTTTGGATCCTGAGGCCGGATCCGTGAGGTACTGTTCTACCATGATAGGATGAAGTTTTTTTTCCTTGGATCTGACACCTTTGGATCCGGAATTGTTGAACTTGTGTGCATTCATTTGGATCTGAGCTGTTCCTCGGATCTGACAACTTGTTGGTCTGTTGACTTGGATATTTATTTTAAATCAGTTTCATATGATGTTTGTAGTCCTTGACAAAGCAATGAAAGAACTACAGATCAGAAAGTATAAGCCTTACATGCCATTTCTCTGATGACCTTATGTCATACCTGTCAATCTTTTAAAACAATAATTCTGTCCACCAATTATTGGTGGACAGAGGCCAGTAAAGTCAGGCTTTTTTCCAGGGTTGCTCTTACAGACTTGGAGGATGAATGGAATAACAGGTTTTACATTAGCATGAACTAGTATGAAGTCTGAATCTAAATGTCTGTTACTGTTTTTAATTTGCCAGTTTTTAGCTCCTGCTCAGACTAGCACCTGATAGTTGGCAGAAAGGGTTAAGGCTGTTGTATTTGTTTTTAGGAGGAATGTTTTTAGGAGGAATGCGTGTTGTCCTGGGATGGCCATCCTTCAGACTGGTTCATCTAGGGCCACCCCCCACTGGGAGTGCAACCGCACTACCGCAGCAATACAGAATTCCTACCACTCTATGACTTTCTTGGGTTTCTCTGCTTTTCAGTCTCCTATCCTTGGCCTCCTATGGAACGTGGGATTCCTATGCATGCAGCAGTAAGATTGGATAACGCATACATAAGATGGTGTTCACTTCCCCTCCCTCTCTATCCTCTGGGCAGCGGGCTCACAGCTACCTTCAAGTTTGGGTAGCACTGACCTCAGATGGTTCAGGGCTGGATCCTCTACAGCCTGGACATTTCTCTGGACCCTTGTGGCTGTGGGATAGGACTCTGCTCCCCTCTTGACCCCCATTGCCATTTCTTAGTGATTCAAAGGAGCCAATGTCTCATTCAGCGTAGGAAGATTCAGAGTCAGATGTCTCTGACTGGATGCCTTGGTTGCATCTACATGACACAGTGTTTCTTCGACTAATTCCTTTGGGCATCATTGTTGGTTGCTCCCATGCATGGGGCCCCACAGCATGCATGTGGCAGTACGTCTCCCTAGAGCAAGAGAAGTCTGCTTAAACTGTGTAGTGGTCTCTACTGAGTCGGAGGAGGCCCACTACTCTGTCAGTCTAGCCACCCTTGCTGTGATTTTTATGCATACCCCCTTAAACTACAATGCAGCAGCTTCCTTACCCTAATCCCTCTTTAGTGAGACTCACCCAGGGGATTTGCCTTATGTTGATAGAACAAAGCCCTGTCTCTGTGTTCTGTGTCATACAGACTACTCAGTGGAGATCTTTGCCTAGCATGTAAGGCAACCTCGGATTCAGCCCTAATGGAAATGTGAAACATTAGCAGTCTAATGGCACTCACTACAATCATTTTAGTGATCTCAACATAAGCTGCAACGTCAGTAGAAAGTACTGCAGACACAGATTCATATCACTAAGATTTTCCCCACTCTGGAATAAGCTGCCAGTCCAATTTTAGCAGCGTCCATCATTGACCCTTTTTAAGTGAAATCTAGATGATTGGATGGCTAACCATAAATTCTCCCCAGGGGTCTCACATGTGTTCCTTCTGGACAGGGGCAGCAGATGTTGAGTTACATCTCACCTTAGCATCAATACATAATGAAAATGGGACAAAACTTGTCTAGGCTTGTAAGGCCTCCCTGGCCATTAATCTAGTAACCTCCTATGATTCTGTGATCCTATTACCCAGCTCCATGAAAAATCCTAAAGCCAATACAAAATCTTGATCACTACATAAGAAATATGAAGTCCTGGACGCTTTGCAGATTAGTCTTCTATACTTCTCATGCAGGATGAAATATATGATTCATACATCTCCAGGACTCATAATATCACAGTAAAATTAATTATAGTTCCATCAGCCATCTACATTGCATTTGCAAAAACAAGTTCTTCCATCCTGATTACTGTTTTTCGCAATCAACCAAGCCACCCTGGCATGTCTTACCTAACTTCAAGCAGTTGTGGCTGCTTGTTTAAAATGAGTAATTTGCAAGCTTTTTCAGTGGCTCTTTCCTCACTGCTCCCCAGGTTTTAACTTTTACCAACTGGGCGTTTTACTTGTTCTTTTTTTCTCATATGCCATATGCAGTGATTCCACCGTCTTCAACCTCTGAATCAACAACAGTTTCTTGCAACCCATTAATCGACTTGACAAAGCTAGATTGATCGCCTATTGCAAAATACACCCGAATAAGAAAGCAAGACCATGAATGCCACCAGAATTAAAACTTTTCAAATTCCATTCATATACTTCTCCAGCAAGGCTATAAGAAGATGTGCCTAGAAAGAACGGGACCAAAAAAACATATTTATAGATATTCCTTCCTTGATGGATCTCATCAGCATCCTGACGCACCTCACAGATGGCCCTTCTCTTGAAAATGTTTAGGCATCAGGTTTTTTCCCCCATACAGACTTCTGTACTGACTTTACAAACAATTCCTGCTGTCTCAAAAATAGGTTGCCATATCCATCTCTTCCTTTTTATTCATAACAAAAGAGTAAGTGGGTCTTGAGCTCTATCTAATTATTCTAAATGTTAATGTAACCTATTTAATGTCAGGATGTTTCACAGTTCACTCCATCCTGTCTCTTCTACGCAAACTATAAGTAAGGTGTCCCATTTGTCTCTAAGATACACTATGCCACATTAAAATAGATAGGCACTCTAGAGTCTTCTAGAGCTAGTCACTACCCATTTAGTTCTTTACCCTCACTGCAGCCTCTAGGGACTTTAATGCCAAGTGTTCAAGATAATTCTCGTGTCATCAAAACAAAAAAAGAAACAAGTCTGTCCATTTCCAGTATTCTAGCTACAATTTTTCATGTGCTTCCATTCTCTAGACTTGACGATACAGTGTTCTATTCCTTACCAGCCTTTATGTTTCCCTCAACATACATCCAATTTGGCAGACATTGTATTAATTAGTGTTCCCTTTTAGTGGGGCAAACCATTCTCCTTATCTCTCCTATTAACCACAGTGTTTTCCGATGCTCTCCACTATAATAGGGGTGCATATTAATGAGAGCATGGTCCATCCTTATGGCCCTCCTAGGAGACTAAAGAGATTGTCTTTCCTCCAGACAGAGCAGCAGTTCTTCTAACATTGCAAGGCTTCCAAGAAACACTTCCCTTAGGAACTTTTCAGAACATATACCTCACTCTGACCTCCAGTGATATTATACTTCAGATGGGCCCCATGGTCTGTCTCCCACATGTCTGTCCCCATCTACCATTGATCTAGAACTTTCTGCACAAGCCATCAGGATAAAGATCTCTGTTAACATTCTTGTTTCTTTCTGGCATCATCATTTTTTGGTTCTCATCTCTCTGGTCCTTTTTTGTAATAATACCCAATAATTATATAGTCCAATTCTGATCTCCTGTCCTTTCCACCAGAGATCAAGTACTTCTGTTTCCATATTCTTAATTAAAGGCATGGCTTCTCCAAATCCATTGGTAATATGACAGTTTCAAACTTTTTATGCCATAGAATTATGGTGTTCCCCCACACCAGTCCTTTCTTTATAACCATAATGATCATAGAGATGATCATTCATCAATCCATATAATTGCATTTCCTTTCTAAAATCTTCTACCAAATCTATAATTATCTCATCAGTCTCTGACAATGTCTGTTTTAAGATCCCTTCCTTAAAGATTCATACCTTTATGACTCATTACAAGTTGGGCATTGTCTCTGAAGCAGTCCTTCCTTTGGTTCAACTGTGCTCCGGCATCCGCTTTCTCGAAATCCATGGCTTCCTCATCTGCCTTTGTCATAGTCTTCTTGATAAAATCTTTCTTGCATTTACTTGCTCCATAATCTTAACTTTGTGACGCATTACATATTGGGCAGTGTCTGCAGAAGAAAGGCCTTCTTTTGGTTCGACAGTGCTCTGACATATCCGTCTTTGAGGACCTCCATGCGTAGCTATGGACTCTAACAGTAAGGAAGAATGAAAAGAACAACATCAGATTTAGGAGTTATGTTCTTACCATAACTTAGCATCTGTGTTGTCCATTTTCATTCTTCCTCACGTCCCTCCTAACCATCTCCCAACCTTATATTTTCTAGAAGGATATTGGATGATACAGGAGCTTTTTAGTTCAAAGTTTGAGTTTTATTTCTTATTTTATGTCCTGTCTCTATAAAACAGTAGACATAGGTACCAAACTCGATATTAGGAATTAGAAATAGTGTAGTGTATTATGGGAAGAGGGAGGAGCTCAAGACTAGGATCTGAAGTCTGGAAAATGCAGCTGAAGCGGATCTGAGGATCTGATCCCTAAACCATCAGTGAGAAAGAATGAAAATGATCAACACAGATGCTAAGTTATGGTAAGAACATAACTCCTAATTAGTCTAGATGCAGTCATTATAACATTATATTTTGAAACTTGATCATTAATTAACCTTATATATATAGTGCTTCCAAAAACTATACCTGACTCCTCTTAAACAAGCTTACCCATTTGAAGAACTGCATCAACTCTATGCAGTTACATCAAAAACTAAAAAAATACCCTACATTAAACAGTTTACTATCATTAACTCGACTCCAAGAGGTCAAGTTTGCCTGCACTAGTCGCACAGTGCGAATGTTGTAATATTGAAAACCGACATGACTGACTGTCCAGACTTGTCCCCCTTCTGGACTCATGGTAACAATTGTTCTTAGGTTCAAAGCAGTAGGGGGTTTCATGGTTTGGTATTTGTGTTGGGTATTCCGAAGTTTAGCATTCTGACTTTGGTGGAGTGGTTTCAAGCAGATGAAAACTTGACCACCTGTGAGTCGAGTACATGATAGTAAACCCATTAATATAGCTTTTTTTAATATACGTATCCAGGATATGTCCATGTCACTGTTAAAGTATTACTTATGTAAGGGATCTCCTGCCAAGGATAGCCAGAAGTCTGGCCAGTATACCAAAGCCTTTAGAGTTTACAAGCATTGTATGTCACACTTATTCTCCCCGTGCAAGGTGTTGGGCAGAAAGCTGATATATGGATGCACACACCTCAGAACTTCTTTGCCGCCAGTCTGAATGCCATCATTGAATATCGGACTGAGTGCTCTTTCTCTGTCCTGGTTACCGAGCCTTTTTAAGATAAGTGCCTAGTTAGGGTTCATTCTGATCTTGTCTTTTATTTTAATGGTATTAAACAACAAACTAGACTTCCAAGTTCAATACAGATGACAAGCAAAATGAAGATACTCCGTTTAATGTAATACACTGAAGCGCTTTTCGTACGTTACATACACAAACTTCATCTGATGAAGTTCGTGTATGTAACGTATGAAAAACACTTCAGTGTATTAAATTAAACGGAGTATCTTCATTTTGCTTGTCATTTTATTTTAATGGTGTTGGTTTACATGTCATATTGAAAGGGAAAATGTCAGATTGGGAGACAGATTCCCATAAAAGTCATCTCAAACAGTGTCTCTTCTGTTTGGATGCTTCTTATGATGATACTCAGTGTTCCATTTGCCAACCGTTTGTTCCTAAGACCTTATGTAGTTGTCTGTCCTCCTTGGCTATTTACCTAGAAAAGTTGTTGGAGCAAGGTGCTTATGGCAGAGTCTTTCTGTCCTGAGGGTTAGCCACCAACAAGAAGAATGCCAGAAAATCTCCAGTCTGATTTGGCTGTTGTCCAGCCTCCCTCTGGGCATCTCTTTCGAGGCTGGTGAAAGCCCAGAGGATCGTCTGGTTATTGCTTCAGATTCCTGTGCCACAACCCCATCAGAGGCCGGCATGGATCCAACTTCTCGCACATCCTTGGAGGCTTTTCAGACATCTGTTCCAGATGTTGAGGGAGCACCTTGGCTGATTTTTTTTTCTGTGGGACCGAGAGGGATTCCGCAGATTCTAGTTCAGTAGGAGATTCCTACTATGCTGGCAGAGTGATAGCAAGGATCCAACCCTCCTAGGGTTTTCATGCAGATGTCACACAAAAGAAGAAACAAAAAAACAAGCAAATTTCCCCTGCTGTTGAAGATCCCCAATGTGAATGGCAGGATTTTACTCAAGGGCTGTTCAATGCTTTAATGGCTTTAAAGCCTCCTCAAGGAGTCTATTTGCCTGCCCTTCCCTGGTCCTCTACTCCTCTGGAGAAAGAGTCTTCTGTTGAGGATCTGGATTTTGGGAAAGAGTCTTTGGCATACTTTCTCAGATACCTTCTCATTTGGACTATGGGTCTGAGGAAGAGGATTTTATCAGTCCAGATTCTTCTTTAGAAGAACTCTCCTTCTGGGACACTATTTCGTATATGATGGAATTTTTCAAGTGGGATTGTTCTCAGGTTTCTGATATTCAGATGAGGTATTGTGAACTCCTCCAGATGGAATCTCCCAAATCCTCTGCTTTTCCTTTAGTTCTGGCTGTCTTATGGATACCTTTTCAGCAGTTTCTGTAGCCCTTGGTTCTTAGCCTCCAGCTCTCAAGACACCTGACAGATTTTACAGGGTGCCTGATGATTGTACATTTCTGTGTAAATGTCCTTCTGCTGATACTTCTGTGATGTCTGTCTCTTCTGACAAACCCTCTAAGCTTTATCCTTCTACTAAAGTACTTCCTTCAGACACGAATAATAGAGCCATGAACGACTGGGCAAAAAGGTTAATACTGCTGCCACCCTGGCTTTTAGGGCTATCAATTACCAGACTTAAATGACTAGGTATGTTCTATCCCTTCTTTCTTAGGCAGTTTCTGACTTTCTGATTCTGAAGGGAAGGTTTCTGCCCTGTCCTTGTTGGGTTCTACCTCTCAGGTGTCTCGCCACTCTATTAAGTGCAGTTATGATGCAGTTGATGCTTCATCTAGGACTTGCTGTATTTGGTTCTGTTCTGAGGCTTTACTCTTGGCTTCGTGTTTAGGTTTTGCCTGATGACATTAAGGCCAAATGACCTCTAATGCTCTTCTTGATGATAAAAATCTTTTTGGCTGTGCTGCTGCTGAACTTTTTAAATCCCTAAAGGATAAGGACAAGGTCTTATAAGAATTGAAACATATTTTGTGTTTCTCCTATCCTTATGTTTCAGAGGAATTATCCTTCCAAATCTACTTTTGTTTGCAGACAGTATCCCCCTCCTCCCAAAAGGTAAAAAGAGTTCTAGGTGTTTATCTCCAGCTAAGTTTACTCAGGCTCTTATTTATTTCTCAGAAACCTCCATTTCAGGACAAACTAGGTTCCACCTGACATTTTGCTTCCCTTTTCCATCGGCCAGGTTCCCTTATCCTTTCATATTTCATTGTGCCTTCCAAATTGGTTAAGGATCACACAAGACTCTTAATAATCTGCCAGGAGTATTTTATGGTGTGGAAATCTCTTCCTCCCTTTCTGGGCATCCCTCAGCTTCCTCACAAACAGCTTCCTTTCTTTATAGAGGTACTTCATGCTCATTTGGCCCAGGGCACCATTCAGTTTGTGCTCCATGCCAAGGAAGGAAGGGTTTTTATTCCATAATGTTTCTGGTCCCCAGGAAGGAAGGCACCTGGAAACCAATTCTGGATCATTCTCAGTTCAACACCTTTCTAAAGGTCCCCTCTTTTTGGATGTTGTTCCTTCAATCTTTGTTCCTTCTTCTTTCCCAGGCATTTCCGGTATCTCTGAATCTCAAGGATGCTTACCTTCATATCCCCATCCATCCCCTTTTCAGGAAATATTTGCATTTCTCTGTTTCTTCCTTGCATTTTCAGTTCTCTGCTTTGCCCTTTGACCTTTCTACTGCACAAAGGGTATTCACCAAATGCCTTGCTCCTATCATTGCTTTTTGCAGGTTGAGAGGGGTTCAGATTTTTCAGTATTTGGACAACCTGCTCATTCAGGCTTCACCCCCCAAAGTTCTGCTTCAGGACTTCCGGTTTACTGTTTCCCTCCTACAAAGCCTGGAGTTCACCATAAATTTTCCAAAATCGGTCCTGTTTCCTTCTCAGGAACATATTTTTCTCAGTTGCAAGATCCAGACAATTCTCATGCTTGCATCCCTGCCTTCCTACAATGGTCTCTCTATCTTTGATTGATTTTTTTCCAGTCTCTTCTTCATCTGTTTTCAGTCACAGCCATCCCCCTTCTCAAGCTGAAACTTTAGTGGCGGATTCATCAGCTTTCTCTCAACCCAGAGCTTCCTTTCCAGCCACCAGTCCCATGTCAGGAGCTCTTTTTGGATGCCTCAGACAGGGGATGGGAAGATTCTTTCTGTTCTCTCAAGGTCCAGGGTCTCTAGATTTCTTATCAGAGGTCAGACTGCATCAACATCAAGGAGTTGAGAGCTCTCCTTTTAGCTCTTCAGGCCTTTCATACCCTCTTTCTTCCCCAGCCCATGAAAGTTTTTACAGACATTACCACAGTAATGTGGTATGTCATCAAGCAAGGGAGGACACGGTCCTACTTTCTTTGCCGTCTCACTCTTCTGGTCTGGGATCTAGCTGTCCAGTATCAAGCGACTCTTCAGGCTGTCTACATTCCTTCAGAGCAAACTATAGTGGCAGACTCTTTGAGCAGGTCCAGCACACAGGCACATGAATGAATACTTCACAGAAATGTGTTTCTGGACATTGTCCATTGGTGGGGTATTCCTCAGGTAGATCTTTTTGCCTCTCCTCCAGACAACGGTCTCTTTTCTGTTTGAGAATCCCAAGTCCTCTAGCTTGGAAAGTGGATGCCCTCTCTTTTTCTTGGAAGGGGATGCTTCTGTACACCTTCCCTCCCTCTGCTTCCGAGGGTCCTGCACAAGATCAGGCAGGACTCCCCCAAAATCTTGCTGGTGACTCCATTTTGGCCCAGACAGCATTGGTTTCAGTTTCTTTTTTTACCTGGAAAGGGGCATTCACCACAAGTTACCTCACCAGGTGGATCTTCTCACAGAAGACAACAGGTCTCTTGTAAATTCTGACTTGTCCACTCATTAGCTAATGCTGTGGGTGATAGGTGCCTAAAGGGATCAAAGCCTTACTTTCTGAGGACGTGCTTCAGGTCCTGTAGGAGGCCAGGAAACCCACTACCAGGAAATTATATTTATCCAAATGGAAGAGATTTTCTGTCTGATGCCTCACTAGTAACCCAGATCCCTTTACAGTGGAAATTCCTCTGGTTCTGTCTTATTTATGTGATCTGCTCCTTGCTGGATTGGCATATTCTTCAATTAAAGCTCCCCTATCAGCAATTTCTGCTTGTCTGCCCTTAACTCCTCCTTTGGCCTCTACATTTGAGGTCAGTTTCTTAAAGGCGTCCTTCATATCAGGCCTCCCAGGAAGACTATTCCACCTTCCTGGGACCTCAATTTTGTTCTTGAAAAAATATCTGTGTCCTTTTGAGCCTGCTGCTTCAGCTTCTTTGCAACATTGTACTTGGAGCTCTCTTCTTCATTTGGCCCTTACTTCAAACTCAGAGAGTATCTGAGCTTCAGGCTCTCACAGCTGTTCCTCCCTTTTTAGTTTTTTTACAGGGACAGGATGTCTCTTCATACTAATCCTTCTTTTATGCCCAAGGTGGCCAATGAGTTGTCTCTTAATCAGTCTGTTAATTTGCCCTCCTTTTTTCCTTCTGCTCAGTCTGCCAGTAAGAAGATTCTTCACACTTTGGATTTGCATAAACACCTCAGATATTATTTGGATAAGAGTAAAGCTATTAGCAAATGTGAGCAGCGTTTTGTTTCCTTTCATCCCAGGTCTTTGGGTTTGGCAGTTTCTAAACAATCTCTTCCTGGATTTCTAAAACCATTTCCTTTTGCTATTCTTTCAAGGCTCATTCTACCAGAGCTGTTGCTTCTAGTGCCTTTTTCAAAGGACTGAATACCAGTTCCATCCTTGAGGCTGCTACTTGGACTTCTGTCACTGCCTTCACTATGCATTACAAGTTGGATGTTATTTCCAGGGCTTTCCTGCATGGGTTAATAGAGGGCTCTTCATTGTCTTCCTCCTAACAGCTTTCCTCATGAGCTTTTTTATTCTGCCTTATATAAGGCATACTGCAACAGTGATATTGAAGAACGCTGTACAGCTGTGTAAAATCTTACCATAGCAGTAGATGTCCTTCTCTTCACTTTTGCAGTATTTGGTCCTTCCCCCTACCCCATTTGCTCTGCTCTATTCCTCTTGCCTCCTTGGCCAGGGATTCTTTTTTTTTCCTTTCCTCCTGGTCCCTAGGGACATTCTGTTTCTTCTGCGGCTTTTCAGTTCTGAGGGTATACATCTGTATATCATCTTTATGCCCTACGCCTTGCCCTGGGAGCATATGTGTGACATACAATACTTGAAAACTCTAAAGACTTTGATATACTTGATGGGCGTCGGTCTGTTCTTGGCAGGAGATCCATTACATAAAGAATACTGCAACAGTGAAGAGAAGAACATCTACTGTTATGGTAAGATTTTGCACAACTGTATTTTTTCTTAAGTGAAAATAACTTTTTAGTTAATTTTCCTATAAGTGCTGTATGAATTAATGTTATATAATGTAAAACAAATAAGGATAGTGATAGCCTTTTTGCCTTTTAAAATTTACTCATGCAGCAAACTCTACCATTTTCACTCCCATTTAGTAAATGCTTTACTGTTAGATTCAATACACTTAACATCTTACAACTAAATACGTTGCAGTGACCATCTGCAAATACTTATCAGAGCTGTTGTTTTTTCATTCCTGTTGTTATAACATCTGTCAGAATGCAGACACTGCAGTTACACTTCTCCACACATACAAAAAGCATACATTTAACTGGGTATCTGATGTTGTCAATTTTCATTCATCCTCAACATATGAGACACGGATCTGATCTCAGATCCAACTCGGACATTACTACAGCTCGCAGAAGCCTGCAAACTCTCAAGCTCTTCCCATACCCACAATGTTTTGGTCCCCTCTCACTTCAGATCTCATTTGCCGCTGTTGAGAACAGACATGGTTGATGATAGCTCAGGCATCAATTGGTGCAAGCAAGAGACCTGGTACTAGAAACTTGCTTAACTGAGGGATTCCAAGTTGAAGGACTTCCTGTGAGTATATTATCTATGTGGCTCCTACAACTGCTCTATTAATCTGCTATAAGCCAACTATCTAAGTCTTCTAACATACTCCAAAATATTTATAAAGAAGGCTTAAACAATTCTATTAGTTGCAGAGACAATGTACTTGACTAAATAGTTCAGAATCTAGGAACTTGTCAGAATTAGTGCACTCAGCGTGCTTGAGCCTGCTTCCCTGTTCCATACAGAGTAGAATCAAGGAAAAGCAAAGAGAAAAAAGAAAGAAAAAAGAGGAAAAGGGTAAAAAAGAATAAGAAAAGGCATCAAACACAAAGGACTTTTCAATTCAACAAAATGTCTTGTAATACGTATAGAATGGACACTCAAACTATTAAATCTAAACTCTTAGCAGTTGCTTCTCCAGAGAAAGAAACTGTAGCTAAACGACAGCGAACGACTAAACAGCAACAAGAAATTTAAAATCAACTATAAAACCAAAATCAGACTCATCAATGAACATGGAGGACTTAAAACTAGCTCTTCAACCTCTGCAAACATCTATTACCAATTTTTCTGAACAGCTAACCGGATTTGGGAAGACTTTAAACCATACTGCACTCCTCCTGGATCAAACTGAAGCTATGGCACATGTTAATGAAATCAGTATAGATAAACTTCGAAAGGAGCTAGAAGACAAAAACAAAACGATTGCAGCTATTCAACAGAAGTTTACCGATCTTGAAGCGAGAAACAGGTGGAACAGTGTAAACAAATATTTGGTTGTCTGCTCCAAAACAAAAGTGCTGCATCTGAAATAACTATTGAAAGAGCTCACAGAGTACTCTGAAGCAATCAGGATCCTTCAAAACCCAGGCAAGTTTATGTATAAATATTGAACTATCAGGATGTCCAAAAAATCCTATTAACTGCTAAGAGCAAGAAGTCTATTACCTGGAATAGCTGCAAAATTACCTTTACCCAAGACCTTCCCATTGAAATTAAATAAAAAGACGACTCTTAGCACCATTTTCATCATCATCATCATCATCTTCTTCTTCTTTTGGCTGTTCCCGATAGGGGTCGCCACAGCGGATCATCTGTTTCCATTTCTTCCTGTCCTCTGCATCTTGCTCTGTCACACCAACCACCTGCATGTCCTCTCTCACCACATCCATAAACCTCATCTTAGGCCTTCCTCTTTTCCTGTTACCTGGTAGCTTCATCCTTAGCATCTTTTTCCCAATATTCTCAGCATCCCTCCTCAGCACATGTCCAAACCAACGTAATCTTGCCTCTCTGGCTTTGTCTCCAAACCTTCCAACCTGGGCTGACCCTCTAATATACTTATTCCTAATCCTGTCCACCCTTGTCACACCCAGTGAAAATCTTAACATCTTTAACTCTGCCACATCCAGCTCAAACTCCTGCTTTTTGTCAATGCCACTGTCTCCAACCCATATAACATAGCTGGTCTCACTACCGTCTTGTAGACCTTCCCTTTCAATCATACTGGTACACATCTGTCACAAATCACTCCTGACACTCTTCTCCACCCACTCCATCCTGCCTGTACTCTCTTCTTCACCTCTCTTCCACACTCACCGTTACTCTGAACTATTGATCCCAAGTATTTAAACTCATCCACCTTTGCCACCTCTACTCCTTGCATCTTCACCATTCCTCTATACTCCCTCTCATTTACACACATATATTCTGTCTTAGTCCTGCTGATCTTCATTCCTCTTCTCTCTAGAGCATATCTCCATCTCTCCAGGGTCTCCTGCACCTGTTCCCTACTCTTACTACAGATCACAATGTCATCTGCAAACATCATAGTCCACGAGGTCTCCTGTCTGATCTCGTCTGTCAACCTGTCCATCACCATTGTAAATAAGAAAGGGCTCAGAGCTGATCCCTGATGTAACCCCACCTCCACCTTAAAAGCATCTGTCACTCCCACTGCAGACCTCACCACTGTCACACTACCATCATATATATCCTGTACCACTCTTACATACTTCTCTGACACTCCCGACTTCCTCATACAATACCACAACTCCTCTCTAGGCACCCTGTCATGTGCTTTCTCTAAGTCTACAGAAACACAATGCAACTCCTTCTAACCTTCTCTGTACTTCTCCATCAACACTCTCAGAGCAAACATCGCATCTGTAGTGCTCTTTCCTGGCATGAAACCATACTGCTGATCACTAGTCATCACGTCCCTTCTTAACCTAGCTTCCACTACTCTTTCCCATAAATTCATGCTGTGACTGATGCACATACTTATTAAAACATAACATTAAATGTCAAGTGAAATACCCAAATACCTTAATGTTCAGCTATAAAGACCGCAAGTATTCCACTGACTCACCTTCTGATGTGACATTGGTCTTTCTACAAGCCTTTGGTAAAACTCCAGATCAGTAAATGTTTATTAAAAATAGTTTCCTAACTTTAAAAATTGAAAGCTCTATTTATAAAGCATAAATAAGTAAGTTTTCAAAACTTCCCCTTTAGCTGGGTGTGGTTCACGTATAGCTAAATCTGAAGCTGGAACTGTGTTTGTAGCTGCTGTTTTGAGGTAGACACTATTTGTTGCAACACCTTCCTCCTTCTTTCTTAAAGAAACAGTCTACAACTAAGTTCTTAATGACCGTGCATCTCTGGATTATATATCAGTTATTGGAGTGACTCTTAATGCTTGATACTGGTAATATCCTTATGGACTGCACAGATCTTCAAGGCACACTTTACATGGTAAATATACTTAGAATTTAAAAAGACTATATCTACAAGTACAATTGCAATTGATCTAAACAGGAGTACTTAGAAATATGGGTTCATATTATAAGCACGAAAACTGAATCACACGAACACCTATTGAGCGACACGTAAAGGGCGAAAGCCCAAAACATCGAATCCCAAACATGACAAAACCAACAAACAAATACTGTCATTAACTGTTGTATGCAGGGGGGGGGGTCAAGCCCCCTTGTACCCCCCACACCCCCCCTACTTAAATATACGAACTCCGAGATCGCACTCCATTGAAGCAAAAGGAAGAATTCCCTACGGCGGTATCCGTTCATACCTTTGATATTGTGATTATTCGCTCTTTCTGTGTCGCTCAGTAGGTGTTCGCATGATTCAGTTTTCGTGCTTATAATATGAACCCAGAAATATGACCTGCCTTTTAATAAACATGTCTGCATCTGTATTTAATTAAACAGTAGCTGATGCTTCCTAGTCTCATTTATCGGTTGCTTTTATGAAACAAAAACTAGGAAATTTGTCTTGTGTTAACTGGTACTCTGGATTCAATTTTTCAAGGTCAGAGGTAGAAATGATGGGCTGAATAGCCATGTTGTAATGTGCAGCAAGGATCGAGAACTGTAACAAATGTCAAATATTAAACCATCTTTCTAGGATTTTGAGATTAACTTTCTTGTGCTGTCGTTTGCAAATAAGGTGGAAAGTCAAGAAGTTATTACTTGTTATATAAATCTGTGTGGCTTAGGGTGTACTTTTGACTGTTTAAACCTACTTGGAATTGTCACTGTTAATTGTTCGGCTTACATTGCAGCTAAAAGTTTCTTTTCAGCTTATACACTCTACTTGACTTATTTTCTTTTTATATAATCAGTAGCTGTGTTACACTGGAGCATGTCTTGTTCATTGAATTAGATTTGATACTGTTTTTTAGGTCAGACTGCCTTTTCAAGAAAGATTTGTGTGTGGTTGATACATTTGGATATTATTTCTTGACTCTGTGTAAACTTGGACTAGTTTAAGTATCTGGAATTTGTATCAGTGGTTTGCTCAATCACATAAGCCTACACTTAGATATAACTAGATAGCAGCCTCAATTTTTAGGTTTCATTTCTTTGTCACCTTTAAAAAACAAATATTAAAAACTATATGGCATGTGTATTTCTGAGCTAGATCCAGGTTTAAAAGGTCAGCTGTAACAATACATAGTTGACTTACTGCCTTGCAGTACGAAATGAAGATGGTACATTGAAATTATCTATTAATTAAATGCTTTATACCAAATAGGAATCTTCTATCATCCTGGGATTTGCTGCTTTACGGTGTTGCTTATAAAGGAAGCAAAAGGTTAAATTGTCATTATTACTTAGTTTGTGAGATCTCTAATAAGTTTAGATTGTTCATGTTCTATTAGACTAGACACTGTAAATATTTGGCTTGCAATGCAATCTAGAACCTTTTTCAGCCTATCTTTTTGATATGGTTCAGTTGTAGCAAACAATGTCTTACATTAATAATTGTTGTCAGACATGATGGCCTTATTGTCTGCTTGTTCAATTTACTAACATTATATATTTGCGAATGCCTATTGCATAGCTTAAAAGAAAAAAGGGAAGAGAGGAAAATTATAAAAAGGGGGGAAAATAAATATATATGTCAAGTGTCTGCCTTAGCAAAACTTCATTTTCGATATTCACAACCTACTAAATACATTTCTTGACCGCTGTTCTTGTTCTTGCTGGAGATTGGAATGCAGTAATAGACCAGTCATTAGACAGATCAAGATGTTCCTCTTATAATGCTCAAGCTTCAATTGCTTTGGCTGAACTAATGTCTGATTTTAATCTTGTAGAGCCTTCCTCATTAGATGTATATGTTCCTCCTAAAAGTAAGTTCACATACTTTTTGAAATGCTATAAGTCTTAGTCAAGGATTGATTTCTTTCTAATCTCAGAAATACTTCTGGAAGAGGAAATTAAGTATATAGTTGAGCCAAGATTATTTCAGACCACTCTAAGATTTAATTAAAACTAAAGTGGTCAAATAAAAACAATTCAAAACGTTTATGATGGAACTGATCTCTAAATTCTAATTTGTTGTATAAGGGAGATGTATCTCAAGAGATAACAGGCATTTTAGAGGAATTAGAAATTGACCTAGCAAATAGTAATATTCCTTTTGATATCCAATGGGCAGCCTGTAAAGCCAGAATAAGAGGAGTCTTAATTCAAAAAGCAACATACTATAAAAAATTATCTAAGGAGAGGGAAAATAGACTAACAATGGATATAAATGAAATAGAAAGAAAACTTCAAATTATGCAGAATCCTGAGTTGGCGTCCCATCTAAATAAATTACAAAAAGAATTATACTTAATAGGCCAAAAAAATATACATTTCACGAAGTAAAACTTCAGGCTAAGTACTCAGAGTGGGCACAAACACCCTTGAAAACATTAGCAAGAATAATTAACATTAAGCAGGTAACTCTAGGAATCTCTCTAATTCAGTATGATGGCAAATCAGATAACACAAATAGGGAGATCCTAAATATTTTTGAAGAAATCTACTCAAAGATTTATAGTCCACCAAATAGTCAAATACCAACACCTGATTGTGAGGAATTTCTTAATTCTCTTAATTTCCCGAAAGTTGTTGAGCTGCAAAAAGAATCTCTCATTGCTCCCTTTACATTGCAGAAAATTCAATCCGTCATAAATAAATTGAAATTAGGTAAAGCTCCTGGCACAAATGGATACTCAATTGATTTTTGCAAATGTTTTACTCACAAATTATCGAATATCCTTATAAATGTTTTTAACTATATAAGACAGTACGGTATTACTGATCATTATCTAAATAATTCTAGAAGAGTCTTCATTCCAAAACATAATTCTGATAAATCTAACCCTCTCAATTACAGGCCCATTTCATTGATAAATATGAATGTAGATGACTACATTATTAGCAGAAAGACTTAAAAAGATTCTCCCCAAGATCATCTCATCAGAGCAGTCAGGCTTCATGAATAATAGACAGACTTGGGACAATACTTTAACTTTAGACTCAATGATTCAACTTCTTCTCCTCAATAATAATCCGAGATATGCTCTTGTTTTGGACGCAACCAAAGCATTTGATTAAGCTTCTTATTTAAAACATTATCTTGTTATGATTTACCTGAGGAGTTTGTTAACTTGATAAAGAAAATTTATAATAACTCATCTACCTGTCTTTATGTAAGTAAAATGGCTTCTAATCCCATAAAAATTATGAAAGGGACAAGGCAGGGCTGCCCACTTCCCCTTATCTCTTCAGTTTATATATCAAACCTTTATTTTCGTAAATATCTAAAAAAAAAAATCATTTAATTGTATTCCTAAAATTATAAGTACTAAAGATGCTCTAACAGCCTTTGCTGATGATTTCAATATAAACTTTGAATTTCCAAACACTGATTTAAATAAAATCTTAACCTCAACTGAAAAATTCTCTAAAGTTGCTAATGATAATATATAGTTATCTAAAGCTTTTATTTTTCCAATAAACCCTGTAGGTCATAAAGAAACATACTTTCTGGATTTTGGCTTTAATGTAAAGTATTCATGTCACTATTTAGGTATAACTTTTGACCATAACCATCAATCCATGAAACAAATTAATCTGTATAAAAACCTGGACCAATATTGTTCAAGAATTACGTAGATGGAGACAAATGAAATTTTTGCACTTGTCAAAAGTGGCAATTATCAAAATGAACATCTTACCTAGGCTATTATATAAATTCTATGCACCAACTTCAATAATTCCTGATAAGTTCTTTCAAAGAATAAATATTGAATTGTCCAAATTCCTCTGGTACCCCAAATCACTAAGAATAAGTTATTCAAATCTTGTATATCCTAAGGAAAATGGAGGTCTTGGGTCGCCAGATTTCCAGTTATACTATGACATAATCTGTGTAAACAAAATGTTATTAATCTCGTAATTCAATTCAAACAGTAATGAATGGTCCCCTCTCTTGGTTAAAATCTGGTACAAACATGTCAAACAAACTAACATTAACCCAGTAGCCCTACCTTTCCTTAGGTTAGGTTCCTTAGGTTAGAGAAATGTAGAAACTTAAAAATACATCCTTCCTTAAAGTAAATATTTCAAAACCTTCTAGAAGCTCTAAAGTTGAGCATACCATTTTCTCTCTATAAACCCATCCACCTGAACCCAAACATTAAGTTAAACAATATGTTAAACTTGAATACATAGCCGCTTATTAAAAACTGGTGCCTGTGGGACATTTATCAACTGAGAGACCTATCCATGGATCAAATAAGAACAGATTTCAATTTACCCAAAGGATACATAGTAATGTTAAGGCAAATTAGGGAACTTATACCTACTGTGATAAGTGGTAGATGCTAATCAGTCCTACCTTGATACCTGCACAACATTACTTAAAACCTTATCTTGCAGGGAAAAAATGGCAGTTAATGTCTATAAACTGTGTACCTTATACTCTAATTACTTTTCTGGTATTAACAATGAGCTCATAGACACGCAGATATTCCATGCTATTAAATCCACCCTCAAACTGACTCCATTTAAAAATCTTATTTATACACAATTAATGGTAAAATAATAATGCTTATCACCAGTGAAACTCAATAAATTTAATTCAGACATCTCACCTCATTGTCCATGATACACCTATCCAGCTGCTGATCTTTTACATATTCTATGATATTGCAGATATTCACATACGCTCTGGACTTCACTGAAGGTCAGACTAAATAGAATGGGTTATGAAAAGTCTATGCTATCTTGGGAATTTGCTGTTTTAAATATTACCACCTTAAAACTATCAATAGAAAAAAAATGCATATTCTTATAACTCTTTTTGCCCTGGTTAAACTCTTTATCACTCAAAACTGGTTAGACACCTCTAAACTTTCCTGGTCAGGCTTCAGAAACATGGCTGTTAAATATATATCCATGCATAAATTTCTAACAAGAAGCAAGGATAAATGCCAATATTACCAACAATACTGGAACCTTCTCCTGGAGCATATTTTAAAGGATTAAAGTTAATAGCAGGATAAAAAAAAAATTTTTTTGGTCTCCATAGATAACTGCAATATTCTATGCCTAAGTACGAAAGGTATTTTTGGTCAAATGTATAAGCCAATTTTGTGACATCCCTTTTATTACAATTTAACTGCCTCAGTCTAATTCTCTTTTATCAGTTTACTTTTTGCAGTTGATTTCTTTGTATAGCACTCTTTGTAAATAATTATTGTTATGCAGTTTATATGTTTTTTTTTATTACTATCTTAGATTGTTTTATATCTATTATTTGTTCGTTATCACGTTGCTTAACTATGAATACAAAATAAACATTTTTGAAAAAAAAAAAGAAACTTGCTTAACTCTAGGGATCACAGTGAGTCTCGACAAATCACACTTGTAACCCACCCAGAAACTGGAATTCATAGGCACAGTCTTTGACACTCAGTCCATGCTTCCGTCCATCCCATTTCTGTGAGTACAGAACATCAGAAGCCAAGTCAGGAGAATAATTTGCAGTATGAAGATATTGGCCAGGAAAGTCCTGCAGGCTCTAGGCTTGATGGCAGCAGGCATAACTTTAGTACCCCTAGCAAGGTACCACAAGAGAATTTTATAATGGATGCTACAAACTCAATGGTCCTTTTTCATTCATCCAATGTCTGCAAAGGAAAGAGCGACTCGGATATGCAAAAATTACTTCTCATGGTGAACAGGCCTAACAAGGTTGCCTGTTCATACCTCCTCAGCCCAAGGCCATAATGACCACGGATAAAAAGACAGTCCAAGGCACTCGGTCCCCCATAGAGGCCAACCTGCATATCAGTGTTCTCGAGATGAGAGAGGTACTTTTGGCATCGCAAGCATTCCAAGATACTTTCCCTCTTGGGACAGTTGTAGTACAGACAGACAGTATGTCGGTTGTTTAGTATACTAACAATCAAGGAGGTAGCAAGTCTTACCCCCTGTGTCGAGAAGCTCTCAGAGTGTGGCAGTGGGTGATAGCCTCCAATTGCTTTCTGGTAGCAATGCACATTCTGGAGGAGTCCAGTCTGATAGCAGACGAACTCAGCAGGTCCATTCTGTTACCTCACGAGTGGTTCCTCAACCACAGAGGGGTCAGCCTTGCTGTGATCTTTTTGCATCTCCCCTAGACAACAAATGCAGCAGCTTCTTTGCCCTAATTCCCCCAGTGGGGGAGTCATTGACGGATTCTCTTCTTCACGATTGGCCCCCTGGTCTGTTATACACCTATTCCCCCAACTCCCTTGATCCCCTGATTCTTACAGAAGGCAGTCAGATTGAAGAGCAGAGTAATCCTCATTGCACCTTACTGACCTCGTCAAATGTGGTTCCCCTTCCTATGGCCTCACCTACTATCACCACCTTGGATTCTGAATCCAACTCCAGACCTTTAGTCCCATCCTACAGGAGTGATTCATCCAGACCTTCGTAACCTCAGACTGATGGCATGGTTTCTCCAATTCCATTGATGGCCTGGCAACCTATGCTTTCTTCCCTAGCCTGTTCTATTTTCTTATCATCCCATAAACCATCTACTAGGAAATTGAATAAAAGGAAGTGGAAAGGATTTGTTTTTTGGCTGGAAAAAAATCACCTAGAACACTTTACAGCTCCTACATACATGGTCCTTGAATTTCTGGTGGAATTGTTTAACAAAGGAGCAAGCGCATCTACCATTAAAGTTCATCTTGCAGCAATTTCAGATTTCTATATGGGATAACACAATTCTTCCTTGGCTTATGCAAAAATTTGTAAAGTATTCCTCAAAGGTACTCTTTTGCTAAGACCTTCCTTTAAGGGGCCTGTTCCCCTGTGGTATTTAACTCTAGAACTGCAGGCCCTGACTCAATCTCCCTTTGAGCCTGCAGCCAAATGTGATTTAAAATGCCTGTCTTGGAAGACAGCCTTCCTGGTCACTATAACCTCGGCGAGGAGAATATCAGAGCTTCGCGCTTTATCCTCAAAACCCACTGAGTTGGTATTTCACAATGACAAGGTTACCTTATGGACCAATGCTTCCTTTCTGCTGAAGGTGGTATCAAAATCCAATATTAATTGAGCCATTCATCTTCAGTATTCTTCCAAATTACAGTAACCAAGGGGAATTCTTGTTGCATTCATTGGATGTCCATAGACAGTTATGCTACTATTTGCATCATACAAAAGAGTTCAGGAAATCAGATCAACTTTTCGTTTCTTTTGCACACCATAGGTTGGGACAACCTGTCAAGAAAGTAACTATAGCGAGATGGATAACCAATGTATTTCTTTGGTGTATGCAAAATGAAATGTGCCCCTCCTTAACCTGTAAAAGCTCATTCTACCATATCTTTAACAACTTCCAGTCCAGAGCTTCCATAGATGATATTTGCACTGCTGCTACTTGGTCAAATCCACATACTTTTATCAACCACTACAAACTAGATCTGGTCTCAAGGGGAAAAATGGTGTTTGGCTAGGCCATTCTCAGGAATATCCTTCCTTAGGGTCCACCCAGGGGTCAGGTAACTGGGGACTCTGTCCCATACTTTGAGTATGAATGGAAACTGACAACATCAGATAAAGAAGTTATGTACTCACTATAACATTCCATCTGTGTTGTCCATTTTCATTCAACCTCAACTCCCCTCACACCACCCCCCGGCCTTTTTTGGTTCAGATTCCCTCGATTAAGAAATATATTTGTGAGGACACAGCCAGCATCCCTTGCTCCTTTGGATTTGAACTCCAGTGATGGCATCTTGCATAGTTGCTTCTTTATAGTTTTTCTTCTTCTTCTCTCCAGCTACATGCATTATCTGAGGTGAAGAGAACCAGAGCATTGTGAGTAGGGAAGAGCTTGAGAGTTTGTAGGCTTCCGCGAGCTGCAGTAATGGCTGAGTCGGATCCGAGGTTGGATCAGAGTCCCATATGGTGAGGCTGAATAAAAATTTACAACACAGATGGAATGTTATGTTGACCACACAACTTCTTATCGAATATTAAATTTTGCTAAACTAACTGGATTTCCTTAATATTAAATTTTGGTCCTTAACAATATAAAAGTTCCTTCCTTCCAGCTATTGTATTAACCCCCTAACAACTAACAGGCCATCTAGTGCATAGCCTATTTCTTTATAACAAATGTATGTGGAATATCCACACCCTAACCTCTTCCACACCATCCTTACATGTGCAGGCACACACACACACACACACACACACACACACACACACACACACACACATGGCATCTTAAATCATCTCATCTAAGTATAGCAGTCAAAATGTTTAATCTGAAAATGTTCCTTGATGCCTGTATTGGTTATAGTCTTAAACATCATCATTTAAACACTAATAATAAACTACTATGGTAGTATAGACTAGCACACCTTGACCCCCTTGTAAAATTGAGGAAAAGAGGGCTGATGACAGCAGTGACATTAGTATGGTATACCGCCTTCTGGGTCACAACAATCCAAGAAGCATTCCATCAAAGAAGGTACCCCAAGAGCATATAATACTCAAGTGTACTTACACTTCTAGCCTTGCTACCGATCCACATTTTTTCCAGTCTCTCTTAAAATCAGAATGATTGGCTGGTAGTCTGGAAAATAATGTACAAACTCTGCTGTTTTTTGTGAAAACTCCAGCTCATAATTGCTTTTAAAGAATAGCATCACTAACGAGACATGATTGGGTCTGTGGCTCGTAAAAGAAAACATCCTTTCTCCCGGACATGACCATTTATATCACAAAATGGACTTGGATGTGGGAGGAATAGATAGGGAAAGGGGAGGTGATAAGGTTGGGATGGTGCTGAGGCTGTCATCTGGTTTTGGATGCAGCAAAGGGTGGCAACCCCATCCACTTTGCATGCCTTCTTTTTTAAACAGCCATAAATCAGATTGTTAGCCCACTAAATGTTACAACTTCCCTAATAAAAGGCAAAAAATTATCCTGACTTCCATTAATTACAGAACAGTAATTAACAGCAGACTCTGAATTAAGTTTGGAAGCCGTTTTCAACAAGCTGTCAGTTCAAGGCAGTTTCTTCACATTAACCTAAAGAAATTAGAGCAGTCTGCATGGTCTTGGCAGCCTTTGAAAAAATATTTACTCAGGAAATGTGCAAATCAAAATATACAACACTACAGCAATATGCTATAGAAACAAATAAGAAAGCAGATCTTCCAGATTTGCTGGGAGAAACTGGGAATTTGGAATTGAGCTTTATAGTACCACATTTGGCTGTTAGCAGTACAACTCCAAGATGGGTAGAATCACTTAGCATATGTTGTAAGTAGAAAGATATATTTTGTGTCATGAATGAAAATTAGAGCCACTGATTTTTCAGAATATGGTAATAGAGGTGTAGTCTACTCCAGAAGTGGATAATTTTGCCACACACCTCAACAATCAAAACTTTTTCTGCTTGAGACCCTGCTGTATCCATCCCCCTTTCCTTTAATTCAAGTGTACTAATAAAATAAAAGTAAGATACAAAGACAGTCTCATCTTAATAGCACATTCTTGGCCGAGATAACCCTGGTCTTCTCTTTTGATAACCCTGACCATTTTTCATTCACAGCCTTTGACTGGCATAAGAACAGGGCAAGTGTTGTGTCCCAATCTCAGGACGTAAAAGCTGTTGGCTTGGAGACATAATTTTAATTCTTAACAGTGGTTTCTTTTCTATTCAAGCATTGAGCATCTTAAACCAGTTATATAAATCAAGCATGGTTTCTTCATCCATTAAGGTGCATTTCTCTAGTACATGGAACAGAATGCCAAGTATAGACTAAAATCAACAAAATACTCGGAGCCAAGGCAGTGTAACTGCAAACAGAGCTTTACTGGTGCTTCCTGATACCTTGGCCAATGCCTTCTTTCAAAGGTTTTGGCCAAGGTATCAGGAAGCACCAGTAAAACGTGGAAGGCATTGGCCAATCAGGAAGCACCAGTAAAGCTCTATTTGCAGTTACACTGCCTTGGCTCTGAGTTTTTTGTTGCATTTCTCTAGTACTTCTGCTTTATGTTCCATCCTGCTCACTTGTGGCAGCAAATTTTTTACTTAAGCATTTCTAAAGGGGTTATTCATTTAGTGGAACGCCAAAGGCTATTTATTAACGTTCAGACTTGAGCTTTTGATGGTGCAGCTAATTTTAGCTGTATGTGAATCTGTAGATACAGTGGATATAAAAATGTCTTGCATGAAAAACTCTTTGTGCCTATTACCTATGGTTGGATTTCAGCATTGTAAGCCTTCAAACAAAAAGGACTTTATGTGTATGTGTTTGGTCTAATATTGCTACATACTCGTGTGCTAGCTTGCACTGCATGTGAATTGTTTTTACTACATTTCTGTAAAAAAAAAAAAAAAACTGTAAGCCTGTTTCCTACCTTTCCTGTAACTAGTGTTCCAGATACAGATTTGCTGTATCCAGGATGTATGTAAGCTTCTGAGCCCCCAAGCCTTTCTGTGTTGGAGGGAAGCCTTCTAGCTTATCAGTGGGAATGGTAAGCACTAGGTAACCTGTCTACCACATAAGGAGTAGTTCTGGCCCAGAAATTGTAGTTATTGGCCATTTGGGCAATCTCTACCATCGCTATCAACTTTCTGATTTGAAAGCCTGCATTTGCACTTGTTTCTGTCCTGTAACTCGTCTAGTGCAGATACAAATTCTTAGTTTTAGCACTTAAATTTGCTTATTCATGCTCAGCACTTGTTCAGAACTTGTAAGCACTAAATAAGCTACTAATTACTATAGCACTCAATCTTCCTCATTACCTAGAGGAAAACAGTTTTTGTACTTACTATTCTCACTGGCTTAGAGAAAAACAGCTCTTGTACTCACTTTCCTCACTTATCTAGAGGAAAGTAGTTTTTATTTATTCAGGCATGTCCAAGGGTCAGCTCCCAGTGTTCTCTCCTGTCTATCTGATGAATCTGGGCATCTTGAGGCAATGTAGAAATTGCCTCATGTACACAGACAACCCTCTCCTCCTACCATCCAACACTACAACCTGTGAGAGATGCACTTATCTAGTCAAACTGGAGGTAAAGCTCTCTCCAACCAAGACTGAACTTCACAGTCATGAGGAGAAGGTAAACATTTGCACCACACCACACTCATCACATAGTCTCACTAAATCTACACCACCAAAATCCACACATAATAACACAAAAACATTTGCGGAGGCTCTCAATAATAATCTGTCTAAGCAACAGAGACCTCCAAAGCAGAAACACAAGCAACCTCCATCCCCCAACACAACTCAAATGACACATAGCCCACAGACTCAGTGTGCCACTCAACCACAGCCAATAAGGCAAAACAACATACCCAACACACTAGTCATAGGTGACTCTATAGTCAGGCACACTGATGTCCCACTCACCAGGCTAAACAAGGAGACGGTTACTGTCAGCTGCCTGTTGGGTGCCAGGATCCGCCACATAACCCACACACTCAAGTCACTCCACAACAAGTACAAATATGACTCTGTCATTGTCCATGTTGGTGTGAATGACCTGAGACGTACCTCCCTGGACTACATGAAAAGTGACATGGAAGAGCCCTCCGATCTTGTAGCCCAGGCAGGTATGACCCTAGCCCTGAGTAGCATTCTGCCATCACCCAGAATGATACCGCAGTACAAGGACAAAATGATTGGCTTCAACAATTGGCTAAGCTTCTGGTGTCATTCTAAATGGATCCAGTATCTGTCTGCTTGGGATGACATGGTTGACAGACCATGATGCTTTGCCACAGATGGCCTGTACCTGTCGCCCCTGGGATTCTGGATACTGGCTAAGGCTCTTGCTGCTCCTATAGTGCCTTTTTAGGCAGGGTTCAAATAACAAATTCACCACCATAACAGGAACAGGCAAGCAAAAACTGAGGGTAATGCTACTCAATGCTAGAAGTCTAAATCTCAAAACGCACTCACTCGAGGCACTCCTTAAAATGGAGAACATCGATATCTGTGCAGTGACTGAGACCTGGTTCAAAGCTCCGGAGAGCACCCCTGCACTACCAGGCTATAACTCATTCCACACTTTTCGGCCATGTAACCTGGACCGAAACACCAAAGGCGGAGGTGTGTCCATATTCATTAAGGATATCCACACCTCCAGGCTAGTTGCTCAGCATAATGCATACGAGGTTATCCAAGTGCAACTAACTGTGGAAAAAACTGCAATCCAAATTGTAGCTTGCTACAGATCCCCCACCATGCCCCAGGATTCCCATTCCTCTTTTCTTGATGTACTGGAAAATATTAGGGTTCAACCAAACACCCTAATAATGGGCGACTTCAACTACCCCACCATTAACTGGGAAAACTACTCATGTACCAACTCCTTAGCTCAACGCTTTCTGGAATTCATAAACTCCAATGCCCTTGATCAACTTATCCACACCCCCACCAGGGGCAACAATATCCTAGACCTAGTCATTACCAACATGAGTGACCGGTGTTCCACACCTGAAGTCAATTCCTCGTTGGTCCGATCCGACCATAAGCTAATCACCCTTGATATCCACATCCCGCCCCCCCCCCCCCCCATTAAGGAAACCACAGTAAAAAATTCCTCCAAAGCCAACTTCATGCTTCTTAAGACAGAAGTGGTGAACTTCATGACACCCATGCAGATGGACAATACAGTTACAACTGCTAAATCCTGCACAAATGCACTCTATAAGCACTTACACGAGTGCATGGATCTTGCTATCCCAAACAGAACCAAAACGCTATCCTCCAAAAAAAGGAAGCCAATCTAGTGTTCCCCTGCCATAAACAAACTGTACAACAGAAGGAAGAAACTGTTGCAAAAGAGAGTAAAATCCCATGAGTGGAGGAGCTCCCTGGTCAGCCTCAGTAAGAAGCTGTGATCCCTTATAAGATCCTCCAAAGCTAGCTACGAAAACAAAATCGCCACTAATTCCAAGGACAACCACAAAGCATTCTATAGCTATGTCAAGAATCTCAATGGCAACACCCAGATCTGCTCTGAGTTACAGCACAAAGGCATGAAAATTACAGAACCAACTGATATTGCCAACATCCTGGCAGATAGGTTCATTGCTAACTTTACCCCCCTCTCACCCCCTAAAAGGCCCATATCTATACAGGAAGAATTCAGAGTCCCTGTAATCCCAACTACGCAGGTAAAAGCTGCACTCTCTAAAGCCAAAAGCACAGCATCCATGGGACCGGGCAACATCCCTGGCTGCGTTTTACATGAACCTCATAACGAACTGGCTCCCCACTTAAGCGCCATGTTCAATAATAGCCTCGCATCAGGCTTTGTGCCCACTGAATGGCGCACAGAAACAGTTATCCCACTCCACAAAGGGGGAGCCACCACTGATTCAGGGAACTATCGACCTATTAGCCTGACGAGCCTGGTCTGCAAGGCCATAGAACATATTATCATGGAACTCATAAACAAAGACATTGATAACCTCCAAACTCTGGATCCCACCCAGTTCAGGTTTGTGAAAGGCAGATCATGCCTCCTGAAACTGATCGACTTCTTTGAGGCAGTCACCAAAGCCATAGATGAGGGTAAGGTGGTTCACACAGCCTGTCTTGACCTCGCCAAGGCTTTCAACACCATCCCCCATTCTGGAATTATAGCTAATCTCACTAAACTAGGTATAAATCCATACATCACAAGATGGGTTGCCAACTGGCTCACTGACAGAACCCACACTGTAAAAGTTGCAGACTCCATATCTGACCTCAAAGCAGTGACAAGTGGAGTACCACAGGGTTCCATCCTGGGACCTCTCCTGTTTGGTGTCTACTTCTCTGAAGTACAGGCTAACACAGAAGGCCTCTGGCTAACGAAGTTCACAGATGACTGCAAACTAGGAGCCATAGTCAAGTCCCCAAATGATGTCGACATCCTACAGAAGGGCCTCACTGAGACAGATGCCTGGTGTCAGAGCCATATCCTCAAGCTCAATGCCAAAAAGTGCATTGTCATCCCCTTTGGTAAAAACTCTGTACCCATGAACTAAAACATTGGCAGCAATCTACTTGACACTGAATGCGTGATAAGAGACCTTGGGACCCAGGTGGACAGTAGTCTCTCCTTTGATAGTCACATCGCCACAGTAGTCAGGAAGTCCTTCTACATGGCACACCTCATCATAAAAGGGTTCTCATCCAGGAAAAAAAGAGGTCATTGTCCCCCTCTACTCGACACTCATTAGACCCATTATAGAGTACAAAGCCCCTTTTGGAATGTACCTCACAAGACAACTGCAGCAGCTGGTAAGGCCACAGAAATACCCCACAAAGAGGATTACTGGCCTCAAACAAATGCCCTACACTGACCGCCTCAAAAAACTCCAGCTTTACTCTGTAGCATATCTCCTACTCCGAGGTGATCTCTGCCTAACATATAAAGCTATGTCAAACCCAGAGCTGTTGAACATGCTACACCTAAAGAAATCCCAATCCCTCTGAGCTGCATGCTCTAGGGACCTAAACCTTGTCACCACAATAAACAGGACATGCTGGAGGGATAGATTCCTGTCCCAGAGACTTCCCATACTGTGGAACAGGATATCCATCTATGTCAAGCAAAGTTCTTCATTAGCACTCTTCAAGAAAACTCTTGAGTGGATGGGAAATAGGAAATACACCCCAGGGATCACTTCTGTGTCTCTGCTCGACAGTGGCACAGGAAAATAACTTTCTTGGGTGGCGTAAGCCAGGGAACCTTGTTGGCTAGGCTTACGTAGGCCCTTGGGCTGATAGCCTAGTACCTACCTATGAACCTATGGTCTTTCATAATTATGCTGCCATATTGAAAACAAATTCTTCAGTCATTCCAAAACTTATTTCAGCACATTCATCAGTTTTTTTTAATCAAAATGAAAGAAAACAACATTAGATGTACAGAGACTACTCAGGTACTATACCAGGGGAACTCGCAAGTTCAGAAAAACTCATCGGCTATTTGTCACCTTCATAATAAGGAAAGAAAACATGCAGGTTAGCAAACAAACTCTTTCTAAATGGCTAGTCAACTTTATTACCTTTTGTTCTGATAAGCACAATAAACCTTTGGAACACACAGAGGCGTATGTTACTAGGGCAGCACCACAAGTAGCAGGTTTTTGAAAATTTCTGTACAAAATATTTTCAAGCTGCTCCATCAGTCACTCTCCACACATTTACCAAATGTTATGAGTTGAGAGTATTGTCCAGAGATGAGAGACATTTTGACATCACTGTCTACAATTGTCCTTTAACTCAGTAACTCCCATGAATATGAATATGCCCAAATATTATGGTTTACCATTATATTGACACTGCTTGAATAAGAGATATGTAATATATTTGTGATAAAATTAGATTTATTTATTGCATGTATTTTCATTTGTTAACTGCAGTTGAATACTGATCCTAATCGACTATTTTCAGACTGTACCCTGGAGAATACAGTAGGCAAGATAATAAACCTGACGTTATGCATTCATGTATAACTAATATTTTATTTGAATGTGTTTAGCAGGGTAGAGCACTGATCAGTTCCGACCAGTTTCAGTCTCAGACTTGGGAATATAACTATAACTAAAATAACTAAAAAATAAAACTGTCAGCATTTAAACTGTGAGACGAGTTGAATAGCTGGCTCAAATTGCAGCATACACACTATGTATTCATTATACACAGTAAACACAATTCTGTGTACAGGGAGAAGGAATGTAAGATGGAAAGAAAAGTTAAGATGTAATGAAAGGAATGTGTGAAAGATGAGAAAGGCAGTAGAGAGAAATGTTATGAACAGAATAACAGAATGTAGTACAAAGCAAATGATTTCTTGGAGGCGGGAGAATGTTTTTAAATAGAGGCGGAATGATGCAGATTTTTAAAATGGTTGTAGAAGTCTTGGTAGGAAGGGACTGATCCTTGTTTTATAGGGACTGATTCCAATCTGTGTGTCTAGTGGTAAGAAACTGTGGTTAGTACTTTGAAGTCTTTTCCTAGGAGTAAGTAAAGAAGGGGTTTCATTCTGTTATTTTAGCCTATAGGTAGTGCATCTTTTAGTTAAGCTGCTGGCAAAAAAGGAAGGCCTGTAGGTTTAACAGTTTATAGGTGACAGAGGTTAGGAGTAGGGTGTACCTTTGCCTTTTATAGAACACTGCAGTGATGGTCTTTTTGGGGGTCAGGGGGATGAATATACCGATTTTGTTCTATAGTTTAGAGGGAAGCCAGCTTATTTTTTGTAATTAATGGCTATGATTAGGACTAGGAGTCCATATTCTAGTTGTGTAGAGGAAATGGTGATCCATTTAACATCAAAAAGTACTGAATTGACTTTTGATTTGGTTGTATACATATGATGTTGAAAGTTAAGGTTTTGGTCAGGTCAGATACCTAGGTATTTGAACTGAGTGGTTGTTAAAGGGTAATCTGTTACTAAGCTGAATGACCCACTTAGTGGGGATGGTAGGAAGTTTGGTATTGAAGATCATGCATTTTTATCTTCTTGGTATTGAGTATGTTCATTTTTGAATAGGCAGATAGAGAGGAGAGAACAGTATTGTTCAAGTCTTATTCTGATGGCACAAAAATTCTTGCTTCTGAGGATGACTATGTCATCTGTGTGTAAAATAATCATGGGATGTGGGAGTTACATGGGTTGACTGTTAATAGGGAGAAACACAGATGAGACAAGATGGATCTTTGAAGTACTCCTTTCATTAAGGCTGAGGAAGGAGAGTCTGATAAGCCAATCTAGTTTGCAAAGTCTCTTCAATACAGAAAGTTTCTGAACCATGGAAGAGAGTATTGGTGGCTCTAGACACGATAAGAGAGCTTCATAGAAGATAGCAGCTATTAAAACTTTCTGTTCACGTTTATGATGATATTTATTTTATTTATTATTTATTTAACATTTGTTTTACCGGGAAAGTCCGACTTGGAACTAAGCCAATTTTCAGCAGAGGCCCGATATCATTGGTGATGGCGTATAGGCTGTTAGTAGATACTATGGAAAGTCCAAAGGCCATGTTGTTGTAATGAAAGGAGATGCATTTTAATGAAAACTCCAGTTAGGAAGTGAAGGTAATGGAAGGTAGGTTACCGATGTCCTATGTTCTACTGCTGTGTGATATCCCCTTAAAGATCAGCTGTTTTTGTAAGTATATTATATGCCTGTACTCTCTCTCTCTTTCTCTCTCATGTTCAAAACTGTCTTATTTGTTGTATTTTCAGGTAGTAATCGGCAACAAATTCGTGATGTAGTACCTAAACAATGTGCTATAGGGCTGTACCAGCTTTGCAGGATAGCTGTAACACTTGTTCTTGAACCTTTGGTTAGTGATCTTTCATTTAACAGGAGAAAATATTGTGCCATAAGATAAAGCTACTGCGTACACCTGGTATATGAATAGAAGGTCAGTCCAGGGTGTTTCAGCTTCTTTTATCTATTTAGTATCTACCAGATGCCTATTACAGTTGGACCCCTGTGTCTCTGAACTCATTGCTTGGCTTCCAAAGATTTGGACAAGACATCAAATTCTTTGTTGAAATTGTGGGAAGAAGGACTTCTGTATTTCCTTCCTACACTTCCCATGGTTCTAAGTTTTCTGTTAAAGGAAGAAAAGAAAATGTTTCCTTAATTCTGATTATGCCTCACTAAATAATTCAAACATTGGCTGTCCTTTTTTGTTGTGTGTAAGTCATTAGTTTGTAATCCTTCCTGACAGGGAGTTTATTATGAGTCAGTTATACTTTTGGTTAATTGCATAAATTCCTGCATCCTGTATATTTCTCCTGCTTCCTCTACTGAAACTTTTTTTTTACCTAGTTGGAGTTTCCTGGCAGACAAATACAATCAATCAACTGATCAGTCAATAAATAAATAAATAAAACATCTGAGAGCCCAGAGGCTGATACTTTAATACGAAAGAATGACTGTCCCCCCCCCCCCCCGGTAGATAATGTCTTACAGAAGGCAAGTAGGCCTACCATCTTACTTGTCAAACTAGAAAATACTTTGCTTTTGACTTAAAGAACAAGTGCAAAGTTTTTCTTTACCATTTATTTTTGTTGTAATTATGGCCGTATTTTGTAAAGTAAGTTTTCTTATTCTAAAATGTATAGTTTTCACTTTGGTTACTTCAGTGGGCCTATATTTTTAAGTTTAATAAACTGGTGTTTCTGTTTACTGTATGTTGAACAACTGTTTGATTACTTCTTGATTCCATGTCATGAAGCCATGCCTTCTGATGATTTATTAAAGGGGGGGGGTGCAGTTTTGTAGTGGTTTGGCACGTTTTCTTTTGTCAACAGCAGATACAGTTACTCAGCACACAAAAAACAGAAGCACCAGTTTATTAAACTTAAATACAGATAGACCGAAGAAGCTGAACTAAAAACTACACATTGTAGAATAAGCAAACCCACTTTACAAGATAAAGGCATAATTGTAACAAAAAGAAATTGTAAAAAAAAATCACTTGCTCTTAAAGAGCAGTGATTTTATAGTTCATAACTATGTTCTGCTTTTGCCGTATGCTAAATTATGTATTTCACCTTCTTTGTGAGACATGCACTTGTTTGAAAGAATTGACAAGCTCATTTTGTGTTTGCTTTTTCTGTTTTGCATATAATAAATTGTGGTCCCCAGTGGTTAAGCAAAACATCAAGTTTGTATTATGCCTTGGTAAATGTGAAATGAATGCATTTCTTGAAGCTCATTTTACCATTCTTTGCAGCTTTTTTAAAACATTTCCTACCTTCATAGGTGCTGTCCAACTCTCTGGCTGTTCTCCCAACTTGCACACCATCCCAACCCTCTAGTCCTCTGTTTACTCTGTGCCGGTATACCCAGTGTAATATTTTTCTGGGTGGACCCCTTCCCTCTTCATGGAGTCAGTCTCAATGCTAACTAACTTATAGTTCCAGAGAGTGAGGAAATCCATTAAGGTGTTGTGTGCTAAGAGATGGGGGCTGTCATCCTTACTATGGTCAATCAAAGTCCCTAGCTAAGGGAGTGAATAGTACAGTGACATCAGAGACATTATTTTGTAATCTGTGTAGATGACCTCTGAGGTTTCTGGTCTCCACCAGAGGTCACACAGGTGGAGGCATCTGATTCCCCAAACCCTCACTCACAGATAGGAGAGATGACCATTGAATGTTTCATTCCATCCTTCCAAATCAGCCCTATCAGTCTCAAGTCCATTGTAAAACTAGAATTGCCAGAAATTCAGATGGATGCCCTATGTTTGGGCCATCAGGATGTACTCTGTGCAGCTTTCTTTTTTTGGTGCAAACTGCCAGCATTTGCAGAGCAGTGACTTGATCTGCAGTGTGCACATGTACTAGTACTTACAGGCCTGAAGCCATCTTTCCAAAGATGTTATCCAAGGAATGTTGAGTAGGGCCACCAGCCTCCATTTGTATTTACAATGTGGTATTATTTCTAATAGTTAAAAGAAGCTTATGTTAAAAATAAAAATGGGTGCAATGATATAATACTGTTGTGTGAGATACTTAATGGTGATGTCCTCATTCAGGGCCAGTAATCAAGGAGCCTGAATTCTTACCACTGACACTGGTAAGGGACGTTCACTTGGAACAAAAATAGATACACACAGTATTTTCAGATGCTGCTCTCTGCATTAAACACAATTTCCCTTAAGAGCACATGGGAACACACTCAGTCTGGGGTCTGGGTTTCCCTCTCTTTCTCTCCAGGCCCCCAGTAAGACTACCCACTGCACAGCTATAGAGTTGAGTCCTTAGTCGAGTATCCAAGCCAAGTCCTCCACCACTCTCTCTGTGAAACCAGTGCTCTGTGTCCCTGCTTCTAGCAGCTGACATACACACTCTTTGAGATTTGATTTGTATACACACACACACACACACACACACACACACACACACACACACACACACACACACACACACCTGGGAAAGGTTGGCACAGATTTACTAGCTCTGCTACCCTTTGCCCAGACTATAAGTTAATTGCTGCCACCAGACACTCCAAAGTCAGCTACTCTAAGGTTGTTACAAGGGTCCCCTATTATACTGAGTGAAATTCATACTAATACAAATGGTAGTATTTTGACCAAATACAAGGCTTTGAGGAGTGGCCACAGTGTCACCAAATAAATATAAGCACACTCAAAGGTTATAATATTATCTAAAGGACCAGCCACAATGAACAGTTTAAATATGTTCAATATCTGTTTACAATAAACACCAGAGTTTCAGTCGCAGTAAATATTAAAATAACACAAATTAATAGAGTCACACAGATACAGAAAACAGTACTTAAGTAATCTCACTATATTTTCTTTACTGGTCTAAAGAAATTACTATTCCCTGGGTACTTACTAAAGCAAGGCAAGATGATGTAGGTAAGTGATCCTTTTATATCAGGTTACAAAAAGACTTCAGGCTCATCTAGTATTAAAACATCACTTTTGTGCTGGATTACAGAATGACATCACATTCATCTGGTTACATGACTTTACTAGAAAATGAACCAGAATCTCATACATATGTATTACCATACACACAAATAGAGCTTTGCTAAGATGTGTTGCAGCTTCTGGAAGTCCTAAAACAACTTCAAACTTCAACTCATCCAGAGTAGCAATTAGTTGACCCCCAAGGGTAATACAGAATGCTTTCTAGTACAGACATTTTGTATCTGGCTGCATTGAGACCTGTGAGATATAATCTTTATGGTATAAATTAAGTAATATAATTTCAGGATATTTTTTCTAAAAGTTAGCTGGGGCTGAGCTTAAACTCTTCTCTTCCAGTATTTTCTGTTACAATATTAATTTAAACTGTTATAATACAGTTTGACATACTAATGTATTTCTTTTTTCGGTCCAGCAAGACCCACTGTTGGTACATTTTTAACACAAGCATCTTTATAAATACATTTTCAACACAAGCACCTGTACAAGTCAGTTTGATATACAAATGACATATAATTCTTTACAAAACTCCAGCTAGCTATGCTGGCATATGTTACACATCCAGTGCCCTACTTCTCCTGATATAGCTGGCAGTACCTCATATCGTCACACTTACCCGTTTTATTTATGAAGCCATTACTGTTTTCCTTATATTGGCTCCCTCCATCCAACTCCTTGTTTTATGGCTGTAGTCTAGTCCCTGGTGTAGTGTTATGTTTTAGACATGTGGAATGTTGTACAGTTTTAGGCTTTATATGTTTATAAAGTGATGTCTTTTGATATATTTAAGTGTATCCTTGCTGTCTTTATGAAGTATTTGTAAGAATCTACACTGCCTTGCCCTGCTGTGGTCATTGTGTCTGCATGCAATACTTTTTTCTGAGAGAAACAACTGTATTGGCCACTTTTTTCTAGCTAGAGCCAGGTTTGTATTTAAAGGCACCTGCTGCCATCTGATGGACCAGGAGTGTGGACCCACATGTAATTCCTGTCATATACAGAACTTTGTTAGCCTTTTACAAGGTTTCTTCTGAGATAACTGGTTCTCCTGGAATTAGGATGTCTGCTGTACATTTCCTAGCAGTGAGTGGCAGCACAGCCACAGGAGCCACTGCTTAGGAAAAAATGCTCAAGACTTTTGCAGCCCAAGTTATAAAGGCCTCAGATAACTTACTTCTTTAACACAAACACGCACACTTAACATATACTTAACTTCTTTCCTCAACATACTTTGCTGTGTCTATACTTTTGATTATGTTTCTTTCAGCATGTTAGCTCTGATTTCCACTGTGTATATAATGCATGTATATATTGTGCTTTGTCAGTCATTCTGTATATAATGTTATTTTTATTGCCTTAATATCCACAAACCAACTATGATATTCATATTGTATATATTTTCACTTTGTATATATGTTTGCATTTTGTCGTTCACTCTGCCTATATTGTCACATATCTATTTTGTTTATCCCAGGCTGAGACTGAAATAGGTCCACTGGGATCATTTTTATACCTGGGTTAACAATTACAAAATAAACCAAAATTAATAGATAGATACAAGCAAATTACATAAAGGGATCAAGAGACCACTGTTGCAGTTCCTAGTGCCTCTGATTTAAATTAAGCCACATACTTTAACATGGGCATCTTTTATGATTATTGTCCATTTGATATTCAGTCTTCTTCTTCTTCCGGCTTTTCCCGGTTAGGGGTCGCCACAGCGGATCACCTGTCCGCTCATGACTGGCAGTAGAGTTTTACGGTGTCGAGTTGCCAGCCCGGCGCCCAACCTTCCACGGAAGGCACACACACACTCACACCTAGGGCCCATTTAGAGTGTCCAATCCACCTACAGCATGTCTTTGGGATGTGGGAGGAAACCAGAGCACCCGGAGGAAACCCACGCAACCACAGGGAGGACATGCAGACTCCGCACAGAAGGCACCCCAGCCGAGGATCGAACCAGAGAACCTCTTGCTGTGAGGCGACAACACTAATAATTAAACAGATATGCATGGATGCTGAGTATTGTGTTAAAAACACAGGACAGGTTACAAACTAAGAACACTATCTTGCCTAATTCACTGAGCTTGTAAAACTGTTATCTCATTCAAAGGAGGCATTATAGATATCATTAAACTAACCAAGCAGAATCCAGACCCTACACCAGCAAGAGACAAAATAGAGTCTGCAGTGAGCACCACTCTAAAATGTAAGCAGCTTTACTTCAAAATAGTTACAAACCTTCCAAGTATGTTTGCTGGTATACACTGTATCAGTCACTGGATAGCACGATCTTCATTGCAGTTGGCCTTTCTGTGACAGATGCATTTAGTAACCTGACCTTTGTTCACAGTTTTAGTTAGCATCTAGTAATTGCTGCAGTGGTTAATTGCATTTAGCCATTATACATCACCATCATGTATTTTTTCTGTAGGTTCTTTGCATGACAAATAAACATATCACACATCAACAGTTTCTTCTTCTTCCTTTCTCAGTATAGCATATGATTCAGCTGATGTTCAGCTGATGAGGGCGGCGCAGTGGTGCAGTGGTTAATGCTGTCGCCTCACAGCAAGAGGTTCTCCGGTTCAATTCCCGGCTGGGGTGCCTTCTGTGTGGAGTTTGCATGTTCTCCCTGTGTTCGCGTGGGTTTCCTCCGGGTACTCCGGTTTCCTCCCACATTCTAAAGACATGCTTCTGGAGCATTTCTCCCCGGGCCTCCGCTGAAAACAGGATCTGTGGAACCTAGTTGGACTTTCCCGGTCAACAAATGTTAAATAAATAAATAAAAATAAATAAATAAATAAATGTTATTTGTCCTGTCAATGGTAAGCTTTGTTGTAAAACCTGATGACTGTACTATAATGCTAAGAAATTTTATTATACTCCAAAATGGGACTATTAGGACTATGTACATGTCTAAACATTTCAACATATTTAAACTCCTGAGTGTGCAACAACCCCAGATTCTTCTTACTAGTTTAGAACTCTTAATTATAGCGTAGTACTAGCTGCAAAATCTATGGGCCTGAGCATTTATTTATATTGCATTAATTATTCTTAGAGCATGGGCGATCTGTAGATCGCATCCTGATTAGAGAATGAACATTGTCCAGCATGATATTAATATACTGTACAAGTAATACCCGCTGAAAAATTAGTCTGCTACTTCACAGCAGCATATCAAGCCACTGTGGAGCTCGGACAGAAAAAACCTAATGGCAACCATTATTTCATGCTCACTAAGCAGTGCTTCTGCTGTTTAATTAGTGTAAATTGTTAAAAAAGAAAATAAAATTAAAAGAAAAAGTGCGTGTGTTAATGTTGGTTGGGGTGTAAGTGTATACGTGCATGTGAGTGAAAGCAAGGTTGATTGAGCCATTATTTTACACTTGCTAAGCAGCACATTTGCTGTTTAGCAAGTGTAAAAAATAAACACCAAAAAGGTGTGTATATACCTGTTTGTTTCTGTCTGCGTGTGTGAGTAAATGCGTGCATGAAAGCAGAAGAAAATGTGTGCGTATATGCACATGTGTGAGGAAGCAGAAGAGACTGTGTATGCGAGGGAGAGTGAACAGTGAGATCAATCGAGCCATTATTTTGCACTTGCTAAACAGAGCTTTTCCTATTTAGTGAATCTAAAGTAAAAAAGAAAAGAAACTTAAAATTGTGTGTGTGTGTGTGTGTGTGTGTGTGTGTGTGTGTGTGTGTGTGTGTGTGTGTGTGTGTGTGTGTGTGTGTGTCAGTCAGACAGAGACAGTGATGAGTGACAGCGATCCCTCATTCGGACAAAGTTTTGTGAGGTGCAAGTGTAGGTTTCCAGCAGCAGCTTTAACAAGAAGAGGGGCTGAGAATTGCAAAGTAGACTTTTCAAGGTTGATCAGTTTTGGGAAGGAAGGAAAATGGAAACCACCACTGTACAGAAAACAAAATCTACTGTATAGTTGCTGCGTTCAGCTTGTCCTTCCCGATTAACAACACAAATGAATAAATAAGTGCTAACAATTGAGAAAAACAGCAGAAAGCTGCAGCTCCTTTTTCCCCATGGGGGGTCTTGTGCTCCTCCCCTTGATGGAAGTCAGTGCCTTGGATGGGCATCAGACCCTCATAAAGCCGTCTTTCATCAGCTCTGCCTGATATGATGGTATTCACTGGTTAGATGACCACTATGGAATGGAATTATAGTCATGGTCATGGTTTACTTTGTGGAGTATTTACTGAGTGAGCGTTTTTATTCCTACTCTTCCTTTTACAGACGACTAGTTTCCCTGAAGTTTGATGCATCCCCTGTATGAAGAAGCCTGTGATACCTGCATATGCATAGACATGTGCGCACACACACACACACACACACACACACACACACACACACACACACAAAGCTACTTATTACTAGTTTCCACAACACCAATCAATCCTGCTGTACTTAAATTAAAATTTTGATGTGTAAACAACACATCAAAACTGCAGTCTAGTTTGAAGTCCATCTGACATTTTGGAGTTATGCCCGTAGAACTAATACAGGGCAGGGAGTGCAAGGAAGTTACAGCTTTAGAGTGGCAAAGTTATGTACATTTTTTATACTTGTGAATAACTTGTTTCCTGGTTTTCATAATAATGAAGTGGCATGTGTCTCTGAAAAGAAAGTCTAAAACTCACATTTTTGTCCTCATTTAGACATATCAATCTGTAAAAAATGGCAACAAACCAAACATTTTAGGAGAAAGGAACAAAAAAAAAAAAATAAAGTAAATACCTAGACATTTTTTAAAGTGTTATATTTTAGATGCAAAATGTTTCCTCCAACACCACTAACATATACTATAGCAAGTTTGAAGCATTAGGTGGAGGAACTATTTTACATCAAAAATATATAAAAAAAATAGTACTTAAAAAGTAAGTGTAAGTAAAATGCAGCAGTTTTACAGAAAGCCCATTCTCTAAGTGCAATACTGCCCTCCAGGGTGTGTTAATGTGTAGTTAACCCCATTCCAGGGTTGTAGAGGTTTGCCACTTGTGGCTTCAGGCATCATAACACCCCTGGGCAGGCATTAATTACATATTAACGCACACCCTGTCAGGCATCATTGCCAGCATAGTGTCCTGCTTGCTGGAATGTCTAAATGTTGTATAGAAGGGACTGCAAATGTTTTAAGTGTATTAGCTAGCATACTATGAAATAACAGAACAGTCAAAAATACACAGAAGACTGGTATAAAAGGAAAAAAAATGGTCAGGATTTTCTCATTTACATACCTAAATATTTAATAAATGTGCTTTCCTATGTAAAAAAAACATTTGTATGATAGTATGCTTTTTCTTGCACCTCTTTTAGCATACCAGCTACAGTTAGTGTACTCTTTCCTTTCAGTTTGTTCTTGTAGGTGTCTGTGGTAATTGTACTATCAGCTTATGGTTGTCAATGGAACAGCATAGATGAGCATAATTTTATGATTCCTTGCTAGAAATTAATCTTAGAAACATTTAATAGATTGCAGTGCAAGCCAAAAGTATTTTGTATTGCTGTATGCATTATCTGTATATGGCTGCAATGTCTCTTTTGTTTAATATGTTAGGCTTACTGAACTGTTGGGTTTAATTTGTGCAATTAAGTATCTGTACCAAAGAGGAAAAAAAACATTAATTGAGATATGCAGTGTCTTACAAAAATAGGGCATTGTTTTACATGAATTCCGGGTTTCTTGTTACTTTAAGGAAGCAGTCCCCAACCACCAGGCCATGGATCATTTGCACCAGGCACTGAGTGAAACGAAAACGTGAATGTGTGTATTGAGTGTGTTTGTGTTTGTCTGCATGTGTGAGTGAATGCATGCATGAAAGCAGAATGCATGTGTGTGTGAAAGAAGAAGAGACTGTATGTGTGAGAGAGAGTGAGCAGTGAGATTGATTGAGCCGTTATTTTACACTCGCTAAGCAGTGCTTTTGCTGTTTAGCGAGTGTGAAATAAAAGTCAAGGAAACTGAAAAGGTGTGTGTATGTTTCTGTCTGCGTATGTGAGTGAATGTGTGCATAAACGTGGAAGAGTCTGTGTGTGTGTGTGTGTGTGTGTGTGTGTGTGTGTGTGTGTGTGTGTGTGTGTGTGTGCGCTTGTTTCAGTCTGCATGTGTGAGTGAATGCATGCATGAAAGCTAAAGAGACTGCATTTGTGTGTGTGTGTGTGTTTGTGTGTGCATGTGCGTGTGTGTGTGTGTGTGTGTGTGAGAGAAAAAAATCTTGTGTGAGTGAATGTGTGCATGAATGCAAAAGAGAGACTGTGTGTGTGTGTGTGTGTGTGTGTGTGTGTGTGTGTGTGTGTGTGTGTGTGTGTGTGTGTGTGTGTCTGTGTGTGTCTGTGTGTGTGTGAACAGTGAACAGTGAGAATGATCCCTGGCAGCAGCAATGAGGTTTGCTACCTCTCGACCATACCAATCAACCTCTCCCACACTACACCTGGACACATACCTCTCAACCTCTCAGATCAAGAAATCTGGGCAAAGCCAAAAATAAAGGGGGGGGAGTCAAAGGGCCAAAAGTAGGGACACTTTTAGGTACTGCCATTACAAACTTAGAAAGTGGATAGAAGTACAGGTTTTGCATTAGCATGAGTTTTCTGAAGGGTATGAAACTCAACTGTCTGTCATTATTTTCTGACTTCAAACTTCAATGATCTTGCAGTGATTTGCCAGAAAGCAACAATTTTATGAGAAACAGACCAAAACTATGAGGCAAAAATCAGGACATTCTGTGAAAATCTGTACATCTGAGAGGTATGCTGGACAGAGGCAAATAATAGGAACATATTTTAAATACTGCTGTTATAAACTTAAAGTCAATAAGGTTGCCA
Source organism: Protopterus annectens (assembly GCF_019279795.1). NCBI lineage: Eukaryota > Metazoa > Chordata > Ceratodontiformes > Protopteridae > Protopterus > Protopterus annectens. The sequence goes on from NC_056735.1 coordinate 1,449,570,142, forward strand.
TTAGGTTTACGTACCTCTCAACCACAGAAGATCAGTGTTATGCTGTTAAGCAGAAAGTACACTTTTTTTTTTGTAATTATTGCCAAATGTCTTTTTATTTTACTCTTGAGCTTTCCTTCCTGGGTCTTGGCTGAAAACGGACTTCTAGTCCAGTCAGACCTCCCTGGTAAACAAATGTCAAATAAATAAATATTATACACTTTATTATGCATGCACGATGGCCAGTCCATGGAAAATTGTCTTACATGAAACTTGTCCTGGGTGCAAAAACATTTGGAGACCACTGTTTTAAGGTAAATTCCATCTGTCCACCTAGGCTGATGTTTATTTTATAGACAGTGCTAGTATAAGAGCTTTGTACTCTGGTGTTGTATTTTACCAGGCAAAATTGTTCACATTTTTTTCCTGTCACTGGAGAACTTGTCTTCAGTGGCAGCATTCATCTGCAGAGCTGACAGCTGATGCTGACTGATATTAGGTTATAAGTTTTCATAGTTTTGATCAGTGGCCTTCTTTATCTGTTATTTGGCACAACTTTCAGGTGATACAGGTGCATGGTATACATATCACTGATATACCCATTTCCCCATGCAAGGTCTGTTTTCATAAAAGTCTGTCTTTTTACTTGTGGGAAGGCTAGGCATTCAAATATAAGACCTCACTCAGTACTCTAGCAGCTGAGGCATGATGGCTGTCTTGGGACATTTCCTCTGTGGTCTCCCACTTCTCCAGCTATCCAGCTTTCTGATTACTCAGGTCCATTTTAAGATTCTTGCCTCCATCTTTAGCAAGGCTTCAAATTTCTAGGTACTTAAGCATTCCACCTTTGGTATCTGGGCATGAGCTTCAAGCTCACATTGATTGGAAACAGTAAGGATCAACCACCAAAACAATTTTAATAAACATAGAGATGTAATAATACTTCTGCTAAAAAAAAAAAAAAAACCCAAAAAAAAACAATGCTTTCTATCCAGTTGATACTACAATTTACACATATCTGCAGTCAACAAAGCGCATAGTTGTTCATCAGTTTACATCATTGTCAAAAATTTGTTACCGCCTGTGAATAGTGTTCAGACCTGAGGAGATATACTAGCTTTTTAAAAATATTCCTGTATTTTACTTGTGTTGAATAAGATAAACATTGTACATGGGCAGGGAGTAATTGTGATTATTCTCATTTGTAGGAGCTAAAAGCATGGCATCGACATCAAATGCAGTGTCTGGTGACAGCAGGTGTGGACATAATAGCTATGGAAACCATTCCAAGCCAGAAGGAGGCCGAAGCATTAGTAGGGCTGCTTAGAGAATTCCCTAACACCAAGGCATGGCTATCTTTTTCATGCAAGGTTGGGATAATTTGTTTTTTCAGCAAATTTCTACAAAAGATGCATTTTCTTCACTTACAATAGTTTGACAAGTGGCTATGTAGTTGTCAAATGGAAGGTTGTATTATTTCAGTATAAAGTGAATCTGTAATGCGTTGCATTATGTTTAGAATGTGAGTAAGGAGAACAGCAAATATGCTAGTAATATGAAGCTGAAGTTTAAGGCAGGCAGGTAACTGAAGGAATAGTTCAACATACAGATACTGGCATCATCAGAAGTGTAAATATGTTTAGAACTGAAGAAACAGTAATGGCACTTAAGCATTGTTAACGCATGTTAGTAATGCATTACACTGTTAATTGTAAAGCTGATAATGTCATATTAGAAACCAGCCAGGGGTGTCTTGATTGTCTGTGGATGATGGTGCAGCTACTGATTTGCTGTCCTCCTGTTAGTGGCGCAGGATGTCACAGTCTCCTGACCTGAATCATTAAGTGAAGGTGCCTGTGACTAGAAGCTCTGACCACAACAGTTTGCCAGTTATATGCCCATGCCTCCAAGGAACAAAAAGACATCTCAAAAGAAATCTGTGACCACCTACCTTTGTAGAAACTGTACTGCTTTGCCCACTTCCACTGGCACCCACACTACCTTTCTGCTTGTAGATTTGACCTGATCGATAGTTTTCTTTTTTTTATGTATAGTTACTTTTCCTTAGTAAAGTAGAAAGAGAGAGAATGTGATTGCACTGCAGATACACTGTTGCATTAAAGTCACCAAGAAGAATTTTATTCTGTGTATTGATGTACATTTTGTGTGTCATACATTGAATAATGTATGTCCATGTATATTCATTAGTATTGTAGTTATATGAAGTTTCTCCTGCCTTCAATTTCTGTGTAAACTGGCATTACTTGAGCTAAGGTGACTTAGCTTTATCCACAGGTTTACTTGATAACATTGCTACTGAAATTATTGATACCCAGCTCACCCAACCACATTTTCCAACCACCCTGCTGGATTGAGGCATGAAAAACTTAATTTGATCTGATTGTGGAGATTCTGCCTGTATTGACTCAGAGAAAAGGAAAATACAGTTATTCCTCTTAGTGTGTACATCCTCAGTAGTAGTAGTACAATTAGAGATTTGGGATGGGATTCAGGGCCATGCCCCCGACCATTGCAAAATGCATTTGTTTTAAGAAGTGCATTACTAAATATATTGTAGTATCAAGCAGTAGGCTGGGCATGATATAGTGTACTTTGCAAAAGTGAATATATAATTTTGTAATCATGGCTTAGTGACACAGTGGTTAGCATTGCTACCTCACAGTGCTTTGTTTTATAGTTTCCGTAAGAGGTATGGTGCTGTCTTTGTGGGATCTACATGCCCTCCCTCCACTGTGTGTTTGGGTTTTCGCATGTGAATTGGTGATCCTGTAAATTTCCTATAGGTAGGTGTGTGTGTGTGTGTGTGTGTGTGTGTGTGTGTGTGTGTGCATGCCTGCCTGTCTGTGTCTATGGTAGAGTGGTATTCTGTCTAGAATTAGTTTCTGTAATTTGTGCCCATTGAGTGCACGATAGGCCATGATTCCACCACAGTCTTAAATTGGATAAATAGCAATCTGAGAGTGAATGAATGTTTACTTTTATTTTTAAACAAATGTCAGCGTTGCACAAAATTACTACAATTAGCACATTCATTTTAGTATGTGTTTTCCCCCCACACTTGCTGTCTGTCATACTCCCACAGGGTCTCGAGCCCATTTTTCTCTGTTCAGGGGGACCTACCTGCACCAAGTGCGAGCCAAACATGACACCATTATCCAAGCAGCGAGGGAGGAGTTTATGCCCCTGCTTGTGTTCAAGAATCTGTTGACAGCAAAGGGAAGGCATCTTTATTCCATTGGTCTAGTGGTCTAGCTTCGTACCCTTCTCTCCAGCCTATGGCCATTGATCTGAGGGTCTGGCCTAATCCCCTTTCCCTCAGCCTAGCATTGTCTGTGTTTCAGGGTGGACTGTAATTGTCATCAGCGTGGGGAACTACACAGTGCCACACCCTTCTATGCAACTCCATTCAGGACACAGTCTACGGACCCATTTCTATGTCTCTAACCCTATTCCTAGGTGGCTGATGTGAGTACCACATTATCTCTGTATATCCTGCATGCTTACTCTAGAATTGCATGATCCCACACACACATGCCATGAAGGCTACCATTACTAATTAGGGAACTGCCAAGCCCTTGGTGCCCCGGTCTATGACCATTGATATTGTGAAAACCTTGTCTTTGCATGGGATCAGTTGGATGACTGCAAACCACCTCCCCCTTCCCCCAAGATAGGTGAATTGGCATTAGCTACTCACTTTTCTCTAGTCCAGGCTTTTCCAGCACCAAAGATACTGTTTAAACTAAGACTGTCTGGGTCATGTTCCAGGCATTCCTGTGTACCACAGAGCCTGACAGCACATTCATTTCTACACTACAAAGTACAGTCAGTTTTTCTTTCTTTTTTCATAGTAAATGCTTGTATAACAGCTGCTTTTTTCTCACTTCCTTTGGATGTAAGACTTAGTATTTAAGGGAGAGACATTCTAAGCGGCTAACTCATAGGACATTTGCTTCTTTTTGAGCACCAAGATCATGACCTGTGCCTAGAATAACACACATATATATATATATATATATATATATATATATATATATATGTGTGTGTGTGTGTGTGTGTGTATATATATATATATATATATATATATATATATATATATATATATATATATATATATATATATTCTACAATTTTTTTTTCTCTGCTGTAAAGAGCAGTCAAAGGGATTTTTGTTCCATTAAGTCCCACAGTCCCATCCCCCCACATGCCTCAAGTGGTCCAAAGGGATGCTTGAATGTTCCCCTACTGAGGGGTTTGGTGCCTTTTTTCTCCTTGTGCATTTTGCTAAGGTTGTAAATTAGAGTAAGAACTTGGTTACTTCCTTTATCCTTTTTGCAGCTTATCCTTCAGTTTTATCGCTATTAAACACTTATGTAACTTAACATCTAATATTGAGGGATCCTCCTTGATAGGTGTGTGTTTGGATTCGTCTTCTTCAACAGTTTGACAAAAAAAATTGAAAGTTCCACAGTAGTGAACATCTGTGTGCCTGATTTGATGCATATCCATGATGAAATGTGCTGTATATATAAATGTGCTTGCTTTCCAGCCCTTCTTTCTTTTTGGTAGTTTGCACATTTTAGATCATGGACTTTTTATAAATTCCTGTGCTTGCATGTCTAACGAACACTATGTAGTCATATGACATCTGTTTACATGCCATGACCTGCCTTTACTGTGTCAGGGAAGAGTAGAGTTAATACAGCAGATGATGTTTTCAAATTACTGCTCAAAAACACATCAGGAGAAGCTATTATCTTAACTAGTGACAGAAAAGATGGAAGCTAACATGAGCTGCTTGTGTCGAAGATCAGCAGATGTGTTCACCTTCGTGCCATATCCAGGCATAGGTCACTACTTTGAGAAATCCCTTTAGTACAGATTGTGATCCAGCAGTCATTTTCTGTTTTTCTTTTTTATTTATTTATTTATTTTATTTATGAGTAACTGCTGACTATTGATTTCGACCAGACCTGCAGCTTGAGAGTGCTTTCTATTAGGTTCAGTTTGCATATCTGGACATTGTGATTGGCTGGAATTCTAGAAAGGGTGGTGCCATAGTGCTGAAATTAAAGAAGATTTAAACATTTTTCATAGAGTAAGACTATTGCAAGACATTGTATTTGGGCAATTCTTTTATAAAAAGATTTCAGATAATTTTTAGGATGAGTGGTGCATGATTTTCTTTACTTCAAAGTGGTTGTATGTTTCCACAAAGGGAGAGGATTCTGTCTCAGCAAGAGAAAAAGAGTTTAAGATAGCGTGGACAGCATTGCCAATGCTAAGGATAGCATGGTCAGAATTCTTTTGTATTTCTTTGTTTTTATTGAGATAAGCTCCAGTCTCCTAGTTGTCCTTGACTTTAACTCAATGCTGTGAATCTCCGAGAGGTGCTTAGTGTATGTTTGGGGGTCAGTATATCTGTTCAACAGTAACATGTTGAAATTACTATATTATTGAAGTAGCTGTTTCTTTTTTTTTTCCATTTTCCTTATCATCATGCATCACAGATGTGCACAGAACTGGGATGCCTTTTTGGGGAAGGGGTGTGGAGGCATCTTGTATGTGACAGCACAATGTTATCATATGATCACTGCTGGCAAATAGTGTTATGACTTGGGGGCAGTGTATGTGTTTACCAACAACAAGTTAAAATAGCAAAATGAAAACTACTTGTGTAGTTTTTACATTTTTCATCCTTTTCTCAGTGAGAAATTAGTACACAGAAAGGTGGCTATCATTTTTGGGGGCATACGGCAAAGGGTAGCTAAGGTTTATGTAGTTTGTTGGAGGGGCAGCATCTATCAAAGAGCACAGTTTGCCATATATCATTATTTTTTATAACAACTTCTCATTTAACAGTGGACTACCTCCTCAGAAAGGGCATATTCCACTGGGGCAATGTATGTATTTTGTACCCAAATAGCTTATTAAGAATATTGATTTTTTTATTACTGTGGGCTGTCTTAAAGGAACTGAAATATGGATGTCCTTCCATATCTGTGTTGCAGTATTCATAACTAGGAGATCTCCTGCCAAGGATAGCCCAAGGTCCGCCCAGTATACCAAAGCCTTCAGTACTTATTGAAGTCATACGTTACACGTACACTCCCTGCGCAAGGCATACAGCATAAAGGTGACGTACAGATGCACACAATCATATCTGGAAAAGCCCCAAAAGGAACAGAACGTCCCTAGAGACAAGAAGAAACATCTGTATCCAGAAGGAGAAAAAAAGAGAAGAGCCCTCGGCCAGGAGGGCAAGAAAGAATAAGCTACTGCAGAGGGGGTAGGTGGAAAGGAGTGAATACTGCAACAATAAAGAGAAGGACCTCTGTTGTTATGGTAAGATTTGACACAAATGTACCATGTTCATCCATATCACTGTTGTAGTATCCCATACACCAGGGAGAGTACAAAAGCTCAAGAGGAAGCCTGGGAGGCAGCATGGAAGACCCTTCCAGAAACTCATGCTGAATAGCCCTAGTAAAACCTGCCCTGGCCCTGGAAACATCACCCAATTTGTTATGCTTAATAAAAGTAGGTGGAGGACCAAGTAGCAGCTTCAGTGATGGAATTGTTAGCTAGCGCCTTGAAAAAAGCACCACAGGAGGCAACAGCCCTGGTAGAATATGCCTTTACTGAAGAGGAAAGACATTTACCAAGTAAAGAATAACAAAAAGAAATGACCTTAGAAATCCAGGAAGTGATGGTTCGCTTAGAAACAGCCAAACCCAAAGACCTGGGCTAGAAAGAAACAAAAGCTGCTCACATTTGCAAATAACTAAACTGTCTGTGCAAATCCAAGGTGTGTAGAACCTTCTCACTGGCAGACCGCAGAGAAGGCAAAAAGGAATAAAATTGAATAGACTGAATAAGGGACCACTCATTGATCACTTTGGGCATAAAAGAAGGTTTAGTACGAAGAGGCAACCTGTTTTTCTGAAAAACTGAGGAGGAACAGCTGCAAGAGTCTGCAGTTCAGATACTCTCTTAACTGAAGTGAGGGCTAAAAGAAGAGTACAATGCTACAAGGAAGCTAAAGAAGCAGGCTCAAGCTTAAGCCAATTTTTCAAGTACAAAATTGAGGTCCCAGGAAGGCAGAATTGGCTGTCTGGGAGGCCTAATATGAGGCATGCCTTTAAAAAAATGCTTGACCTCAAATCTAGAGGCCAGAGGAGGAATCAAGGGCAGACAAGCATAAACTGCTGACAGGTGAGCTTTCACTGAAGAATATGCTAACCCAGCATGCAACAGATCAAAAAATAAGCAACGGAACCAGAGGAACCTATTATGGCGAGAGAAGCACCAGACAGAAAATTGCTTCCATTTGGACATACATGATTTCCTGATAGTGGGTTTTCTGGCCTCCTTCAGGACCTGAAGTATGTCCTCAGAAAAGAGGTGCCTAAGAGGAATCAAAACCCTATTATTTGCAGCAGCAGTTGAAGAGTGGAGAAGTGAGGATGGATAAGAGACCCCTTGTCTTGTGTGAGAAGATCCACCCAGTGAGTCCCTATCCAAGTGAGAAAGAAGCGAAAGACATCCCCTTCCAAGCAAAAGACATGGTGTTCACTTTCTAAGTCAGAGGACTGCGGACTCTGCAACAGAATAGAGGAAGATGTCTGTTCAGAGGGAAGGCAAAAAGATCTATCTGAGGAGTACTCCAGTGACGGACACTGTCCAGGAACACATCCCTGTGAAGCATCCATTCGTAAGCTTGTGTGCTAAACCTGCTCAAAGAACCTGCCACTAGATTGTGCTCTGAAGGAATGTAAAATGCTTGAAGAGTCACTTGGTACTGGACAGCTAAATCCCAGACCTAAAGAAGTAGTCTGCAAAGAAGAAAGTACCCCCTAGCTTGTTGACATACCACATCACTGTGGTGATGTCTGTGAAAACTTTGAGGGGCCAGAGATGAAACAGGGAATTAAAAGCCGGAAAAGCTAGAAGCAGAACCCACATCTGTTTTATAATTGATGTGGTTTGACCACTGTTGAGGAGGCCAGAGACCCTGATCTTTGAGAGAACTGAAGCAGTCCCCTCATTCCCTGTCTGAAGCATCAGTAGAGAGCTCTTGAGTCAGAACGGAAGCCTGAAAAGGAAGCTCCTGGTTGAGAGAAGGTCAATGAATCCATCACTGAAGTTCAAGCCTGAGACAATGAAGAAAGGATACTGGGAAGTCTAGGGGTCACAGTGGTGGAGAATCACTGACTTGATGTACCGCTGAAGCTTTCTCATGTGGAACTGGGCCAAAGGGAGCAAGGGAATGGTAGAGGCCATGAAGCTGAGGGCCTTGAGAATTTCCCTGGCCAAGACTGAGGTCAGAGGAAGAAGAGACTGGAAAAAGTCAGCAAGAGGCAGGGCCTTGGGGGCAGGCAGAGATGCTAGCACGGGGATGGTCTGAAGCCTGCAACCATGATTTTGAGAAGGCATCAGAGCTGATTTCTTAAAGGGAAATAGTAAACTGGAGATCCTGAAGTACAGTATCGGAGAAGAAGCTTGAAAAAGCATATCATCCAGAAAGGGAAAGATCTGAACTCCTCTCATCCTGCAAAAGACAATGAAGAGCTAGGCATTTGGTGAATGCCCCAGGGACAATAGAGAGGCCAAAGAGCAAAGCAGATAATTGAAAATGCAAGGAATAAACAGAGAAATGTAAATTTTTCCTTAAAAGGGGATGGATGGGGATATGAAGGTAGGCATCTTTGAGATCAAGAGAGATCAGGAAGGCCTGGGGTAGAAGAAGGGGAAATAAAGTCTGAAGAGGCAACATCCAAAAGGAAGGACTCTTGAGAAAGGTGTTGAGCTGGAAAAGATATAGAATTGGTCTTCAAGTGACCTCCTTTTTGGGAACCAAAAACATTCTGGAATAAAAAAAAAAAAAAACTCCCTACCTGGACAGGAGGCACAGCTTGAATGGTGCCCTGGACCAAAATAGAATAGACACCTCTGGGAAAAGTGGAAGTTGTTCCTGAGGAGGTTGAGAGATTCCCATTCCTATGAAATATCCCTTGTGGATCATAGAACCCAAGAGTTTGTTGTGATCTTTAACCAGTTTGGAAGAGGCAGGGAAAGATGGAGGGAAAAGGGAATGTGGCCGAGGGAAAGGGGAAACAAACTGTCAAATGGAACTCTGCTTATCCTGAAGAGCAGGTTTTTGGGGGTTAGGGCATTGAGTAGACTTAGCAAGGAGCACACATGTAGAACCCTTTCTTCCCTAAGAAAGGCAGCAAGACTGCCTTGGAACAAAACCATATTTGGAGGGGTACTTCCTCTGAAACTTAAGAATAGGAGAAACAAAAATATGTTTCACCTCCTGCAAGGCTTTACCCTTATCCTGGAGAGAGTTGAAAAGTTCAGCAGCAGCAGCACCAAAAAGATTTTTATTATCCAGTGCAGCATCCAACAGTTTGGCCTTAATGTTATCAGGCACAGCCTGAAGATGAAGCCAAGACTAATGCCTCATAACAGAACCAAAGGTAGCAGCTCTGGAGGAGGCATCAGCTGCATTTGGTAGAGTGGTGAGCAACTTGAGAGGTAGAGTCCAATAGGGAAGGAGCAGAAGCCTTCTCCTGAGAGTCAAGAAAGTCAGAAACCACTTTGGAAATTGAGATGGCCAAGTCATACTTGGTCATTTGAGTCTGGTAGTTGATGGCCCAAAAAGATAAAGTGGCAACAGTGTAAACCTTTTTGCCCAGTCTGTCCATGGCCCTACTATCCTTGTCTGAAGGGAACAACTTGGTAGGGCAGCAGCTTAGAGGGCTTATCAGAAGAGACAGATACTACAGAAGGATCATCAGAAAGGCATTTATAAAGAAGCTTACATTTATTAGGCACCTTGTAAAATCTGTCATGTTTCTTGGGTGCAGGGGGCTGAAAATCAGAGGCCACAGAAGCTGCTGAAAAGGTATCCACTATGGCAGCCAGAAAAAGGAGAACAGCTGATGGCTGACATGAGACTGGGAAGGTCTGAAGAGGGAAGTACTTATCCCCAAATTCCATCCATTCAAGATTGGATGACTCAAAGGTCTTTCTCCAGGATCAGGAATGTCAGCCTTCATCTCCAACTGATCAGCCAGGGTGAAACAGAGAGTGGTTCTTTGAATCACTTAGTGAGTTCACATTGCTTGGTTGTACGGCAAGGGATAACCCATGTGCTGAATACATTTAGAAGGCCTTCTGCATGCTGCACCAGTGCTACAGTAGAGAAGCATTACAAACTGAAGGGCTGCCTAATGCCTGAACTCCTTCCCTTGTAGAACTTTCCTGAAACGTTACTACCTTTTCTCATCACAAAAATCTGACTTGTTCTGTTTCTGTAGTCTACTTGTCTGCTATTATAGTACTCTACATTCGAGTCAAATAGTCCATTCGTTTGCATCGGTAGTAGCCAGTGGGCTTTGATTGTCTCAACAGAAAATGTCATTCTTAATTACTAGTATATCATTTCTGAAGCATTAAAAAGCTTCTGTCTCTTTGATGTCAGAAATATGTTATGCTTTTCCGTAAAGACCAAGCTTCAGTGCGTATCATTCATGAGTTCATACTCTGAGTGAGTTCCCTGAATCCATTAAAAGGAGCACTAATGTATTTTCTTACCTATACCAGGCAAAAGAAGCATTAAAACACTTTTGATACACAACATGCCTCAGATTCATTTGTAAGACCCTTTCATTTTACAAAGTAAAAAAATATCTTTTATTACAGACCAGTATGTGATATACCCTTTGGAAAAAGACTAACTCAACTGAATCACCTGAACCATGGTGAAAGCTGCAAGGTGATGTCTTAGATCATTCTTCCAGTGGTGTAAATGATTTATCAAATCATGTGCACACTTGTTTGTTTATTAATTTATTTATTTAATGAAGTCACAGTTACAAGCATCAGAAATTATGCCCCTTTGCAGGTAGTAGCTGTGTTTACTGTGAGTTTAACAAAAGAAGTGCTAAAACACCTTTGATGCACACATGCCTATCAAATTAATTTTGTAAGACCATTTCATTTTACACACACACACACACACACACACACACACACACACACACACACACATATATTTGTTTTTTATAGACCATAAGTGCAAATCAGTATATAAAATGCCCTTTCGAAAAGGGCTAACTCAACTGAATCACCTGAACCATGGTGAAAGCTGCAAGGTTATGTCTCGGATCATTTTTCCAGTGATGTAAATGATTTATCAAAACTCAAATACATTTTTTTATTCAATAAAATCACAGTTACAAACAGCAGAAACTATCTCCTTTTGCAGGGCTAGCTGAGCTAACTGTCCGTGACACAATGAGGGGCTTGTTGTAGTCTAGAATGATCTAGAAGTGCATCCATTGATCTGTGTTGAGAGGAGGCAGCCAAGGTGGTGCAGGCACATTGTGAAGATGCATTTTTTTCAGGAGGTACCCAAATACAGACCAATAAGAGGAGGCCTTTGGGAAGACCCAGGCTAGGTTAGAGGCATTTTATATCTCAGACCATTTGGGAACACCTGGGTTCCCACAGAATGAGCTGAAAACTGTTGCTAGGCACAGGGAAGTCTCCACTGCTTTGCTAAACTTGCTCCCACCACAACCTTTACCAGAACAAGTGGTTTAAAAATGAATGAACAGATGGACATTTTTTTGTTCTTACAGTTATTTATTTTTGGCTGATGATTTACTTCATGGATAGTCAGCTGTTAAGTCCCTCATTTAGGGCTAGCCTGCTTGCCTTGTCCCTCCTCCCCTTTCACCTTGATGGAATGGTCTCCTGACAGGAGGAGAAGGAATTTGCCTTTTGGTACTGTCTTGAAATGCTCCACTTATTGAGTTAGGGGTCTGCAGTCCTGGCAGACCATGCATTCCAGAAATGTAAACACTAGAGATTACTGCCAGGCATACAAATGACAACATCAGTATGACCCTCAGCACTTTATTGCAAATATGTCACCTTCTGTTTCACGGTTGTCCCCAGCACATCGTCCAGTTCCCTAGTAGATAACCCTACATTTTTTTCTAGATGAACTACACTTTTATAATATATGGACAAAATATGAGATATGCTTTGGACCAGTATAGGAGATCACTAACTGTCATTTGTTTGTGGTGAGTAATAATCTGTTGACCACGCAGCTCATTGCAAGTTCACCCCATCTCCTGACAGATGTTCATCATATTGATGACAACTACAGTAGCCTAAACTATATGAGTTATATACTGATAAGGAAATAATAGGCAGCCAACTTCCAAAGCTTAAGGGCACCTTCCATGTCCCCAAACCATTAGTCAGCTTGAGCTGAGCTGAGCTAATTGAAAGACTGGTTTGGACACCAAACCATTCAGAGCTTTTCTTCCACGACAGAGAGTGCTCCTCTGCAGGGTTTCCAGGATCAACAGTCAGCTTGTGTTTTGGGCAGATAATGTATCATTGGGGAAATCCTCCTGCATATTATTTTTGTTGTTTAAACTTGCTTTCCTGTGTAGGAAAGTATTTTAAAGCTAGAAATATGTATTTTATTTACTGTCAAGCAACTTTACTGTACTTTTAGAAAGGAACACACTGTTGTTTCTGACAGATTAAAAGTTAGTTTAAACTGCTTTTTTTTCCTTTTGGGGCTGATAAAGTGTATTGGAGTGCTGTTTACTGTATTTTAACTACTGGTCCAATGGTTGGGCCTGCCTCCAGCTACAAAAAGAAAAAGGATGGCAGTTTGCCTCAGCCACAGGTGGGTCACTCTGCTATCACCAAAGCAGGTTCCTCAGACCACTCATCTTTTTTCCTGAATCCCTCTAGTTTTGTACATACAGCCACTATGCACCAGGGATTAATTATGTCCATTGAGACTTTTAGGCTCCCCTCAGTGGGGCAATGGAGAGCCACTCATGTTGGCCATGGGAGAAGCGGCAGAGAAGGAGCACGTGCTTAGCCAGAATGTTGTGCCTATCCCTGGGAAAGCTACTGCTGGCATTATCAATCCTAGTTGCCCCAACTTTCTTGTCATAAAGATAACTAAACATTTATTATTTCCTCCTCCAGTTCCACTGGACAGGAGTTATTTATTAAGTCTGGCTTAGGGTCTTGTACAGGCTATTGACCCTTCTTATCAGGTGGTCTCGGATAAAAGAAAAAAAGATTTCCTCTTTTCCTGAAGACATTCAAGAAATGGAATCTGGAGAGGAATGTAATGGGATAGATACTGTGTTTTTTCTCCTCAGATTTCTGATTCAGACTCCGAGGAGAGCATAGTATCTGAATCTTCCTTTGAGGGATTCTCGTTCTCTGAAAAGTTTTCCAGAATGTGCCAGTGTTTTCAGTGAGCGAACACTGAAGTTTCTCAGTCTTTCAAAAAGTACTATTAGTTGTTACAAATAGAATTTATAGAACCTTCACCCATCTCCCCAGTGCTGTTAACATTGTAGGATGTGTTTACCACACACTTTTGTTTCCCTGAAAGCCGGTCTGTACAAAGTTCATCAGTCTTTCAAATTTTTATATGCTCATCGTAGATATGACCCAGCAGCTATAGCTTTAGTTTATCCAGCTGCTGCCAAACATTTTGTTAATTCTAATCCTTCCCATTCAGACAATGATGGTACAACAGTTGTTACATTTGGGAAAAAAGTGTATGCTTAAGCAGCTTTAATTTTTACAGTTTTGAACTGTCAGGCTAATATCTTAAAGTTTATTCTGACTACTTCTGAAAGTATGAGGACTGCTTCATTTACAGTTCATGCTTAAGCAGCTTTAATTTTTACAGTTTTGAACTGTCAGGCTAATATCTTAAAGTTATTCTGACTACTTCTGAAAGTATGAAGACGGCTTCATTTGCAGTTCCTTCCTGTGAAGTAAAATCTGCTTTTTGTGGTTTATTTTCTTAAATTTCTTGGGTAACTATTCATTGCTTTAAGTGTGTGTATATGACTCTGTAATTATTAAACCGAGGGCTGTTACCACTGGTACATAAGCCATAACACTGGCTACAGCAGGAGCAACCATTCAAACATCTACTAATTTATTTATTTTATTTTATTTATTTTGCTTTTATTTACTGGGTTTGTCTAACTGGGTTTAGTCGGAAAAAAACATTTTCAGCTGGGGCGGAGGAGAAAAAGTCCAACATATTACAGATGTTTTTAAACATACATTCACTGTTCTGGCAAGTTTACTTACACTACTGTACTTTTTTTCTCAAAAATATTTTACAACTCGTGATCTGATGTTGTCATTTTCATTCTTTCCTCAACCAGTGCATTTTGGATCTGACTCATCCTGTTTTACAAGCTTAGGATTTGAAGCTTAAGCTCCTTCTCTCCTACCCATAATACCTCATTTCCTCAAACTACCTTAGATCTCGTTTGCCACGCATTGTAGAGGCATCAAGGTTTCATCGCTGCTGAGCTCCATAACTAATTTTTGCTTAAGATTCTGTAAGATGGTCCTTGGGTTGTTATTTGTTCTCTTTTTTCCTCCTACCCTGCTACTTCATAATTTAAAAAAAAAAAAAGTTTCTGCTTAGTGTAGTTTCTCTTTCGCTTCGGGGTTTCCATCTTCCACACTTCTTTCCCTCTTTTTCTTCTTCTTTCTTTATAAAAAAAACTAGAGCTAAGCTGTTTATCGTGGCCACTTAGCCAGATAAACTATTAGGTTTTAAGAAATGCACTTCCTGTAGGCACAAGATCCCACTGTCTGATGCCCACAGGGAGTGCGTTTACTGTCTAGGTCCAGTACACCTAGACATTACTTGTAGCATTTGTAAGGGTTTTCATCTGTGTGCACTGGCAGATCATAAAAACAAGCTGGTTTTAAAGGGCTTGCGTCCTTCTCCAGTCTGTTCTTTGCCCTCCATTTCAGGGGATCAACTCCCTGCTAAAAAACACAAGGAGGCCTGGGAGCACAGAAAACATTCCCTGGACAGATCCTCCTGTTTGACCTCCAAACTGATTAAATAGGCTCCGAAAACACCAGATGTGAAGCCTACGGATCCAAAAGTTTCAGGCTCTTCTCCTCCATCCTGAAGCCAGGAGTTTCAGTGCAGAAATCCTTTTTGCAGGAGATCTCACCCAAAAGAGTCTCCAGCCCACCATCATCCTCCTCCTCCATCAGGGTTTCTCAAAGTTTGTCTGAGAATGATGTAGATACTGTAAATTGTTGAGGCAATTTCTCAAGACACAGATCCAGATGGGGGTTTTGCTAGCTCTTCCCCTACCGATCTATGATCAGACATTCACATTTCCATCCTGTAGCTCCTTCTGCAATCCAACCCTCTGCTTTGGAGTTGTCGGATCCAATGGTCCCGACAACTGAAATGTTGGAACTGGTAGTGGTTATTACTTCAACTTTGACCATGTCGGGGTTCAGCAGGGCTTGGAGTAGAAGCCTCTCATTGAGTCCGGGGGGGGGGCTTACTTCAACTCCAAAGTTTTCAGAGCCGTCGCTTCCCCTTGGAGCCTTGGCATTCAACAGCTTGGCTCTGACTCCCTCTTCAGAGTGGAGGGGTTCTGGAACTTAGGAGAAGTCTATTCTGATAGTTTTGACTCTGAAGGGATAGCTCTCAGGTTCTCGGATTTCTTCTGTCTTCGAAATGGTGGAGATGGTTCTGTCCCTTCCAAGGAGGATCCTGGTCCTCACCCCATTGGAACTGCTCCCCACCTCCATGGGGTCTGTGACTGAGGCCACACTTCTACCACCAGGACAGCCGTTCCAAGGAAGCCTCTAATCTCTTCCACCTGTGGAACCCCATAGCTCTTCCATTACCTCCCCTGAGCATCTGACGGAGGAGGTCCCTCAGAAGAGAAAGTGTAAAAGAAGACACCTGTATTCTCCCCAGGAATCAATCATGACAGACTGTGATTTCGAGAAAGGGGAGGGGTCCCCAAGATCTCCACCTAGTGATGCCTCCTTTGCAGACATTTTAGAGATCCTCCATCAATAAGGTGGTTGTTCTGCCCAAAACCCCACCCTTGAGGAAACAGTGTTTTTTGAAGGTTTTCAGATCTGGCCCATCTACATTTTGGGTGCCTCCCCCAACAGATGCTCTTATTGACCTAGTATCTATCAGGACAAGGAAGGAACCAGACTCTGTAGAGCCTATTCCCAAACAGACAGATAAGATACTTAGTGCCCCCCTAGACAGATCTTGTTTGACCAAAGGGATCACCGTAGATGCCACGGTTGTTGCTGCAGCCACCAAAAACAAGCTAGCTCAGGAAAGCTCCATTGTACATCCACCTAACATGGATTCTAGGGGGTTGGACAGGTTTGGCAAAAGAGTTTAAACTTCTGCCGCTTTTGCTTTGTGAACTTTGAACTATTTATCTCCCTTTATCAGGCTACAGAGGAACTTAGTCAAAGAACTCTCTGGCTCTGTCCCAGAGTCCATGTCTGATGAGGAACAGAAGACCCTTTCCTCCAGAATGGCCACTTTTCAGTCAATTTCTAATTTGTCCATGAGGTTAATTTCTCATTTATTTATTGGAAAGGCTCACCCAGACTCTGCTACACTTTGCTGTGAGGGAAAGGTCGGTTTGCTTTTTATTTGTTGTATTTTGTATTAGTTTATTGCCTTTTTATATTTTGAGTGCTGTGATTTGTTTTCTTTACCTTGTGTTTTGCTTGTGTTTTACTTTTAACTGCATATTAAAACTTTAAAAGACACAACAGCTCTGTCTCTTGTGAGTCAGGAAGAAATTTTTCCCATCCCCCCACCCACCCTGTCACTGTTGTGTTCTTACATACCACTGTCTTTCTAGTTGCCTGCCTCTTATGTTAATTTGACCACATATCTCATTTCCTCTCTGCTTTCACTGGCTTGTGTGAGTAAGCACAAAATTATCATTTTGTGAAATCACTCCCCTTCAGCTATTTAAATTTATTGGCCATTCTACTGTATTCTATAGTACCGGAATACAAAAGTCATCACCCCCTTTCAATCTATCTTGCTATTTTAAAAATAGTGACTCTCCACTAAAACTTAACTTTTTAGACAGGTAAAACTTAAGTTACCTACCTTGACATCTAACTTCTTTAGTGCACACTGCAGTGTTTAGGATAAAGCATTTTTAACATCTTGCCTTTAAGCATCCCTGCAACTAGCACTTGCTTTAATACCTGCTGGAAAGCACTAGGAAGCCTTAAACTGATACAAGCACTCAACTCTCCTTATTAATAAGGAGAAATTAATCATAAGCACTAAACAGCCTGTAATTGCAAAGTACCTTGCTAAGGTAAGGGAAAAAGCTCCTGTATTTTTCATAAAAAACACCAAACCAGACATGTCCAAGGGTCAGCTTCCATTGATTTCTCCTGTCCACCTGGTGAATCTGGGCATACTGGGGCAATGCAGCAATTGCATCATGTACACAGCGAACCCTCTCCTCCTACCACCCAACACTATAACCTGTGAGAGATGCACTTACATAGCCAAACTGGAAGCAAAGCTCTCTCCACCCAAGATTGTGCTAGACAGTCAAGAGGAGAAGGTTAACACCCACACTACACCTCAAGCAACACATAGCCTTTCTAAACTCACACCACCAACACCCACACATAGCAACACTAAATCCACATTTGCGGAGGCCCTTAACTGTAACCTGCCCAAGCAACAAGGACCTCCGAAGCCGAAATGCAAACAAACACCAATCACAACCAAAGTGTCACGTAGCTGACAACACCAGTGTGCCACCCAGTGACAGCCCCTAAGGCAAGACAACGTACCTAACACTTTAGTCATAGGTGACTCAATAGTCAGGCACACTGATGTCCCACTCACCAGGCTGAACAAGGAGAAAATTACAGTGAGCTGCCTGTCGGGTGCGAGGATCCGCCACATAACCCATTCACTCAAGTCACTCCACAACAAGTACAAATATGACTCTGTCATTGTCCATGTTGGAGTGAATGACTTGAGATGTACCTCCCTGGACTACATGAAAAGAGACATGGAAGAGCTCTTGGATCATGTGGCCCAGGCAGGTATGACCCTAGCCCTGAGTAGCATCCTGCCTTCGCCCAGAATGATACCACAATATAAGGACAACATGATTGACTTCAACAATTGGCTAAGCTTCTGGTGTCATTCAAAGGGGATCCAGTAAATGTCTGCCCGGGACGACATGATCAACAGACCACAATGTTTTGCCAGAGATGGTCTGCACCTGTCGCCCCTGGGATTCAGGTTACTGGCTAATGCTCTTGCCACCCCTATAGTGCCTTTTTTAGGCAAAGTTCAAAGGACAAAACCACCACCGTAACAGGTACAAGCATGCAAAATCTGAAGGTAATGCTACTCAATCCTAGACGTCTAAACCTCAAAATGCACTCTCTCGAGGCACTCCTAAAAATGGAAAACATTGATATCTGTGCAGTAACCGTGACCTGGTTCAAGGCTCCAGAGAGCACCCCTGCAATACCAGGCTACAACTCTTACCACACTTTTCGGCCACCAAACCAAGATTGAAACACTAAAGGTGGAGGAGTGTCCATATTCATCAAGGATATTCACACCACCAGGTTAGTTGCCCAACACAATGCGTCTGAAATTCTCCAGTTGCAACTAACACTAGGTAAGACTGCAATCCAAACTGTAGCTTGCTACAGATCCCCCACCATGCCCCAAGATTCTCACTACACCTTTCTAAACATACTGGAAAATATTAATATACAACCAAACACCCTAATACTGTATGATTTCAACTACCCTGCCATTAACTGGAAAAACTACTCGTGTACCAACACCTTTGCCCAACGGTGCTTGGAATTCATAAATTCCAATGCCCTGGATCAACTAATCCATAGTCCCACCAGGGGCTCCAATATCCTAGACCTGGTCATTACCAACATGGGAAATCGATGCTGCACACCTATGGTCACCCCCTCGTTGGTCAGGTCAGACAATAAGGTAATCACCCTTAACATCCACATCCCACCCCCAGTAAGGAAACCTCCATAAAAAACTTCTCCAAAGCCAACTTCATGCTACTCAAGTCAGAAGTTACAAACTTCATGACACCCATGCAGAAAGGAACTGAAAGTTCGACTGTTGAGTCCTACACTAAGGCACTGTACGAGTACATCCACTCATGCATGAATTGTGCCATCCCAAATAGAACCAAGATGCTCTCCTCCAAAAAAAGGAAGCCAATCTGGTGGTCCCCTGCCATAAACAAACTTTACAACAAAAGGAAGAAACTGTTGTAGAAAAGAGGAAAATCCCAGGATGCAAAAACCTCCCTTACAAGCCTCAGTAAGAAGCTGAGATCCCTCATAAAATCCTTCAAAGCTAGTTACAAAAATAAAATTGCCAAAGATTCCAAAGACAACCACAAGACATTCTGTAACTATGTCAGGAATCTAAATGGCAATGCTCAGATCTGCTCTGAGCTACAACAGAATGGCATTAAATATACTGATCCCACGGATATTGCCAATATCCTGACAGATCGATTCAGTGCCAACTTCACCCCACCCCCCCTCACCCCCTAAATGGCCCATCTCAATACCGGAAGATTGCCAAATTCCAGTAATAGCCACACAGGTAAAAAACTCGCTCTCCAAAGCTAAGAATACAGCATCCATGGGACCAGATGACATCCCGGGCTATGAACTACATGAACTACAAAATGAACTGGCACCTCCACCTAAGTGTCATGTTTAATCATGCCCTCACCTCAGGCTTCGTGCTTACTGAGTGGTGCACAGCTACAGTTATCCCAGTCCACAAGGGGGGATCCACCTTGGATCCCGGGAACTATGGCCCCATCAGTCTGTCGAGCCTCATCTGCAAGGCCATGGAAAGTATTATCATGAAACTTACAAACAAAGACATTGGCAACCTTCAAACACTGGACCCCACCCAGTTTGGGTTCGTGAAGGGCTGATCTTGTCTCCTGAACCTGATTGACTTCTTCGAATCAGTCTCCAGAGCCGTGGACGAGGGTAAAGCAGTCCACACAGCCTATCTGGACCTTGCCAAGGCCTTTGACACCATCCCCCACCCTAGAATCATAGATAAACTTACTAAGCTGGGCATTAATCCCTATGTCACTTGATGGGTTGCCAACTGGCTTACTGACAGAACCCACACTGTAAAGTAGCTGACTCCAAATCCATCTGCAGACAAGTGACGTGGAGTACCTCAGGGTTCAGTCCTGGGACCTCTCTTGTTTGGCATCTACTTCTCTGAAGTACAGACCAACATTAAGGGACTCTGGCTAACAAAGTTCGCAGATGACTGCAAACTGGGAGCCATTATTGAATCCCCAAATGATGTGGATACTATACAAAAGGACCTTACAGAAACAGATGCTTGGTGCCAGAGCCATGGGCAGAAGCTCAATGCAAAGAAATGTATAGTTACCCCCTTTGGGAAAAAACATGTACCCGTGAATTACCACATTGGTGGCAGTACACTAAACACTGAAAGTGTGATAAGGGACTTAAGGACACAGGAGGACAGTGGTCTCACCTTTAATAACCAAATCGCCACAACAGTCAGGAAATCCTTCATCGTCTTCTCCAAGGCGATCTCTGCTCAACATATAAGGCCATGTCAAACCCAGAGCTGTTGGACATGCTACACTTAAAGAAATCCCAATCCCTCAGAGCCACACACTCCAGGGATCTAAACCTTGTCATTCCAATAAACAAAACATGCTGGAGGGATAGGTTCTTCCTGACCCAGAGACTCTCCAGACTCTGGAATAGATTGCCCATACATGTCAAGCAGAGCGCCTCTTTGGCTCTCTTCAAAAAGAACCTTGATGATTGGATGGGAGAAAGGAAATTCATCCCGGGGATCACGTCAGTTGTCCTGCTAGACAGGGGTCCAGGGAAGTAAATGGTGTGGAAAGAAATAGCCAGGGAATTGTTATGGCTAGGCTTGTATAGGCCCTAGGGCCAATAGCCTAGTGCCAACCTATGAGCCTATGCTGCAGAGGGCACCTCAAGGGCTGCCAATTTAGTCATTGCCATTAGGCGTCATGCATGGATGCTGCTGTGTGACTTCGCAGAACCTTTCAAGGTGTCATTCGTCAATGCATCTTTTGGTGGATCATCGTTTGGCCCCATAGTCAGAGACGCACTCTTCCATAGCAAGAAAAATGGAAAGACGTTGTCTGCTATTGGAATCTGGTTTTCTACTCCACATGGATCCTTCTCCAGGAATCAGCATGGTGGTAAAAAATTGTGGTTTAAGAAGTCTCAGGGTCCTTTACAGGAAACTCTGGGTGAATTTTCCCCAAGAGGCAGAGGGGGGAAACAGATATAATGGGAGATGCCGCCTTTGTGGCAGAGGAGGTCTGCAGAATCAGTGTCAGGAATCGTTCTCAGACAGACCTTTTCAATACCCCTGAAATGTGGCCCGACTGTCCTTCTCTGTAGGTAGTCATGGGGAGCTTATCTTTGCACCCAGTAGCCTGGCTAGCCATTACAAACAACCAATGGGTGCAAAGGATCATATCCAGAAATTAATCCATTCCCTTTTTAAATCTTCCAAAACCAAGAGCTTACTTCCCTGATGTTCCACCCAATCCGAGGGAGGCAGCAGCAATAGAAGTTTCAGAGCTGCTTCAAAAAAGAGTCATCCAGGAGGTCCCTCCCAAACAAATCAGGTTGGGCATCTACTCAAGATTCTTTTTAGTGGCAAAAAAGACAGGGGACCTAAAGCCAATTCTGGATGTGACATCTCTGAACAAATCAGTAATAAAATTGAAATTCAGGATGGTCACAGTTCAGTCCATTTTACATCTACTGAAATTGGACGACTGGATGTGCTGTATAGACCTGAAGGATGCATACTACCATATCAAAATGGACAAAAGCTCCAGAAGGTATCTTTGTTTCAGGCTGGGGGACAGCCATTATCAATTCAGAGTGCTTCCATCTGGTCTCACCACAGCCCCCATTGATCAAATGCATGGCAGTAGTCACAGCTTACCTCAGACTGCAGGGATTTCACATTTCCTTACCTGGATGACTGGCTCTTAACCGCTCCAGCCAGGCATCTACTCATCCATGCCAGCAGGGACTATCTGTTACAATTAGCTCCCACTCTTGGCATAACCATCAACATGAAGAAATCACAGTTATATCCTTTTCAAACCATAAATTTTATAGGAGCGCATTTGGGTATGACCAAAACTTTGGCTTACCTGAATTTAAGGCTTCATATCAAACAGATTTTGGAAATCCTCCAGCAAGCTTAGTACTCAGGGCTCTGGGTTCCATGGCTGCCACGATAACCCTGTTAACTACAGCATGCTTACACATGAGAATTTTACAATGGACATTATCAGTGCAGTGGTGACTACATCAAAACCCATTAAACCATACAGTCAAGCTATCACAGGTGTGCAAAGACTCCTCCTCTGGTGGCTTCATTCCCCAAAAGTCAGCCAAGGATGCCACTTTGTTCTTCCCCCACCAGACACCATGTTGACCATGAATGCCTCCCAGCTGTTGTGGTACGGACAGTCCAAGTCACATTGATGTCACAGGAGACCAAATTGCATATTAACGTCCTAGAGGTGAGAGCAGTCCTAGCACTGCAAGCACTACACAGCTTTCTCCCTCTGGGGAAAGTTGCAGTACAAATGGACAATATGTCAGTAGTGTGGTACATCAACAAACAAGGAGGAACCAGATCTTAACTTCTGTGTCAAGAAGCAATGAGAGTGTGGCAATGGGCAATCTCTACCAACCAGTTCATAATTGCAACACACATTCCAGGGGAGTACAACATCCTAGCAGATAGGCTCAGTAGAGTTTTACTGATGCCTCCCAAGTGGTCTCTGAATCAGTTAGTGACAAATATGATATTCCTCAAATGGGGTCAGCCTTGCTGCGATCTGTTTGTATCCCCTTTCAACAACAAATGCAGCAGTTAATTTGCCTTGATCCCTCCTCAGTGACAGTCATGAAGAGATGCTGCAGTTCATGTTTGGCTCACCTGTCTACTCTGTGCATTCCTTTCTTTCCCCCTGATTCCTAGATTTCTTCAGAAAGCACACAGGTTGAAGAGCAAAGTAATCCTTATTGCTGCTTTCTGGCCTCGACAAGTCTGGTTCACCTTCCTTTGTTCTCACCTGATTTGCCCGCCGTGGACACTGACACCATTTCCATCCCTCTGGGCAAAGTCGTCTGGACTTCAAAATGCCTTAGACTGTCTGCATGGTTTCTCCAATTTTGATGGTGGCTAGACATTCCAGGTTTTCATCTCCGGTCCAAAAGGTTTTGATTTCTTCCCACAAAGCATCTACCAGGAAAATCTACAAGAAGAGTAAATGGAAAAGATTCTCCATGTGGGCTCAAGAGAAGCAAATAGATCCTTTTACGGCTCCTACTCCAGCAGTGTCGTATTTTCTGACTTCCCTTTTCCAAGATGGAGCCAGCTATTCCTCTGTAAAAGTTCAGCTAGCGGGCATTTCATATTTTCATGTTTGAGAAGATTCTTCATCTCTAGCTTCATCGAAATTATGCAAGGCTGTCCATAGGGGTACCGTTTTACTTCATCCCCCAATCAAAGATCCAACTCCTCCTTGGTTTCTAACAATGATTTTACAGGAATTAGTTCTTAACCCCTTTGAACCTGCAACCAAGGTAGATTTGAAATTTCTCTCGTGGAAGACAGCTCTTTTGGTAGCTATTACTTTGGCAAGTAGAGTCTCTGAACTATGTTCCCTCACTTCTAAATCTCTTTATTTGCTTTTTCATAAAAATAAAGTGACTTTGTGTATAAATCCATCCTTTTTGCCTAAATTTGCTTTACAAAACAATATCAATCAGTCTATTAATTTACCTATTTTCTTTCCCAATTTTCAAAACAAAGGAGAATACACGCTTCATATGCAAGATGTTCATAGACAGTTGGGTTTTTACTGAGGCAGGACTAAATCTTTCAGAAAATCTGACCAACTGCTCATATCTTTCTCAGATGTAAAGAAGGAGAAAGCAGTTGCCAAATCCATGGTGGCTAAATGGTTAAGAGACTGTATTTCTTTTCTTTATTCATCGAAAAATATTCCTTTACCTAGACACGTCAACACTCATGGGTCCCCTTGACTTCATCGACACGCCGAAACACCGACGCTAAGAAGACAGAGTCGAGAAGACCGACGA
This sequence comes from Protopterus annectens, assembly GCF_019279795.1. Taxonomy (NCBI): domain Eukaryota; kingdom Metazoa; phylum Chordata; order Ceratodontiformes; family Protopteridae; genus Protopterus; species Protopterus annectens. The sequence goes on from NC_056735.1 coordinate 1,449,594,250, forward strand.
GACAGATGATCGACAATGTGAAATCTCGACAGCCGAAACACCGACATGGGCAACGTGTGAGCGCGAGTCGGTAAGTGTGCGATAGTGAGGGATTTAGCGTTAGGGAGCGGACAGGTAAGTGTGTGCTAGTGAGGGATTTAGCGTTAGGGAGCGGACAGGTAAGTGTGCGATAGTGAGTGATTTAGTGTTAGGGAGCAGACAGGTAAGTGTGAGCTAGTGAGGGATTTAGGGTTAGGGTGCGGGAAAGGTGAGTGTGCGGTAGTGACGGACTTTAGGTGTAGTGGCGGGTTAAGTGAGTTAGGGTTAGGGTGCGGGTAGGGTAAGTGTGCGATAGTGACGGAATGTAGGTTTAGTGGCGGGTTAAGTGAGTTAGGGTTAGGGTGCGGGTAGGGTAAGTGTGTGGTAGTGTCGGACCTTAGGGTTAGGGTTTGGGTTAGGGTTAGTGCATGTATAGTTGTGTGTAATGTGTAGTTTACGTTTTGTGTGTTGGTGTTATGGTGTTCGGTTTTGTGAGTTGCCGGTTTTGTGCATTTTCGGTGTTTTGGTGTCGTTGTTTTGAGTGTCGGGTTTGTGGCGTGTCGGTGTTGTGATAGGGATCCATATATATATATATATATATATATATATATATATATATATATATATATATATATATATGTATATATATATATATATATATATATATATATATATATATATATATATATTTTTTTTTTTTTTTAATATATGCAATTTGTAATATGTTTGCAGCAAATTCGATCTGAGGTAGGTAGGGGGAATGAAGTATTATGAGTAGAAGAGGAGGAGGTCTAAGTTTCAAATCCTAAGCTGGTAAAGCTGCCAAGTTCAGATCAGAGGGTCGGATCTGAAACCCACAGGTTGAGGAAGAATGAAAATGTACAATACAGATGGAACATTATACTAAGTACATAACTTCTTTTTATTGTTGTCATTACAGTGCAGTACATTACAAAAGAGCAGTAAAACCTTCTGTTTTTGAATATGTTATTATAAGATTTTTCTTTTAGTGACTGAGGTACAGATGTCTTTGTGCATTGTGTTTTCTCACTTCTGTTGTATTGCTCATGGGTTCATGGATGAGTACTAGGCTAATGGCCCTGGGGCCAGCACAAGCCTAGCCCAAGAACATACCCAGTCATCCTGTTGCCGGACGTTAGTTCCTTGTACCCCTATCGAGCAAGGCTGTTGAAATGATCCTCAGGGTGAATTTCTTGTTACCCATCCACTCATCAAGATTTTTCTTGAAGAGGGGCCAGTGAGGTGCTCTTCTTGACATGAATGGGAAGTTTATTCCAGAGTATGGGTAGTCTCTGGGTTAGGAACCTGTCCCTCCAGCAGGTTCTGTTTATTGTGGTGATGAGGTTGAGGTCTTTGGATCATGTGGCGTGGAGAGATTGAGTCTTTTCAGGTGGAGCATGTCTAGTAACACTGGGTCCGACATGGCTTTGTATGCCAGGCAGAGATTGCCTCTAAGTAGGCGATATGAGATGGAGTATAGCTGTAGTTTATTGAGTCTGTCTGTGTAGGGCATGTGTTTGAGTCATAGGATCCTCTTTGTGAGGGATTTCTTTGCTCTCTCCAGTTGTTGCAGGAGTCTAGAGAGGTACATGCCTTATGGGGCATTGTATTCTATAATGGTTCTAATGAGGGATGAGTAGAGAGAGGGATTATGACCTCTTTCTTCTTGGATGAGAAACCCTTTGTAATGAGGTGTGCCACATAGAAAGACTTTCTAACTACAGTACTGTTCCTTTATTTGTTATACTGAAGCATACCAACAATTTAATAAAAGCATATTTAAGCATGGCAAGTTAATAGTCATTCTCTGTGCATTGTGTATGAGTAAAAGGCTACTTTCTGTAAAGATGTTGCAGTTACAGAAGAAAATGCCTCCCAATGTTAGGACGCTATCGAAGAAAGTATGTTTAGCTATGTGCAGTGATACCTTTTCTCTTCCTGTCTGCAACAAAGGCAGTATTGGTTTACCAGTCCAGTTTTGAGTGTCTGACAGACATTTCGTAGAATTATTGGGTTTCGAGTAGATGAAACAGTTTGATTCTACTCATGCTTTTGGTTGCTACTGCTATTTTTCTTTCAAGGGTAATTGGTGTCTGTTAAGATGAAGTTTAGATAGTACTAAATTTTGCACAATTATCAACGCGCCTTTTTTCACTTTCCATTCATTCTGTATGATATATAGTCTGGTACGTAGAAATCATGTTTTTTTATGTGTGGCATAAACCAAACATAGGAGACAGCTGGATTAGTGAGTTTCTTATTGTTTACCATAGATAGATTTCAGGAATTTTGTTGCAGGTGCTTTGATTGAAATGTTGTATTAATAATTTCACTTCTACGTTGTGGGAGGAGATTGTTGGTATACATTGAATCTGCTGGTCCTGGGTTATTTCAGTATTCCTTTACAAGAGTAGAAGGATTTCAGGGTGTTTGCTATGTTATTTTAAAATAGTTTGCAATATATAGTTGTGAATATATTTACCTAAGGACATCTGATTTGTTTGGAGATCACAGCGAGGTAAGAAAAACTGTTCCTGTGGAAATTATGGATGGTTATTTTATGTTGTGATGTTCTGATATGTTGTTTGCTTTAGTATTGGGATTTAGTGAGTTTACTATGTGATCTACAGTTATAGTACTAGTGATATAGCTATTGATATATCTAGTAATGTATCATTTTATATAGTGTATGGTTTGTTTTAAGCATGTTTTTGTTTTTATTATTTTTTTTTTGTTTAGTATATAATTAGAATTATTGTATGACATTAAGGAATTGTTAGGTTCATGTGAGAAAGTTGGTAGGACTTGTTTTCTGTAAAGAAAAAAAAGAAGGCTGGGTGGTTTGGCATGGGGATGAAGAGGAGAGAATCACCCTAGCCAGTAGCATTCTGTTTTTTAAGCACCTTTATTGAATTATCATAGGCAAATTTCCATTCATATAAAAGTAATCACACGATAATTAACATAAACATTATACTTCACATATATTGCTATTTATCATATAAACTAAGCAACATTACATAAATTATTCAGTTCCTGCCTTTTTCTAAACAGGAAACATCTTTATTAAACCATCACTTACTACACAGGCAGTAATACATTTATATAAATGAAAACAAACCACACTGACACAATCCTAGTTGTAAGAATTTTACATCACAGCCCATATTGACACACTCCCAGTTGCAAACATTATACATCACTTATAATATCCCCAATCTTTTTCAGTCAAATATTGCATATCTCTTTTAAGTCTGAAAAAATATATTGAGCTCTGCTTACTGCTTCTTACTGCTTGCTCTTGCTGTGGGATTTTCTGGCTGGATTCTGCTAAAATTCAAAGTCTAGTTATATTTGCATTCACAGTCTGTCACATACAGAAACTTGCAGAATATACACTGATGAGAGAATATACTTTGCAGCATCAACTTTAGAGAGCAGTAACCAATAACTTTTTTATAATAAACCAAACTGGACAAACGTTGCAGCTTAAAAGTACTGTTCCAACTTTACTTCTCATATAGTACAGATGATGTGAGAGATATACCATTTACCTCAGGACTTGTGTCCCTACCATACCTCTAACATAACTAGATTTAATACAGACTTTTTATACATATTTTAGTTAAACACACACCCTCTTGGTTTTGGAAAGATACTGCCTTAATGACGCAAATGCTAACACATCTGTTCTTGTGCAAATGCTGATAAGTAAACTGTCTTCAAGGAAATGCCTTGTGGATTAGAAAAGCACATTTTTAAACTTTCTTAGAAAAACATGTCCTGTTGTCCAGTGAAAGCAGATTACATTCTTGCCATGTCTGTAAGAAGTTCAGCTTTCTTGATGTGTGTGTGTAATACACTCATAAGCAAGTTCCTTATTTTTTTAAGCCACAGTCATTTAGTATGGTTGCTGATCACATATTACTAAACTCTGTTTCTGCATTTAAGCAAGCTTTTTCTTTCAGCATATTTACAACATAATTAATTTCAACCTTAAATTTAAAATATCTAACAAAGTCCTACCTTCTTTTAAAATTCATTCCTTCCTTGTATGTATTGTTCCCACAATTCCGATTTTTTCCTATATAGTTTGCTCCTACCCTTTTCTAAAGTTTTCAACCCCAGTTGTTTTATCTCTGTTACTATATTCACTACTTCTAGTATAGTTGGTTTAGATTTAGATTTTTATTTTCTAGTAATTGCTTTTTTGGCAGCCACCATCATTAGACACAGCAAGGCCTTACCATGGCTAGGCAATTCCGATTCTGTATCATAGTTCAGAAAAATCATTTCCCTCCTCAGACCTTTCTTCTCACCCAGCATCTCCGAAGTGCATCCTGCAGAGAATCCTTAAAGTCCACCAATTCACTGCACAATTACCTTTTTCTTCCCCGTCACACCTCCAACATTTGCTGTCTGCCTGAGGAAAAAGTCTCAGGAATCTACTTGTGGTGTAGAAATATCTATGCAACATTTCCAGGCAAAAATCCTAAAGCTTCTAGATTTTGTTGCATATCTGGGAAACATACATGTATCCTGCCATTGTTTCTTTGTGAATTGCTTTTCTGTTTGTAGAGCAACAGTGCCAATTTTTTCTTTAGATAGTGGATTCAGAATTGTGGATGTACATGCAAACAAGGAGTATTAGGCTCACCAGTAAGCTGCAACAGTGGCATACTGAGGCAGGAGGGTTCAGATAGATATCGTATATGTTTTAGTAAGGATGGGTTTAGCTAAAAGCACAGGAACGCAGCAGCACTAGCACATACATTTGAGCTGTAAGATAAGACTCCCTATTTAAATGTCAGCACTCAAAATGACAACTGTTGAAAAGCCAAAAAAAAAAAAAAACACAGGAAAAGAACAGATCTCAAAAATCACTCTTCTCCTTAAAACTTCTTCTGGGGGGAGGCAAGCCCCCTACACACCTCCGAATCTATGTATACGAACTCCGAGTTCACCTTCCCAAGGAGAAAAGGAAATATTCTGAGAAATGGCATCTCGGACTTAGTATATACAAGTTCAGTCTTTCAGCCATTCAGTCTCTGCATTCTGGAATGCACTCTAGCAAGTCCCAGCATTTCAAATGGTTGCCATAAGATAAATGTGTATATCCAAAGAAATAATCTAAGCTCAAGAACCACAGAATTTATTAACAGTCCAAAAATATGTACAAATATGCATTCTTATACATCAAACAATACTTCACCAGGTATCAAGCTGCAGTGTTTAAATAGTTGTAGTATGTTGTGTGGCAACCAGTCATTCTGCTCGTGTAGAAACTATAGTCAACATAAACTAGAACATAATTACAGTAAGAGCATGTTAACAGTATAACAGCACATTAACAGTATAACAGCACTGACTTATAAAATTATGCATATATGTATATATATATATATATATATATATATATATGTGTGTGTGTGTGTGTGTGTGTGTGATGTTAAATCATTCTAAAACACTTAAAGAAGAAGAAAAAGAAGAAAACATTATTTAAATACTTCATTTTAGGTTTAATATGACTTTATGGTAGAATGACTCATGTTGGGGGTGTGGGGGGGGGGTTGTTCCTGTCACAGTGATTCAAAAAACTTTGACAGTTAAGGACATCCATGCAGGTTGTTGGAGCAGAAATTATTGGATTTTAAGCACAGTAGCCCCAGTATGGGTCAGCAGTAGATTTAAATATCCTAGATGACTTAACTAAAACAGGAAGCATCAACACGGTCATAGTCATAGGAGGAGCATTCAAAAAATATGCAACCCCTTTATCCACTAACCCATGAAACTTTCCCAAAGAATTTGACCCCACATGATTATGCACCCATTACCACTGCTTAAATCTTGCATGCCATTCTTTTATCTTAAAATTCTCTCCCTTCAAGAATTCAGTCAAACGAAAGAGTGAAAAGGTCACACAGACAAACTATTCACTAAGAACTGCAAGAAAAACACAAACCAGTTAGACTCGAACTATATGTAAATGACTCCCTAAAGACAGTAAGCGTTTCAGCTGTATGGTTTCTAAATGTCCATGATTTTTATGTTTTTTAAGCTTGAATAAAGCCAAACCAATCTAGCTGTGGATATACATGTTGGCTTTTTTACTGACTTTATCAGCACAGAATAAGTAGATAGTTTGGATATACACCAGAAACACAGGGTCTGTAAACCCAGTTGATGCCCATAAAGATTAAGGTCTCTGCAAAATAATCCAACTAATATCAAACCAAAGGGTTAAATGTCACACAGACAAACCATTCAGTAAAAACTATAAGAAAAACCCAGCCAACCTAGAGTTCTCACTGTGTGATACCTTAACCTTCCTGTAATGGAGGTGCATGGGATATATGCAAATGACACCTTAATCTTTAGAGCTTTAGCCTGTTGATTGTCTGGCTGAGCAAGCTTTGGTCCCATATTCTTTTTTTACCTGCTAGTTAAAAGGTTTGCATACTCTTACAGCCTGGGTTTTGGCTTATAGAGTGCTAATACCATAAAAAGTTTTTCAAAGTAAGGCAGTATACATATGTGTACTATTCACTATGTAAGCAGATATTCAAGAGAAACCTGATAACACTTTATCCTTTCTACTCTAATATAAATCATTGCTGTCTTTTATGGTGGGGTTGGAGTTTTGGTGCCTTCCTTCCTCTGTAGTTAGGCATTTTTCATAGAAGGTCCCAACATCAGAGGTCACCATGCATCCATGCATGTCATAAGCTGTGCTGTACAGAACAATCATACTTCTTGCAGATCAAGAGGAATCATACCGCGTTATGAGGAACATTCCTCATTTTGAGTATTAGAAATTTTATGTTGAGGCTGTTTTACACTGAAAATGTCTAACACAAATTCATTGTTAAATTTCTTTTTAACAAATGTTCATGGTAAATAATAATGAATCATATTCATTCATGAAAATAATTTTTTGTGAGTATGAAAATACATTTATTAACCATGCTGTGAGCTTCCCAGTGGAAGTTGTTAATAACAGCTCCTCGTGGTGTCCTACAGAGTTCTACAAGCAGCAGAGAGTGAAAAAGTGACTTTCCTGGATTTATAAGTATTTTTTCTGGCTTTCGCTTAAAGTACTGCATCTCGACTGCATTTCGCTTAAAAAACAGCTCTGCATATTGTTTTTACTGTACTTGTGTTGAATTTATACTGTTAGCATTTTAAAAAGTTATTTTTTGTTTAATTTAATTGTTAGGCTAACACACCAAAGTGCGCTAGCCGTTTTATAGCATTTACTGTTTGTTACTGTATCTTTTCTCCCTTCTCTGTAAAAAGAAAAAAAACAAAAAATATCCTTGTTTTCCCACTTTTCTGAACTAGAATAGTCCAGTCTTCAGATTTTGCTGATCTCTGGGCTTTGTCTTAGTTCCTGTGCTATCCATACCCTTATTTGGATAAGAGGAAGCTTCTTTGTTCACCAGTGGGAGTGGGGAGCACTGAGCAACCTATTTGTCCCTAGAGGATTGGTTCCAGCCCAGCAACTTGTAGTTTATTGGCCATTTTGGGACAATTCCTGGCTCTTTTCAACCCCCTGCTATAAAACCCGCTTTTGCACGCTTTTTTACTTGTAATAGACTCAGCAGAGCTCTTCGTGGTGTCCTGCAGAGTTCTACAAGCAGCAGAGAGTGAAAGAGTGACTTTCCTGGATTTATAAGTATTTTTTCTGGCTTTCGCTTAAAGTACTGCATCTCGACTGCATTTCGCTTAAAAAACAGCTCTGCATATTGTTTTTACTGTACTTGTGTTGAATTTATACTGTTAGCACTTTAAAAAGTTATTTTTTGTTTAATTTAATTGTTAGGCTAACACACTAAAGTGCGCTAGCCGTTTTATAGCATTTACTGTTTGTTACTGTATCTTTTCTCCCTTCTCTGTAAAAAAAGAAAAAAATATATATATATCCTTGTTTTCTCGCTTTTCTGAACTAGAATAGTCCAGTCTTCAGATTTTGCTGATCTCTGGGCTTTGTCTTAGTTAGCGCAAAGTTGCTCATAGAGCAGCATCGGGCAGCGCCGGTTAATCAAGTTTAAACTATTTGTGGCTCCGTAAAGTCTGCTCTTCAATTTTTCCCTTAGAACTGTTCTACTTGCAATCTAAACAGTCTATACTCTATACTCTATCTGAAAAGCTCAGCACTTGCTCCTAAAGCATTTTTTATACAGTTAAAGTACTCTTAAACAAAAGAAAGTACTTCATTCACCTAAATTCCCTTGAGGACCCATTTCCGTATAGGTCCTTTCTGACTCAGTTACACAGCAATCTTTTTCACTATTTCTAGCATGTCGAAGGGTCAGTTGCTGGCGTCCTCACCTGTACAGCTGGTGAATCTGGGAATCTTGAGGCAATGTTACAATTGCCTCATGTACACAGACAACCCTCTCCTCCTCCCAACAAATACAAATATATGCGAGAGATGCAACTATATAGCCAAACTGGAGGCTGTGCTCTCTCAATTCAGTACTGGCAAGACCAGTCAGGAGGAGAAGGTAACCACGCACACCACAAACCCAGTCGCACATAGAACTATCACAACTGCAAACCAAACACATAATCACACAAAAATATACTCGGAGGCGCTGATTAAAAATCTACCAAAACAACAGAGGCCTCCAAAGCAGACACCCAAGCAACCGCCACCTCAAGACATAGCACATGCAACACATAGTTCACAAAGTCAGTGTGCTAAACAGTCACAGCCCTTAAGGCCAAACAACATGCCAGACACACTTGTAATAGGTGACTCCATAGTCAGACACACTGACGTCCCGCTCACCAGACTGAACAAGGAGAGGGTCACAGTAAGCTGCCTGTCGGGAGCTAGAATCCGCCACATAACACAAACACTCAGGTCACTCCACAGCAAGTACAAATATGACTCAGTCATTGTGCATGCCGGTGTGAACGACCTGAGATGTACCTCCCTGGACTACATGAAGAGAGACATAGAGGAGCTCTCTGATTATGTAGCCCAGGCCGGTATGACCCTGACCCTGAGCAACATCTTACCCTCACCAAGAATGATGCCACAGTACAAAGACAAAATGATCAGTTTTAACAATTGGCTTAAATACTGGTGTCATTCAAAGGGGATCCAATGTCTGTCTGCTTGGGATGACATGCTTGACAAGCCACGTTGCTTCGCAAGGGATGGCTTGCACCTGTCACCCCTGGGCTTCTGGATATTGGCCAAGGCTCTTGCCACCCCCATAGTGCCTTTTTTAGGCAAGGTTCAAATGACAAACCTACCTCCCTAGAAAACACAAGTGGAAAAAAACTAAGGGTAATGCTGCTCAATGCCAGAAGTCTAAACCTCAAGATGCATGCCCTCGAAGCCCTCCTCAGTATGGAGAACATCGATGTCTGTGCAGTGACTGAAACCTGGTTCAAGGCTCCTGAGTGCACCCCAGCTCTATCAGGTTTTACCTCATATCATGCTCTCTGGCCCCAAAACTTGGACCGAACCACAAAAGGAGGGGGAGTATCCATATTCATCAAAGATACCCACACCTCCAGGTTAGTGGCAACGCACAAAGCATCGGAGACCATCCAGGTGCAACTAACCATAGGCAAAACTGCTCTACAGTTTGTAGCATGCTACAGACCACCCTCTCAAACTCAGAACCCCACACAACTTTCCTGAAAACACTGGAGAGTATGAATGTCTCTCCAAATACCATCATATTGGGAGACTTCAACTACCCAAACATTGACTGGGAACATTACTCAAGCCCCAACACCCTAGCCCAAAGGTTCCTAGAATTCATAAACTCAAATGCAATGGAACAACTAGTCACCATTCTCACAAGAGGAGACAATATATTAGACCTGATCATCACAAACATGGGGACAAAATGCTCCACACCGGAAGTATATCCCTCTTTGGTAAGATCAGATCATAAATTAATCTCACTGGAAATCCACATCCCGCCCCCACCCCCTGCACAAGACCACAGTGAAGAACTTCTCAAAAGCCAACTTCACACTTCTTAAGACTGAAGTGGTATCCTTCAAGGCCCCTGGGCCAGTGGAAACCACAACCCACACTGCTGAATCCTTTGCAAATGCCTTCTACGGGCACCTTCAAGAATGTATGGATCATGCAATCCCAAATAAAACCAAGACCCATTCCCCCAAAGGCAGGCACCCAATCTGGTGGACCCCAGCCATAAACAAACTTTACAACAGGAGGAGGAAGCTACTACATGACAGAGCAAAATCCCTAAAAGGGAAGGCATCTCTGATCAGTACTAGCAAAAAACTATGATCACTCATAAAATCACCCAAGGCCAACTTTGAGAGAAAAATCGCAAAAAAAACAAAAGACAATCACAAGGCCTTCTTTAGCTATGTTAGAAACCTGGGTGGAAACTCCCAGATATGCTCAGAGTTAGTCCAAAATGACACAAAATACACTGAACCCACTGACATTGCCAACATTCTGGCAGACAGGTTCAGTGCACATTTCTCCTCCCCCTCCCCCCCAAAAGGAGAAATAACTATCCCAGCAGAGTGTAGCCTCCCTAACATCTCAGATGCCCAGGTGAGAGCCGCCCTCTCTAAAGCTAAAAGCACAGCATCAATGGGACCGGACAGTGTCCTGGGCTGTGTACTACATGAACTCCAAGAGGAATTAAACCCACACATAAGGCTGCTGTTTAATCTTAGCCTTACTACAGGATACGTACCCAAAGAGTGGCGTACGGCAACAGTGGTCCCACTTCACAAAGGCGGTGCTTCTACGGACCCTGGAAATTACCGCCTCATAAGCTTGACAAGCCTGGTCTGTAAAGCTATGGAGAGGATCATTATGGAACTCATAAACAAAGACATTGGGGACCTACAGACATTGGATCCTACCCAATTTGGCTTTGTCAAGGGCAGATCCTGCCTTTTGAACTTGGTCGACTTTTTTGAAACAGTCACTAAGGCCATTGATGAGGGTAAGGCAGTTCACACAGCCTACCTTGACCTTGCAAAAGCCTTTGACACAATACCCCACTCGGGCATCATAGACAAACTCACCAGCTTAAATGTCAACCAATATGTCACAAGATGGGTTGCAAACTGGCTCAAGGACAGAACCCACAGGGTCAGAGTTGCTGGAGCTATGTCAGACTCTAAGCCAGTCACAAGCGGTGTCCCACAGGGCTCAGTCCTGGGACCCCTCTTGTTCGGCATTTATTTTTCCGAAGTACAGGCAAACATAGGAGGTTTGTTGCTGACAAAGTTCGCAGATGACTGCAAACTGGGCGCCATAATTGATACTCCAGCGGACACAAACATCCTTCAGAGAGGCCTCATAGAAACGGATAATTGGTGCCAGAGCCATGGCCTTAAGCTAAACGCCAAAAAATGTATAGTCATACCCTTTGGGAAAAACAAGGTACCCACAAATTACCACATAGGTGGTAATCCATTAAGTACGGAAGAGGTAATCAGGGACTTAGGGACCCAGGTTGACAGTAACCTCTCATTTGACACTCACATTGCCAAAGTGGTTAGGAAGACCTTCTACATTGCCCACCTTATCATGAAGGGTTTCACATCTAGATCAAGAGAGGTCATTGTGCCCCTGTACTCTTCTCTTATCAGGCCAATGATTGAGTACAATGCCCCATTTGGGATGTATCTTACCCGACACCTGCAGCAGTTGGAAAGACCCCAAAAGTTCCTCACCAAGAGGATAAAGGGTCTTAAACATATGTCATATGCTGTCCGACTGAAAAAGCTCCAGCTCTATTCAGTCGCATACCGCCTACTCAGAGGTGATCTGTGCCTGACCTACAAGGCCATGTCCAATCCGGAATTAATGGACATGCTCCACCTCAGAAAATCCAACTACATCAGAGCCACGAGAGTAAGAGACTTAAACCTCAACACAGAAATAAATAGGACGTGCTGGAGGGACAGATTCATAACCCAGAGGCTCCCTACACTCTGGAACAGAATCCCAATCCATGTTAGGCAGAGCCCCTCACTAACTCTATTCAAGAGAAATCTTGACGAGTGGATGGGAGATCGTAGGTTTACCCAGGGGGTCATCTCTGTGTCACTACTAGACAGAGGCACAATAAACTAAACCCTAAAGGGCATAGTATTCTCATCCTAAGGGGTGGTGAAAGCCACACACACTCTGGCTAGGCTTATAAATGCCCTAGGGCAGATAGCCTAGTACGAACCTATGAACCTATGAACCTATAAGTGTTATAGAAGTTGCCCATTTACTCCACATTGTGAGATGGTACTACTCCATATCTTGAAGACAGAAGATTGTGGGCTATGTGAAGAATACTGAATGCTTGACACCTGTAGTCTTAGAAGGCTATATAAATATGTATTTGCCTGACTTACTAGGAAATCCAACAGCAACGTGGGATGAAGGGCAGTGCAGACACAAGGGACAGCAGGTAGAGGTTTCTGATTCACTGAGGGCCTTCCCAGGTCCGATAGTAAAGTAAGAAAATATCATCCACACATCTGTCAGTGGGAACCTTCATGTCTGGATCTGTAATTGGGAAAAATCCCAGACTGTAAGTACTCTTATGGTGACACGAGATGGAGGACAACCAAGAGGTAAAAACTCAAATACTGAATTGCCAAGGTTTGACTCCTGGCATCGCAGTTCAAGCAGTAATGCCTGATGAAAGTGTGAATCAGTCACTGAGGGAACATGACACAGATGTTTATATTGGCAGCATTTTTGAAGCAAGCAATGGGAGTGAAGGCACTGTTTGCCAATGGAAATTTTTCATCTAATGACTAAAGAGAATGGCTTTGCATGGCAACAACCAGCTTTCCCCTATGTAGAGCAAAAGCAATTAAGTGCTGTTCTGTCTTCCTGAAGTCATGTACATACTTGATGATAAACTTGAGCTGGCAGCGCATATCCAGGATACAAATGGCTCTTTTTCTTTGGCCTCTACCCTTAAAAAGAAAACAGAGATGTGAACAGACTGATTTGTCAACACATTTAGGATGAAACATAGTTTAGTCCTTAGAGACACCACATCCTTGTGAAAGGCTAGATATTTTTAGATTAGGTTCTTCATGATCCTGTGAGCACCAGGAAATGTATTCTTCAAAGGATAACCTCAAGCTAGCTGAACCAACAGCTACAGATGGAGGATGTACAAGCCGTTCAGTTATGAAGTCAAATCTTCAAGGTGGAGAAGGACTTCTTAAAGAAGGGTGTACATAGATGCAGAGCCCTTTAAGAAACTGCTCGACAGTCCAGTGTTGGGCCTTAGTCCTACCCTTCAAAATATCACAATCGGTAGCAGTAACCAAGCATGCATAATGACTGTAATAACCGAGGCTCAAACGGTACCGGTATCTCTCTTCTGAAACAGGCAACCTCTTTCACTTGATAGAGTACCAGCAGCTTCATTCATTTATGAAACCTCAGCCTGGAGACCTAGCAACATCAGGGGGTCTACAGCAATAGCCAGACCAAAATGGAACAAGTTGTTTTCCCAACCAGAAAAGACATACTTCAGATGGACCAGGAATGTTTGCTGTACTGTGAGGGACATGAGAGCATGAAACCACACCATTCTGAGCCTAGAAGTGGAGATGAGAATAAGCTTTGGTCTTTCTTTTCTGAATTTAGCAATAAGGTATGGAATTGGGGGAATGGTGGAAGGGCATGCTGCTTTACTCCATGTTGTCCTGACATATTAATCTGAAGAATGGAAGAGCCATATTTGAATGGTAATAAAAACAAGATAAACTCTGAGGTTACATATTCTTGGGACACCACGGCCAGACATGACTCCCAAACCCAGAACTCCAGGAGATGACTGGAACTGCAGCTTAGACTGTCCACCAGCACATTCATTTTCCCTGTGATGCAAACTGCCAAGAGAATGATGCTGGTTTCTGTGGCCCCTTGCCAAGCAGGCATCACTTGTCTGCTCTGTGGATTCAGCCTTATGCCCCTTTGCTTATTTGCATACACATAATGGATTGGATGTCAGAATGAACTGGAAGAGGATTGCAAGCAGCTTTCCCCTCTGAAATGTCTATGGCTAAGAGGACTTTTACTTGGCTCCACCTGATTGATGTGGAGCGTCTACTTAAAGGAAAGCTAAAAGAGATTTTTACAGTGGGGGAAAAGTCCCAACTCCTTTTCCTATTTGGACGGCTTAACCCACCACCCCCTTACTTAAATATACTAACTTCACAGCCACATAACTGCAGAGAAATTTGAAAAGACCAAAAGGTTTGAAACCATGACAGGCACACTTATGTAAACCATACCAAAAGTGATTATTAATGTAAAACAACAATCAATGAGTTCTAAATCAAGGCAGTGTACTCACCGAACTGCAACTTCATTTACTTTATAGTCAGCAATAGTTAGGGAAGTCAGTATTGCCTCAAATGATGGCAAAAGTTGCATGTGTCAATATTCATATTGAACACCAGAGAAAAATAACTGAACTGAAGAGAAAAGCAGGATAATCCCCAACCATAGACTCATCAAGTAGGGTCCGTGATTTTTAAAATCTGATAGCCACATAAAGATAAGGAGGCGTACTGCTAGAAAACGTGTCAATGGGCCTAGTACCTGCTTTTCTGTAATGTGGTGCCTCTACAGAAACTTGTCTGAAAGCCATTGTTCAGCTGCTTCACACAGCTGTACTTCCTGTTTGTGGCTATCAGTCTTGGCCTGAGAATATATACCAAGTGTTCTTTGTATAAATCACTGTTGTAGAAGCATTCATAAAACTAATTTTATTTTCTGGGTTATGCTGTGTTTTTGTGAATAGTTTGAGGTTGTTTGGTCTGGTTTCTGCTCCAATGGACACAGAACCTTGAAAGCTAAGTGGCCTGTTGAAGAGGTATTTTTCTTGCTAACTGTTTTGATGGTCTTTTTCCTACTGAACATTTCCTAAAGAAATATTTTCTGTTTCCTGGAACATACCTTGTACAGCCTTGAAAGGCCTTTGCAACTGCAGGTATCTGATACCATGTAGAGATTTGCATTCTAAGTGTTTAGTTTTCATAAGAGAGTTCCATCTCATGGTAGACCACCAGCCTTCTGTAAGTATGTCCTGGAAAGCCCATGGAGGGAGAGAAACCTTCATTCATGTTTGGCTAGTGCAAAAGAAGGTATGAGCCTTCGAACAATCATCAGAGTTACAACTATTGAGCCAAGTATTTGTGACTAGCTGGAAACATAATTTCCATGCAACTGTTAGCATCAGTTGCTTTGGAGAATGTTGACTTTGAATTTGCAGCATGTACAATGTGGATAGAGTCTTGGAAGGATGTGGTAGACGCTGCTGGCATGCCTGCCTTCAAAAGGTCAGATAGAGGCCAGTAGACAAAACAAATGCTGAGAATGGGGACTGAGAAACTGTCTTGCTGGATTTGGTATCCTGAGGTCCATTAAAGGCAAGATGAGCTGTCTTGCATTCAATTTTTTTCGGTGCCCTCTCTCCCTTTAAAATATTCTTTATTAATTAATAACTTTTATTGACAAATACATAACAACATTTTTACACCCAATATGCAATCACCATGCATAATGCACTTGACTTTTTTCATAGAGGCAGACCAGTCATTAACTCTTAATCTTAAAAAGACAATCTCAAATTGAAAGTGTCATGCAAATTTTATTTGTATTTATGTTCCTTTCCATGGAATTTCTTGGGAAGTTAAGACCCCCTAGTTCTAGTGGGTGGCTACTCTGACTGTTAGGCTTGTGTGATGACTTCCAGGTTCTTTTTCAGCTGCCAGTTACATAAAAAAGCTTATCTGCTTCTACAGGTTTTCCTAGTGAAGCTGTCACAAGTCTGGCAGGCTATCATGAAGTGGGACTAAGCAGAATAAACACTTAGACTGCAAATCTTTTTACATCATCTGACACCCACAGTTACAAAGGCTTTTCAGGTATGCATAAAATATGTCTCAGGAAACTGAAAATGATGACCTAAAATTCATTCACTTGCAAAAAGGTAAATAATTAATATGAAACAGATTTCCCCAGAGGGGCAGTTAGCTTTTAGATATGTCTGCAACTGGAGTGCAGGGGTCAAAACTGGACTGACAGTGAACTTTTTTGTCATAACGCAGCATATGCCTATGGCAAACAAAGGACTGAGATTCAAACACTGCTCCTACTCAAACATCCACGTTTGCAATGAATGTGCTCTCGCAACTATACTTTATATGCTGATGTATTTGGAGCTTATTTGAGAAAAAACAGATATTCATAATTTCAAATATTTCACTGTATTTTTGGCTGAGAGTTAACTTTGTACATGCATGGTTCTCTGGCTAGCACAATCACTGGCATGGCAAACACCGGCTCTGGTTTGAAGATGGAAAGTGAACTTGGCAGGAATTTGGTCCTGAGAGGGCTTATACTAGCATGTTACCTTGTTCTGTGATGCAGTGAAAATGAAAACAGCAGCTACATGAAGTTTGTTACTCTACCAAGAAAGTAAAGAGAGATCTGCTTCAGTGCATGCGCTTGGTACCAGCTTTGTAGGCTCATCCTCACCCTCTGCACACAAGCACAGATTCACCGGGTCTGTAGGTTCATTAAAGTCATTTCTGATTGCTTTACTGAGGCAGTGGGTACTTAAGGATACTTTTTAATTGATTTGACTGTAGGACTGTTGCATTTACTATTAATTCTCTCCCCCTGCTTCAGTAATCGTTAGCATAGTGCTGGCACTTCAGAACATAATCTGTTATGGTAGTGGTATGGCTGAGAGGATGCATTGCTTCCATGTGAGTATGTGCATTAGTACAGTTATGACAGTGGAATCGTGGACTGTGAGAATTAGCTGGTGATACAAATACTTTTGTTGTTTATAGCTGTTAATTATTTAAAATAAACTGAATCCAAAGTCAAGTGCGGGCTTTCAGCAGTCGCAAGGTTAAAGAGTCAAGGGCTGTAAATTAGGGAGATTTGATGGAGAAAGCAAAAGGCTTTGTATCATAGAATGACTAGCACACCTCAGAACAAATATCTAAAGCAAGTAGATTTACAAATGACAGCATAGCATTAAGACTCAGAACAGACATTTTAGATGAAAATTGGTAGAAAATGAATGCCAAATCAGCCAACTGTATGGAAAACAAACACAGCAGCAGTGGTACCAACAGCTGTCTCTGTGTAAATGTTTCTTCATATTTAGCAATACTTTGTCTTCCTTTATCAGTATTTAGCATATTTTTCAGAAGACAAGTCATAGGTGCCATAACTTGACTTGTACAGAGCAGGTAGCTATCCACATCAGGCAGTGCAGACACTTTGTGGGGGTCAGCTTGACCTTGTACTCATTAGTAAGTGGGTCCCAGTAGTTTAATTATATGGATGTTCTGCCTTAGGTTTTGTCTCCCTACAGCAGTGATCACGCACACCTCAGGAATAATGACTTGAATTTTCCTGTATTGGTTGTTTTCTGCTTACTAGACCTCTGGGGTATTTGATGCAGTTATAAGTTATAAGCTACCTTACTTGAGCAACTTTTTTAATGTTTCAAACAGTTTTTTAGTTACCTGCATATTTTTGTTGCGTTTGAACATTGTGTGCTTATTAATGCATTTCACAAGCAGTAAAGCATGGCAACAAATGGTGTAATTATGTAAGACATTGTGAATTATGAACTGGAACATGCATATCTGTATTATAGTTTTTAACCTCAATTAATTTCAGTTTATTGGTTAAAAAACTCCCTTTTCTGGGTGGTGCAAGACCTACATCTTCAGAGCAATAATGTACAAAGTAACGTGTAAATGTTAAAACAGGACAGAAATACTAGCTTTTTCAACTAGATTAACGATAACCCTCCAACACTAAAGGCAGATTATCTGTGTGTATGGCAAAGTGGCAGTTGAAGCATTTATTTAGGGAAGTTAGGAAAGTAGAGAGAGATATGCCAAATGTAATATTTTTCATTAGAGTGTCATATATGATTTTAGCCAAGAAAATATGTCATTTTTGATGAATGGATTTAACAGCACAATGTATAACCCATTCATAATGGAAGTAATAGACAAATAAAAATGTTCATATTATATTTCCATTTCCACTCGCATCTTCTCCTACTCACCGCCATCATCTGGTATGCTCCCCCAAACATATACATTAGCTGTTTTCCTTCTGGTGTTCCAAACATTACCATTTTCTCTTCTTTGCTTGGAGCAGTATAGATAGCCATTCTCTATACAGTTATAACTTATCTATTTTCAGGGGCAGGAAGAATGACTATTTCTCAGGTAACATATTCACATGTCTTACTGAGTTCTGAGGCAACTGAACTAAGACCTTTTAGTAGTGGGTGTCTTTATTCTTGTTTTTCTGTGCTATTTGGAGCTATTTGAGGACATAATCTAGTAACTGTTTTGCACCGTTGTTAAACTTTTCACACAAATAGCATATTTTGTTACATTATTGTTTGTGAAACTGTAAAGTTAATGCTGCACTGATTGAAGAATGAGGAAGAGAGACAATGATCTGGGAGTATCAGTGCACTGTCCTCCAGGATTTGAGCGCTTAGGGGGTCAGTCTTAAACACTCGTCATCAGCACTGCAAACAGTTCTGTTCATGAGATGGTAGCTGAACTCAGCCATCTTACATAAAGTACTGTTTCTCTTATAAAAACTAGAGAGAAAAATAAATGTACAACATGAAGTCTGATTTAATTGACATCCATGGTACTGCAACCTGTAACACTAGGAACTGAATTAAGAGCAAGCACAAATAGAGAGCTGGTCAAGTGACTGCATAGCCAGAGTTGTCCTTGCATACTTGCTCACAGAGACAAAAGTTGTGTCTCTAAGTGATGTAATTGGTACAACAATTGGGTACATTTCAGGATGTAATAGTGTATACCTTGCCAGCATAGACATTTTCTATTCCCCATATGCAGAGTTCAGTGTGAAAAGGGGAAAACAAGAACATGAAACCACACTTGAACAGCAGCTTGACTTGATTCACATTAGACTAAGATGGAAATGCAGTGTCAGTGGTGCAGCAAGTAGCACTCTCACCTGTGGTGCAGGAGGCTTTGGGATCTATTCCCACACCAGGTAGTTGGATTGCTAACAGTGCAGTGCAGCATAAGGGGGGGAGGGTGCTGCACTTCTGAGTATGTCAGCCTATGGGTGAGACTTTAAACTGAGGCACCATCTGCCTGAGTTGATGGGAGCTAAGGTGGATGCAAAATATTCCAGGGCACCTGTTGAAAAGTTTATGAGAAGTAGTGTGATACCACCTCAGTCTCCCTTAAAAAGAGGCTACTAACCAAGTGGGACTAACCAAGTTCACAAAGGATAAATAAAACAATAAAATAAAATTAATTCTTGTTCTACCTTTTGCTTCTGAAATTGAACTCTGCAGAAATATATGCTATTTCTGTCCATAGCCTAATTCAAGTCTATGTGCCTTCGCCTAGGAACTGTGGGTTCAGTGAGATTATAAGGAAAGGGAAGCCATTCACATAAACTACCCAGGAGCTGGAACTAATAGTATCAAATTAATTATTTTAAAATATTGTATATTCTGTTTCAGGATGAACGTCTTACCTGCCATGGGGAACCATTTGAGGAAGCTGTCAAGTTATCAGCCAAGTCAGAGCAATTGGTAGCCATTGGAATTAATTGTTCTTCCCCTGAATTAATAAGTCCTCTACTGACATCTGCAGAAAGAAGCAAACATCCCAGCATAGACTGGATTGTGTATCCTAACAGTGGTGAAAGCTGGGATGTCAACAGCGGGTGAGTAATTTTATCCAGCTGGTATAAAAATACTGGTCATGCTTTCATGTTAAAAAAATGAAAAGTGTTTTAGTAGAGCAGTGCCGTCCTAAAGGCACAGTGACCTTTACTTGCTTTTACTCTTAATCCATTTAAATCCCTTTATCTTCCTCTACTGGGAGGTAGCTTAATCTCTCTAACTAAAGGAATTTCTGGTTCTGCATTTTGGGAGATGCTTGTACGTTTGTCGCATAATCCTGTTCTGTCATATGTAATACTCATAAAATGGGCTACAAAGTAAATCATTTGCTATATTTATCATAAAACTAATAAAGATCATTCTGTGTATAGTTAATTTTGCAGATACTCAAATGACAAGCAGTATGAGTGATAGGTTTTCATTACTGAAGAAAAGCATTCCTTTAAGTGTGGTTTAAGATAACCTATTTCTTAACTTGGTAAATAATTTTACTTATACTTCTGTCTGCCAAAAGAGTTCCACAGTCCTGTTATGAACTGCATTCAAACTGACAGAAAGCTGATTCTGTAAACGTGCTGTGTTTATGGCACTGTGAAGGCGAATGAAGAAGAATGCAGCATCACTTTTGGAATTGAAATGAGCATTAAAAATTTTGCAGATTGTGCAGGGATTTCATATAACTGTAATGGTTTACCTGAGAGATTGCCCACTGTTGCTTGAAGTAGGCTGTATGTGCTGCCAGGGCTGTGCCAAACCATCTGATGTATTCTATGACCATATGTAACCTGCTAGGAAGTATCTTTTTAAGAAGTATCAGGTCTAACTTGATAGTATTAAAGTGCCGTACTGGATATATTTTTATATTAAATTTGTCAAAGCATGCATCTGTTCATCTTTACACTGGACTACTGAGTTATGGTTATATTAATGTGTAGCTGTTTTAATAGTTTATGATTTTAACATTAGGTTGTCTTTTTTATAAGAATTTAAATTATTTTGTTTCTCACATAGCTGGCAAGTATGTTCTTCTAAGAGAAGTCTTGCTTCATTAGCAATGGAGTGGAAACAAATGGGTGCTACATGGATTGGTAATGTTTTTGTTCCTTTTCTTTAAGATCTATATTTTTTCCAGAATATAACACAAAATATAAAATTGATATTGAGGATGGCTTTGCAGTAGGTACAATTTAACGTCACTGTTTGATATAAGGATCACAGTATCAGTACATGGGGCAGGATTCACGAAGGCTTGCATGGAGTGTAAGAGACGTGCAACACTCCATGCAAGCCTCGCGATCCAGGAACAGCCCTAAGCTCCGTGTAAGAGACCAGCTAAAACGTCTCTTACACGGACTGGGCGTGGACATGCTAAATACCTCACTTGCATCCGAAAGGTATGCAAATGAGGTATATTAGCGATCCACGAAGCAGAAACCAGTCCGTGTAGGAGACGTTTTAGCTGCAGAAATGTATTCAGTTGACAACTGAGTACATTTCTGCAAATTCCACAATGGAGCGATGTCAGCTACAAATAAAGGTTGCATATGACTCAGGCAGCATGCCAATGGCCAAATATGTGGCCATTGGCAAGATAACCCGATGCAAAAATATTAAAAATATAATTTTTTTTTTCTGCGATCCCCGATGTTTAAACCCAGCGCAGCCCCGCGCAAATGGGCTGTGCTGTATAAAACCACAAAAAAGAAGGTTATAAACCCACAAATGTGGGTTTCATGCAATACATGGAATGACAATGCAGGGACCAGCAGACCAAAACCAACATGGCCACCGTGTAGTGGTTGCTAAGGGGGGAAGCTGAGTCTAAGACATGTAACTAAGCATTAGTAGGTAATCTCATGTAAATGAGGGTTCGGATACTGAATCTCACAGTCACATACCAAATGAGCACAGTCTGAGTAGTGTAAGAGATACAAAAGGGGGAGGAATAGAGTAGGAGATAGGTGACATCACAGGGGGGAATGGTAGAAAGAAATGCAGTTCATTGGAGGCCAGTGTAACATGACAGATGACAGGCACAGATCATGGAAAGAGGTGTGCCACTAGATAAGTCATGGAAAGTCAAGAAATGGAAGGTGTACACTGTTACCTACACCAAAGTTTCTTGCTGGCCGTGCATGCGCACGTGTGCGCGCCATGAAGTGCGAGTAGGACAGGGTGCGCGCGTGTAAGGCAGTGTGAGCATGTGGGAGCGGGTTGGGAGATGTTTAACACTGTTTGTGCGGGTGTGCGCACGTGTAAGGCAGTCTGAGTATGTTGGAGGCTGTTGGCAGACGTGTAACAGTGTTTGCGCGGGTGTACGCGCGTGTAAACCTGAATAAGTAGATTCTGAACCATATAGGCACGTGTGCACACGTGTAAGACACTGTGAGCGTGTTTCAGATAGTATGCACGTTGCTCCCCCCTGAGGAAACAGAGAGGAAAAAGGAAGCAACAGAATTAATAGGAAGCTAGCAGGGATAACTGCTGAAGCTAGCAGGTGAAAATAATTAGAAGCAGGCAATTACACAGGCAGAATAGTAGCCCAGCCCAGCACTTAAAACTCTGCAAACAGTAGTGTAGGATGTTTCCATTAAGAGACACTGCAAGACAGAAGTAAGCTAATAGAAGTGAAAACTGAAAAAGCTTCACTCAGAGCAGAAATGTTAGGGGCTGCCATAGCTGTCATAATGAGACATAGGCGACTTGCTGAGGGTGGTGACAATGCAGATGGTGCCAGACAACTTACAGTGAGGAGACGGAGAAGAGTGTACAGGCCCAGGGTCACCTACCATGGGTTACATGAGCTGGAGATAGTAGAGTGCTATAGAGTGGACAGAGAGCTCCTG
Source organism: Protopterus annectens (assembly GCF_019279795.1). NCBI lineage: Eukaryota > Metazoa > Chordata > Ceratodontiformes > Protopteridae > Protopterus > Protopterus annectens. The sequence goes on from NC_056735.1 coordinate 1,449,616,856, forward strand.
CAGCAAATTGTTGAGCTGTGCAGGCCACACCTCACACACAGAACCAACAGAGGGTAACCCATCCCAGTGGAAACCAAGGTATGTGTTGGCCTAACAATACTAGCAACAGGTACCTTCCAGAGACCAACTGGCGATATGATGGGGATATCACAGGCATCAGCCTCCAGGGTACTACACCAGTTCCTGGATGCCATGTCAGCACATGTCGGTGATCATGTATATTTCCCCAATGCCCGTGAGGTATTGGCCAGCAATATGCGTCTCTTCCAGCAAATAGCGGAATACCCTGAGGTACTGGGTGCAATAGACTGCACGCACATACGCATCAAAGCACCAGCCGGTGAGCGGGGTAGGGCCTACATTAACCGCAAGGGCTTCCCCTCCATCAACTGCCAGGTCGTGTGTGATGCCCAGGGCATAATAATGAATGTGTGTGCTGGCTGCCCCGGGAGTTATCACGATTCCCACATCTGGCATTTGATGCAGCTGTACCAGACATTTGCCAATGGGGACATCCCACACGGACACCTAGTGGGGGATGCAGGTTATGCACTGGAGCCGTGGCTGATGACACCCATCAGGAACGCCATAATGAGGCACACGCACAAACACGTAATGTAATAGAGCGTGGTGTTTGGGCTGCTCAAGTCACGGTTCCGGTGTCTGGACACATCTGGTGGAGCCTTGCAGTACACACCAACTACATGTACCCAAATTGTCATGGTATGTGCTATGCTACATAATATGATCTTGCGAAAACAGCTGCAGCAGGACCAGCATAGGGCCAGGCCAAACAGCCCCCCACCATTGCCAAGGCCATCACAGGCAGAGCGTGACTCGGAGGAGGAACAACCTGAGCCTGCCCCAGTAGGCAGAAGGAGGCGTGCCCAGTATGCCCTGGCCTTGGCAAAGAGGCAACGATAGCACATACACTGGCTCAGTAGGAACCCTGGGAATGATACCCCTCTGACTCACTCATATAGTAACAGGGATGCCTAACATGACACAACCTGCTCTCAAACATGTACAGGGAGTGTAGTATGTGCATCCAACAGAGGCAGCCCTGCAGCACCACCTGAGGCATGATTGCCATGTGTTAAGCAATGTAACACCATCTAGTATATGCAAACATGAAGACCCTGCCTAACATCTCACCCTCACCAAGCATGATGCCACACTATGAAGACAAGAAGATCAAGTACAATAATTGGCTGAAGTAATGCAGTCAGTCAAAGGGGAGCCAATGTGTTACAGGCTGGGAAGATATGCAGAGTTTGACATGATGCACCACCTGCTAGGGTGGCGTGCACCTATCATGCCATGCCCCATGGATACTGGCAAAGGCTGTCAGTACCCACAGCATGCCCTGAATAGGTAAGTCTCAAAACACAAACCCAACCTCATAGGTTCTACAAGGGATAGGAACCTAGATGTAATACTACCCCATGACAGATGTATAAACAGCAAGATGTGTGCAGTGTAAACGCACACAGTAAGGAGAATGTAGATACTAGTCCTGTAATAGAGAACTGGGCAAGGCTCACACCAGCACCCTAACACTACCAGGTCACACCTCATACTGTGCTGTACAGCCGCAAAACATGGAACAAGCTACAAAAGGAGGGTGACTAGCAAGAAATGGCAAGGATAACCACACCCCCATGTTGGTACCACAACAAGAAGCAGCATGGAATATCCATGGTCAAATACCAGTGGCTAAAACTGCCTCGCAGTATATAGCCTGCTGCAGACCACTGTCCTAATACCAGGAACAGCACCTGGCCTATGTCGGAATACATGAATATATCAAGCCCCCCAAACCACATTATATTGCTCGACTGAAAATACCCAGACATACACCGGTAGCATTGTACTAGCACCAACACAGTAGGAGAAAATTACCCAGATTCCATAAACCAAAATGCCCAGGAACAGTGTACTACTCCCACAAGAGGGGTAAGCATACTGGATGTGATAATCAGCAACATGTGTACTGGATGGCAAGATAAGAAGTGTACCCCTCACTGGTAAGACCAGACCATAGAGTAATCACACTGGATATACACACCCTGACCCCAGTCCCTGGCCAGAATACCACAGTGAAAAACATGTGTAAAGTATAGGTTGCAGCCCTCAAAACCGATGTTGAATCCACAAAAGGCCCTGTGCAAGTGCAGAATATGGGACACACCACAGAACATGTTATACAGGCATTCCATGAACACAGCCAGGAATGCTTGGAGTATGCAATCACAAATAACAACAACACACAATGCCATACACACAGGCATCTGGCATGCTGGCCTCCAGCCATTACCAAACCATGCAAGAGAATGAGGAAGTTACCACATGATAGAGCAAACATAAAGAGGGAAGTAATCACTGACCAGTAGTATGGCAACAACATATGTCCACACATACAATCCACTAAGTCCAGCACAACAAGTATAATCTATGAATCCAGAGGCAATGTGACGCCAGTACCAAGTACACAGACAACTACAACACCCCCCAATAAATACAAACATATGTGATAGATGCATCCATGTATCCAAACCAGAGGTTGAGCTCCAACAACTCAGTACTGTCAACACTAGTCAGGAGGAGAAGGTAACCACATACACCACAAACCCAGTCCCACATAGACCTACCACAACTGTAAACCAAACACATAAACACAGACAAATATTCCTGGAGGCCTCAATTACAAACACACCACACCAACAGAAGCCTCCAAAGTAGATCATAAGCAACCACAACCTTCAAACATAGCACATGCAACTAGTAGTATGCAAAGCTGGTGTGCCAAACAGTCACAGGCCCGAAGGAGAAACAACATGCCTGATACAGTTGTAATAGGTGACACACAGCTGTCCCACTCACTAGACTGACCAAGGGAAAGGGTAGAGTAAGCTGCTTGTAGGTTGCCACAAAATGCCACTTAACACAAGTACGCAGGTCACCCCAAAGCAAGCAGAAATATGATGCACTCAATGTCCATGCTGGTGTGAATTACCTGAGATGTACCTCCCTGGTCAACATCAAATGAGACATGGATGGTCCCTCCGAGTATGTACCCCAGGGCGGGATGACACTGGCTGTGTGCAGCATCCAACCCTCACCAAGAATGATGCCACAGTACAAACACAGAATGCTCATGTTTAACAGCTGGCACAGTTACAGCTGTCAGTCCAAGAGGGTGTAATGTGTGTCTGCTTGAGATGTCAAGCATGACGAGCCATGCTGCTGTTACAGGGATGGCTGTCAGCTGTTACCCGTGTGCGTCTGGATACTGGATAAGGCCTATGCCGCCTCCATAGAGCCGTATGTAGGCAAGGCCAAAAAAACTACCCACCACCCTAGAAAACATAAGTGGTAGGAAACATAAGGGTAATGCTGACCAATGCCAGATGTGTAAACTGCAATATGCATGCCCCTGAGGCACTTCCCATTATGGAGAACATCGATGCCTGTCCAGTGACAGAAGCCTGCTGCAGGCCTAGTGATAGCACACCAGCACTACTAGGTTATACCACATACCATGTGTTATGGCCCCAACACCTGCACCAAGACATCAAAGGAGGGGGAGTATCCATATGCAGCACAGACACCCATATAGCCAGGTAACTGACAATGCACAAAGCAGCGGACACCACCCATGTGCACATAACTGTAGTCAAAACTGCTGTACAGTCTGTAGCATGCGACAGACCACACTCTCACACACAAGAACCCCACCCAGACATCCAAAGACACTGGACAGTATGAATGCCCCACCAAATACCAGACAAGGTACACAAAGTACCACATAGGTGTCAAACCATTATGTATGCAAGGAGTCATCAGGGACCTAGGGACACAGGTCGACATTAATCTGTCATGTGACAGCCACAATGCCAATGTGGCTATGAAGACTGTTGATACTGGACACCGTATCATGAAAGGATTCACATCAACATCAACAGAGGTCACTGTGCCGCTGTACTGTTCCCTTATCAGACCCATAATCTAGTACAATGACTCATATGGGATGTACCATACGTGACACCTGCAGCGGTTCGAAGACCTCATAGTTACCCCACCAACAGGATAAAGGGTGTGAAATATATGTCATATGCTGCCTGGCTGTAGACACCCCAGCTGACTGCAGTCACACACTGCCTACACAGAGGCATTGTATGTCTGTTGTACCAGGCCATGTCCAACACAGGAGTAATGGACATGCTACACCACAGGAAATCAAAGCCATTGGAGCTGTGAGAGTCACAGATGTCAACCTCAACACATAATGAAATAAGATGTGCTGGAGGGACAGATACATAACCCATAGGCTCCCCACACCCAGAAACAGGATCCCAATCCATGGTAGGCAGAGCCCCTCACTGACACCCCTCAACAGGAATATTGCCAAGTGGATGGATGACCGCACATGTATACTGGGGTCCCCACTGTGTCACGACCAGACAGAGGCACAGTGAAGAACCTCATAAATGGCCATAATTGAACATAGCAAGGGGTGGCGAAAGACACACACACTCTAGCTAGGCTTACTAATGGCCTAGGGTGTCTAGCCTACTATGAACCCATGAACCTATGAAGATACAAAACGTACAGGACACTATGGATAATCACAAGGCATACCCAACTGATGGTAGGAACCATGTTGGGCATCCACAGATATGCTCGCAATCACACAGATATTACAAACAACATACCAAACACACACACATATTGTTAACATACAACCTGTCAGGTGCAGTGCAAACACCCGGAAAGTGCAAAATACCTATCCCAGCAGATGGTCCCCTGACATTGCAGATGCTGAGGTAACAGCCATCATCTGCAAAGCAGAACACACAGCAGCAAAGGTATGTGATGGTGTCCTGTGCTGAGGCCAACATGGACCCCAAGAGTAATGGAATGCAAAATCACACTACTGGCCAATGTCAGCCTTACCACAGGATATGTACCCAAAGAGCAGTGTACAACAACAGTGGTCCATCACAACAAAGGTGTTGCCTGAATGGATACTCCAAACTACCACCCCAGGATCCTGACAAGCTTGTTCTGCACAGCTATGGAAAGGATCAGTATGTACCGCAGACAGAAGGCTAATGTGGACCTACTGATACTGGACCCTACACACTGTGGCTGTTGTAACTGCAGAACCGGCCCCTAAACATGTCTGACCCATTTGAAGCAGTCATTAAGGTCATTGATGAGGGCTATGTGGTCCACGCAGCATAGCTGGACCGTGCACATGCATCTAGACAATGCCGCACGTGTTCAGTATGGATATGTTCACCAGCTTAAATATACACCCCTATGTCAGTAGAGGGGTTGCAAAGCAGACCAAGGACAGAACTGACATGGTCAGACATGCCGCATCCATGTCAGACTACAAAGCGGATATGAGTGGCATCCCACAAGGCCTGGTCTTGGGCCCGTTCTGTATACATGTCCCATAGGTATAGGCCAACATGGAAGGACTGTGACTGAGCATGTATGCAGAGGAGTACAAACAGCCCACCATATCCGACCCCAGCTGACACAAGCAACCCACAAAAGGGCCACCTACAAACAGACAACTGTAGCCATAGCCATGTCAGCAAGCTAATCGCAGGACTGTGTATAGACAGCCACCGTGGATATACAGTAAGTGCCCACAAATTACCACACAGGTGTTAACCCATGAGGTACCTAACATGTAATGTGAGACCTGGGTACAAAAGGTGATAAATATCCTGCACTGGACAAACATGTGTCTGTAGTGTTCACAGAAACATGTACCATATACCCACCCAAACATGAAGGCTGGCAGATGTAGATAAGGGGAACTCACTCTGGCTCTGCAGCCATCCTCCATCAGCATCACAACTGACTACAATAGCCCCTGTGGGATATACCGCAGCAGACACCTCCATCAACTGTAAAGTCCACAACAGTACCCCACCAGGGGTAGCAAAGAGCATGAACAGATGCCATGTGTTGCCTGAGTAAACAAACTGCAGCCCCACACACCGCCATCCTTCCCAGCTACAGGAAAGCTGTGCCTGATGTATGAAGCCATGTCCAACCTGGAATGAATGAACATATTGCACCTTGTACAATCTGAATGGCAGTGAGCTATGCACATGAGAGACCTGAACCCCAGCACTGACATACATAGGACAAGCTGTACAGAATGATCCATAACACAGAAGGCACCCCCACACTTCAGTAAACTCCTGGTACAGGTCAGCCAGAGTGCCACATATCGACACCCCTCAAGAGGCATCCTGATGAGTGTATGGGAGATGGTAGGCTACCCTGGGTATCACTGTTATGTCAGAGGTAGACAGAGGCACAGTATACCAAACATGACATATGTAATGGCAAACTCCATTTATAATGTGTGTCGAAGGACAAACACACCCTGTGACTACCATCAGAAATGGCCTACGGAACATCGCTAGTGTTTGACAATGTCCACCCATGTTGTGGAATACACTAGCAATGTTGGACGAGCCTGGTGTAGGTAGTCCATATCTGAACATATTGCAACATGGTCATATGTGCACAACTGGCCCCTACACAGTCTGTTGTGCTCACTATGAAGATGTTAAGCAGTGATAGGACTAAAGCCCAGGATACTGTCCACCACAGTGAAAGTACCGAACCAGTACACTATACGGTACTACAGTGTTAGGTCATTATGAAAGTATGTTGAGAACTGTCTGCAAAGTATCCCATGCAATTCCTGCAGGCACAGTATAATCCCTGTTGTGGCAGACATGAAGCAGTTGGCCAGTTAGTACACAACATGACACCCAGCACACAATCATAAACGTGCGATAATGTCGAAGGTCACACACACCCAAATATGTGGTGGACTTCAGAGTGCAACATATGGAAAGCTCACACTGGGCATGCTCGCACACTTTGATAAATGAGGCATATGTCAGACAACATGCCATGGAAAGGCTGAACTGGGCATGCTCACACACTTAGGCCATATCTCCGTGTAGCAGTTGGCCACACATATCTGGTATTTGTATGTGTCAGTCCAGGAACCAACCACAACACAGCAATCAGCCCAGTGCACACAGTAAATGACCACAGAGACATAAGTGATATAGTGGATCGCCGTCATATGCAAACATCTGCCACAGATACACAAGTTGGTCATAGGAACAGGGAATGCTATGGCAATAAAGACCTGCAAACAGTAGAACAGCACAACAAATATTGTTCATCCGACAATTGAACATATGGGTGTAGAGGTCAATACTAGGCTTCTTGCCCCAGGGAATGACAGCTCAGCCAGAGTGTGCTTGGCATCTGCATCCCCAGGATAGTAGGCTACCGTGCCACTGTAAAGTAGGTCACAGAAGGCAACATGTGAGGCTAGTGAGCTGTGCCTCTGTCAAGCAGGGGCACCGTGGAGGTCTCAGGGATTGAATGTGCTAAGCCACAGCCATGTTGTCGGTGTGTGCTGTGAGAGGGTTGCTGAGGATCTCTGACAGTAGGTGTCCGTCAATAACAGACTGAGGAGAGCCCTATCTGCATTCTCTGGACGATTCCACTGTCAACACTGTGTTGTAATGAGTATGTGTGAATGAAGTGCCATGCTGGAACTGTCCACAGATGTCCTCCCTCTGTGGGCTACAGCTCTGCAATGTATTAGGTCACTCTGTCTGTTGAACGCATATATGGCGGTGTACAGCTGACAGGTGTCTTGTTGTGGAGCAGTCATGGGTATATGTGGGATAGCATGACCAATGCAAACTGTACACATGCTCATAGGATGCAATTGTCAAGGATTATGCTGAGTGGCCAGTATAGTCCTCCAGCATGGGTCCTCTGAAGTCATTCACCCCAGTCAACACAAGTGTAGAGTCTGCTTGTGCTAAACACAGTTTGTGTGCAGTGACAACCTTGCCTGGGGTGGAGATGAGATATGGATGTCCAGGGAAAGGTGGGTATGGTCAGATATCAACAATGGTGGTCTACCTCTGGTGTGGAACAGTGAGTACCCACATTGCAGATGGACAGGTGCAATATGTATTCACCCATGTGGCTGTGGTGTGTGGTTCTGCCATAGCACATGGACCCACAAATTGTAGTGGCTGTAGGGTAAAGTGGTAGAGGCCTGAGTAGTTCTCACACACAATATGCCTGTACCTGATGTTAACAACTGGAATGGTGTATGTGAATACCTGCATATCCTGGCACTGTTCCCAGGGAAGCTAAGTGTGTGTCCTGGATGTGGGTGTGGTGTTCTGGACTGGTTGTGTTGTGTGTTACAGGTCCTGTGGTCCCAAAGCATGGTATAGAACATAACCTGCCAGTGCGATGTGCATATCTGACCCTGGCGTAGGTGGCTGCAAATGCATATATATGCTATCCCCCACCTGACAGGTAGTACTACATCTACATACCTCTGTGGAAATAAAGATGTCAGCACCCTAGAAATACTACAGGTGCAGAACAGATGCCCAGTAATTCGGATAGTGCGCTCTGCTAATGCGTCTCCCTCAAGTGTCATAATATAGTTAGGTAGGGGTTCGAATCCTGCAAATGCTCAGTGTGTGTGTGTGTGTGTGTGTGTGTGTGTGTGTGTGTGTGTGTGTGTGTGTGTGTGTGTGTGTGTGTGGATGAGTGGGGTTTGTGTGTGTGAAAGGCTGTGAGAGGGAAATGTCCCTTTTGGCAACTGGGAAAACACACTACAGGATGCACATTCCCCTTACTAAACACTGATGATGTCAGCACCCTATAAGTACAGCAGGAGAAGGGAAGCCTCCCAGTAATGCGAATAGCGCGCTCTGCTAATGTGTCCGTCTCGAGTGTCATAACATAGTTAGGTAGTGGTTTGAATTCTGCAAATGGCAAGTGTGTGTGTTTGGATGAGGGGGGTTAGTGTGTGTGAGGGAAATGTCCCTTTTGGCAACTGGGAGAACACACTACAGGATGCACACTCCCCTTTCTAAACACAGATGATGTCAGCACCCTATAAGTACAGCAGGAGAAGGGAAGCCTCCCAGTAATGCGAATAGCGCGCTCTGCTAATGCATCTGTCTCGAGTGTCATAACATAGTTAGGTAGTGGTTTGAATCCTGCAAATGGCAAGTGTGTGTGTTTGGATGAGGGGGGTTACTGTATGTGTGCAAATTTGTGTGAGGGAAATGTCCCTTTTGGCAACTGGGAGAACACACTACAGGATGCACACTCCCCTTTCTAAACACAGATGATGTCAGCACCCTATAAGTACAGCAGGAGAAGGGAAGCCTCCCAGTAATGAGAATAGCGTCCTCTGCTAATGCCTCCGTCTCGAGTGTCATAACATAGTTAGGTAGTGGTTTGAATCCTGCAAATGGCAAGTGTGTGTGTTTGGATGAGGGGGGTTACTGTGTGTGTGCAAATTTGTGTGAGGGAAACATCCCTTTTGGCAACTGGGAGAACACACTACAGGATGCACACTCCCCTTTCTAAACACAGATGATGTCAGCACCCTATAAGTACAGCAGGAGAAGGGAAGCCACCCAGTAATGCGAATAGCGTGCTCTGCTAATGCGTCCATCTCGAGTGTCATAACATAGTTAGGTAGTGGTTTGAATCCTGCAAATGGCAAGTGTGTGTGTTTGGATGAGGGGGGTTACTGTGTGTGTGAAAATTTGTGTGAGGGAAATGTCCCTTTTGGCAACTGGGAGAACACACTACAGGATGCACACTCCCCTTTCTAAACACAGATGATGTCAGCACCCTATAAGTACAGCAGGAGAAGGGAAGCCTCCCAGTAATGTGAATAGCACACTCTGCTAATGCGTTTCTCCTGAGTATCGTAATGTAGTTAGGTAGGAGTTTGAAACCTGTAAATGGCATGTGTGTGTGTTTGGATGTGGGGAGTTTGTGTGTGTGCATTTCCATATGAAAAACATGTTAGTTTTGGCAATCAGGAGATCACACTACCTGATGCACATTACCCTTTCAAAATACTGATGTTGTCAGCACCCTATAAGTATAGCCAGAGAAGAGGAACTATCTAGTAAACCGAATAGTGCGCTTTGCTAATGCGTCTCTCACGTGTCATGACTTAATTAGGTAGGGGAATGAATCCTGCAAATGGCAAGTGTGCATGTGTGTGGGGGTAGTAGGGTGTGTGTAAATGCAAGTGTGAGCGCACAGATCCATTTGGCAAATACTACAATACACCAGATGCTGCATACTCCCCCAGTAAACACAGGGGATGTCACCACACTATCAGCACAGCCAAACAGGGCTAGTTGGCTAGTAATGCCAGTAGTGTGCTCTGCTACTGTGTCTATTACCATTGTCAGAGTACAGATAGGTATGTTTTGGTAACCCACAACTGTCACGTGTGGTTGTGTCACACACTATGATCTTGTGTGGGTGTTTGTACATAACAATGCATGCCATTGCCTAAACCAGCAATGGCATTGCACACATGATGTATGTGTGTGACACATACACATAAATACCTGTGACCTGCAGTAGTTACCATGTCTGACACATGCTTCGAGTGGATAAATGGTATTTGCAATGTATACCAATATGACTGTGTCTTACTGTGCAGGGTCCGCACGTGGTATGTCCCTATACAGTGTGGGTGTCTATGGTGAAAGACCTACAGCAGGGGATACACATCTGGTCTGGGCCATATAGTGTACATGTAGTCGATGTACAGGTGCTGCATGTTTCCACCTGTTGTGGTAGTGGTAACATGTCATTCCACTGCAATTCGGTGACCACATGCTGTGAACCCTTCAACTAGTGTGTTGTAGCTACAGTAATGCTCACACACAATATTTGGCTGGATGCAGTCCGGCCATATAAACACAGTTCTTGAGACTGTCATATTGCCAGTGTTGTTATGGAGGATAGGTAGTCTTCCTGTGTATGGGAGGGTTGTGTGTGCCAGGCTATGAACCAGATGGCAGTCCGACACACTGTCAGCTGCACATGAGTAGGTCCTGATGGTTTGTGCTGTGCCAACAACCTGGAGGTGTGTGTATCTGTGTTACCTTGGGATACCACCCCCCTATCCATGTGTGTTACATGTGTAGGAGAAGACAGGCATGGTATGGGGCATAACCTGTCAGTGATGGGTAACACCTGTGAGCCATGAATCATGAATCTGGTACTGCACAGACATTGCAGTTCACCGTGCTGAGGGCAGTGTCTGGTGCATGCATCTTCCGGTGTACACTGCTGTTGTTGTGTAGCAGCACTGTTAGTGTCCTAACCTGTGTGATACCCACAGAGGTCGCTATGTAAACCATGTCCTGCAGCATAAGGCAGTATGTGTGTACCAAGGAGCTTTGCCATTATACATCGGGCCATGGGTGTCACGTGCAAGATGACCCTTGCACATCATTGTGGCTTCCTAGCATGTAAGCACACGTTGACAGCCAGTGGATACCCTATGAATGACAGTGGAGACTGAGCATAATGTAGACATACAACACCCTTCCCACATATAGTGGTAGAATACCTGGTGAGGGTATGTTGGCAACCAACATCAGGCTCATACTGGCCTGTGCCACATGCTGAGAGATCCATTCTATGTTCCCTATCATGTAGTCCTGGGAGGTATGTCTCAGGCAGCCATACTGGCATGGTCAATGAGTGAGTCATATCTGTCCATGCCTCTGACTGACCTGTATGCATGTGTGCTGTGGTGGACCATAGTGCCCCGGAGGCATATCACTGTGACCTTCACCAGATACAGCCTGTTGAGCGGGACCCCAGTGCAGCACACAAGACAGGTACCTGACACGTCTGTAGCAGGTGTGTTGTGTAGCCCTACAGGCTGTGAGTGTGTGGCACAGGGGATGTGTATGCCATGTGTGGCATGTGCTCTGTTCCGACGGAACATATGCCTGTGTGCCAGCTGTGGAGGTGTGTGATGCCCAGGCAGGCTGCTATTCTGAGTCCCCACGTATGCCCCAGTGTGTTCAGCATGCTGTCAGTGTGTGTCAATGTCTGACTGGTATTGTAGTCACTGTAATATATTTTATTGATTTATTTATTTATCCTACATTTGTTGACTGGGATAGTCTGACTGGATGCATGTCCATTTCCAGGGGAGGCCCGTGGAGACAAGCTACGAGGGTAGCAGATACAGCATTACATAATACTAGCATTACATATTACAAACAGATTATTTACAGAGATTACATAAGTAAGCAAGTCAAACATGTTCCACAGGTTAATGTTAGACCTGAGCACAAGTCAGGATTAAATTAAAATTACACATTAAAGTGGTTCGCAGATTTTACACATTCGAATTAGCCAGGCTTGATACATTGACATAGCCAGTTAAGTGACAAATGTTGTTTGAGTCTACTGTTAAATTGACCTAAGGTGGACAGTAGGGTAATATCAGCTGGAAGTGAGTTCCAGGATCTACTTACAGGGTTTGCAAAGAGAGAATCACCGGCTGTGTTATTAAACTTGCTAGTCTGAAGTAGTACTTTGTTAGAGGATTGAAGCGGTCTAGGATTGTTATAGGGGGTGATAATATTTGAAGTGCAGGAGTATTGTCTGGATTATAGAGGATTTTATAGGCCATAATCAGTTGGTTATACTGTATTAGGCTGGGTATTGCAAGCCAACCAAGCTGATTTAGATTGATGCAATGATGTGTCCTAAAAGGCAGCCCAGTGGCAAACCTGGCAATGTGGTTGTAGCAAATTGAGTGTTTGTTAAGGACAGTCTTGTTCATATTCGAGAGTAGAGGGGATGCATACAAAAGGGTTGAAACAAGGTGTGAGCGAGCTATGGCACCTTTAGCTGGAGGGGCTAGGAAGGCTTTAATTCTGTAGAGTGACCCTAGTTTTCTGTTGATGGCTTTGATAAACTGGTTAACATGTAGGTCACATTTGAGATTATTGTCTATGATGACACCTAATAGTTTCGGAGATGGGTCAGGGGAGATTATTGTGCCATCAGTTGATGTTATGGTAACGGTGAAAGTGGTAGACCTACGTGTTGGTGAAATAACAGCAGTTTAGTTTGATTGGGATTTAGGATCAGACGATGTTCAGAAAGCCAGTTTTCTATTGTATTAAAGGTGGTCTGGGTAGCTGACCATAACTCTACTGGAGATGTGGCTGAGCAGATCAGAGTAGAGTCTTCAGCATATTGGATACAGCTGACTTTTGGGATGACAGTATAAAGGTCGTTAATGAAGATGGAGAACAGCAAGGGCCCTAGTATAGAGCCTTGTGGTACTCTGAGGGTGTTAGGTAGAAGGTTAGAGAGTTTGTTCTGCCAGAGGCCAGCCTGCTGTCGACCATGCAGGTAGGATTGAAACCATTGGAAGGCTCCAGTATCTAGACAGTCTTTGCAGGGTGTGGAGTACAAGTTGGTGATCAACCATATCGTATGCCTTTGAAATATCCGAAAAGAGGGCTGCGGATATATAATTATTGTTGCAAGTATGGCTTATGGTGTTAGTAAAGGCTAGGAGGCCTGACGTAGTGCTGTGATGAGGACGTAAGCCATGCTGAGTGTCTGCCATAATGCAAGTTTGGATTAGGTGGTGCATGAATTGTCTATGACGAAAGTTTCCATAATCTTTGCAAGTGGAGAGAGTATAGCTATTGGCCTATAATTGGGGACTTCAGTAGAGCTGCCTCCTTTGTGAAGTGGGATTACATATGACATTTTCCAGATGGTGGGAAAGTTAGATTCTAACATGGTTCCTTTGATTACCTTTGAGACGGGGTAAGCAATAGCATCATCTGGTTTTGATAGGTACTCGGCAGGGAGTTGATCAGCAGAACGTGTAGTGGGTTTCACTGTTTCAATCAAGGTACAGAGAAGTGCAGTGGCGACTGGTTGGCAGCCAGACGCAAGTAGTTTTCTAGGGGTGCTACTTTCAGGACCAGGGGAGCTAGGAGGTAGATGGCTAGCTAGGGCCTGAAATGTCTCAGTAAAGAACTGGTCAAAACTATCAGAAACATATTCAGGGGTATTATCAATAGTAGCAGCAGGGATTGGGGTTGACGTTTGTCCAGGATGTAGTATATATGACATGCCACCTGACAGGGTATGGCATTACTGGGTTCAGAGAGACCAGTCCCCAGATTGGCTGTGTGGTGGCATCCCACACATGTGTTGTACGTTCCTGGCCAAGGGTGATGGCTGACTGCATACATGTGGCAGCTGTGACATTGACACATGACTCACATAAACCACAACTGGACCATAGAGGCGATTCACAGGTTACCTTTGCACATGCTACCCTAGTAGTGTGATTGCCATGGTGAGTACCAACACATAGGGCCAATGGGGAACAACATACTGAAGGTGTGTATGTGTGGCTGTACCGCTACTGTTTCATAGCACTGACATATATGACTGCACACGTGGGTAAATGCCAGGTAAGACGTGTGCAGTGTGTCACAGGCAACGTACATGCGTACAGGACAGACAGTGACGTTCTGTCATGTGTAAAGTTGACATGCGTATCGTACGCTATGCAGATGTCACTAGAAGTCTACAGAAGCACTGTAACTCTGCATTGCAGGTGTAAGTAGTGTTCCAGGGGACCCCAAGCGAATATGCATGCAAACAAAGCTACAGTAAACAGGGCTGGAAGTAGTGCATTATACAACAAAGAAGGGGTAACAATAACAGTAAGTAACAATGCAGATATGTAGGCACTATCAACATGTACCCAGGAATACGCAGCGCAGATGCCCATGGTAGAACCGATATTATGTCATACTTATTTGTGATTTGGATTACATTGGTACTGCACACATATCTACATGCGCCAACATCCACATGGCATAGTCGTTGTGGGCAACTTGACACCATTACTGTACATGTCCACCATTGCATATCACTACTTGCGTTAGCTTTCCCCCTGTGCTACCCATGTATGCGGCTATCTGTTGACAACCTTACCACCGGCATGCAATTATGTGCAGCTGTTACACTTTGGTATGTACTATGGGTGCAGATAACAATTCAGGACATTCATACAGTTACTGCAGCAGGCATGCTGGGATAAACACACAGTCATAGCAGCACACTGTACTGTTACCAACATGATACTACTAATACACTTCTATGTAGTCACCCTGTGCATCAGCAACGTGTTTACCTGTTCCCGCAATGATGTTGGAGATTGCAGGAGGTGGCACAGTGTCATCATATGCACAGGGTGTGGATTAGGTATGCCTGAGTCAGCCACTGATACCACCAATTGACGTGTGTGTATGTGTGTTGGTGAGGGGCAGCAGTACATGGTGGGGCAGTGTTGGTGCAGTGTGTGCGTGTATGTGGTTGCCCTAGGTGTTAACATTTCGCATGTGTGTATGCACGCACACAGTTCCACCTCATGGCTGCCATATACAGGGGTTTGTGGACAGCCACAGACTGCACCTGGCAGGCCATACAGATCAGTGTCTGTGTGCACGAACACGGTACCTGTGCCTGGCAGGGGTGCTACAGACCGTATCCAGTACAAAGCCAGACTGGGTACTGTCATCAGAAGCGGGAGTGTGTTGACTGGACACAAGTCCCTGTTGGGACTGTCCAGAGCCACGTGCACGTGGTCTCCTGGGGCGTTCCGATGACAGCACAGACCCAGCATTGCTGGGGCTGCTGCTGGCACTATGGGGGCGTGCGCGAGCCTGTTGTCGTCCGCGCCGACTGCCAGCTGCTGCTGCTGCCGGCATACGGCCACGTCGACTCCGCAAACGCCCACCATTGCCCTGGCTCATGGACATCTGGCTGTGGAACTGCTGTAATATGTCCCCACAACGTCTGTCTATGACATCGGTGAAGTTACGGATAGCATCCGCAATGTCACGCATACTGTCTGTCATGGCTATGCGACATGCTCTCAGCTCCCTCAGACCCTGTCTGGTGTACCTTTCCATACATGACTGTGCCTGCATGACAGTCCGAAACATAGCTGAGGTTGACAGACCTCTTTGGGAATGTCGGCCAGAGGCAGTACGCCCACGGATGCTCCCACGAGAACCCATGGGCAACTGTCTGTGTGGTACCATCGGAGGACCCTGCCCATGGCTGCTGTGTGGGGATGCATGTGCCACAGGTACCACATTACCCTGGTCTATGCCCACTGTATCCTGTCCATCACCTAGGGACAATGGTGACAAAGGATGTACAGGCAGGATGACTGTGCGCAATGATGGGGTTGACAGCTGTGTACTGTCAATTGGCTGACCAATGGCAGACCCTGACACACCTTCCTGTACCATTACACAAATATCATCATTACCAGTAGCCGTGGCACAGGATTCAGGTTCCCTGCTCCAGGTCACCAGAGCAGCCCCAGAACCTGTGGGATGAAGACAGGAAACACAGTTTACAGTCTCCAGACATTGTTACCAGTGATGCACTTATACACACATGCACACAGGCACACATGCAGACATGCACACGTGGACACTTGCAATTAGGCACACATGCACACAGGCACACATGCACACAGGCACACATGTACACATGCACACGTGGACACATGCACACATGCACATGTGGACACATGCACACGTGGACACATGCACACATGCACACGTGGACACATGCACACATGCACACGTGCACACGTGGTCACATGCACACATGGGCACATGCACACATGGTCACATGTACACATGCACACGTGGACACAGGCACACATGCACACATGGACACAGGCACAGATGCACACGTGGACACAGGCACAGCTGCACACATGCACACATGGGCACAGGCACACCTGCACACATGCACACCCCGCAGTATACACACAGAGCACTACTGAGTTACACTACTGTTACTAGCATTATCAGGACTATTATAGGTTATGTTAAACACACTCACCAGCATGGATGGCCTGTCTTGCTGTAACCCTGGAGGGACCTGCAGAAATGATGAGATTAATGTCAGTGGGCACAACTGTGCCATTGATATTGCATATGATACAGTGTACAGAACAGTCAGGTGTACATATGGCATATTACCTGCACGCTCCATGTCGTGCTGCTGTGTGGAACCAGCCTCCATCATAATGCAGGTGTACTGCTGTTGGTGTTCCGGGGCTGGAGCCACAACACTTAGGAGTAGCCCCTCCAGTCTGATGAGGGGGGGATGTGTGGCCACCCCACCTCCTGTGGCGACCTGTTGCCTGTGGATATCTGATGCACGCTGCCGGACACCTCGGATTAAATCATTGCAGTGATGTCGTACCTGCTCATATGTCCTGTTATGCGTGCCAATATCATTTACCCTACGGACAAGGTCTTGCCACAGTGCGGCCCTCTCCTGCTGATTCTGACTGGTGCGGGAAAACAGGATGTCATACTCCCGCACCAGGCTCTGGTGGATCTCCTCATCTTCCGCCACAGAGTAGGCGGGGTTACGCTGTCGCGCCATCTCCCTGGAAGAGAACACAAACAGGATATCAGCAGACCATGTCAGCAATATATGGCACACATACTATACATGATACTCATGTGTAGTGATGTACTACTACTCCCATATGTTGCATGTGTGTGTGTCGTGGTGGATACACAGGTACATGGCCAGATATCAGTGCTCAGCCAACACCTGTGCAACAATACCTGCCACATTCCACACAACATAGTAGCATGCCCCATCAGTCAGCACACACTGACAGGTGCAATGCACAACCTCACTCTGGGGGTTCATCCCAAGGTACTGTATGTGGGACACCGTCCACTGCTGTGATGTGGACAGAAGTTACTCGGCCTGGATATACATATCCCACCACCACCACCAGCACAGTAGACTACTTTGATATGTATGTGATTAGACAGTTATTCACTTGCTGGGACTGAGATGGTATCCATGCAGCATACTGGGCCAGTGGAAGCCACAAGCCACACTGCTGACTCCTTTGCAAATGCTTACCACGGACATGCCACAGATTGCATGGAACTTGCACACACATTTCTAACCCAGACCCTATGCACAAAGGTTAGGCATCCTGTCCGGTGGACCCCAGACCGAGGCAGATTGTATAACAATAGCAGGAGGCTAGTGCAGGACAAAGCACATTCACATTAAGGGAAGGCATCTGTGGTCAGCACTGGTACTACGCTATGGTCCGTCATAACGGCCACGGCCTACTCTGGGAGGGAAATGGACACAAACACTATGGATGACCACAAGGCCTTCTTCAGTTATGTTACACATATGGACCACATGCCTCAGATATGCTCTGTGTTAATCCACACCTACTTAACATTCACCAAACACACGGATATTGGCAACAATCTTGCAGACATGTTCGGTGTATGTATCCCCCCTCCTTCTCCCCCACCTTTAAAATATTTATCCCAGCTGGATGTAACCTCCCTATCATCTCACATGTCCAGGTGAGGGCCGCCCTCAGCAGAGAAGAACACACAGCATCACTGTGACCTCGTGGTACCCCTGGATGTGTGCTACCGGCACTCCGAGAGGACATACAACCGCATATAACACTGATAGTTTATCTTGGCCGTACTACAGGATATGTACCTGGACAGTGGCATACAGCAACAGTGGTCCCACACCACTAAGGGGGCACCTCGACTGACCCTGGGAATTACCACATCATATGCATAACGGGCCTGGTCTGCTAAGCTATGGAATTATGCTGTATGGGATGCATACGCAGTGACATCGGGTACCTGCAGACACTTGTTCCCAGCCAGTGTGCCTTTGGAATGGGCTGATCCTGACTTTTGAACCTGGCTGACCTTTCAAAGCAGTCACTACAGCCATTGCTGGGCCAACGCACAGACAACTGCTGCCAGGATCATGGCCTAAGACTGATTGACATGTAATGTATGGTCATCCCCTTTTGGTGGAACAACGTACACACAACATATCACATGGACATACCTATGGATACAGACCTATGACACATTTGGAGGGTTCACAGTATGCACACTATTAACCTGCTACTTTGCATTACCTCTGTTTGACGCAGCTGGTTGCATTACCACAGCTTCTGCTTGCTGCTGCTACTGTCAGTGCTGACAGCTTTGGGTGACAGAGTCACAGTGTCTAATTTTTTTTTTTTTTGCTCTCTCTCTCTCTCACTTCTCGCTCTCCCTCTGTCTGCTTACAGACAATGCAATGAATGTATTGCATGTGGGGAGTGTTAGCACTGGATGCTTTTGTAGGTATCTGCATAGGTCCATGTGATGGCCTCTGCACCAATTGTAAGCCAGCATTTGCTAATTACATACAGCCAGTTGTGTACTGATTGCAGTTCTTACTGTGATTTCAGGTCAGTGCTATAAAAGGGTATGTGGGATAGGCGTTGCCCTTTCAAATTGTGAGGGCGGGGACCATGCTGGTATGTTGTGGACAGTGTTCTGTGAGTGTAAAGGTTAGTATCTCTCTCATGATTCAGGCTGTGTTGTATATTCACAATTCTCCATTCCTCTCTCATGTTCCCTGTAGCAAGTGTGTATGCACATTGACTCCTACAACTATATATAGATATATATTTATATATATATATGTACATATGCATACATTTATATATGTACTTTAACTGACCTTATTATCTACAAGCTGCCAACTAGCATGGCTGTTTCTGTTCACACACTACTATTATGGAAATCCAGTAGTTTTGACAGTAATTTTAAATGACATGCTTTGTGTACTACACATCCTATATTCCCTTTACATTCATCCCTACTATTACATGTTATATTTATTTTAGCACAATGTTTTTGTATAAGAGTCATGGCTTTGTGGTAGGTCATACAGACTAGTGTTTCCAAGGTCCTGGGTTCGGGACTGACAGAGGGATTTTATTTTGCTTTTGAACTGAGTACAGGACCTGTCAATCAAAGTGACTAAGGCACTTTTAAGCAGTTGTAACTGGGTTAGCGCTGGTTTGCGCGGAGCTCACGCATGCGCACTGGCAGTTAGCTCCGCGCACACACGCGCACACACGCTTACATCCGCTTAACGGTGCTTACTCTGGCGCACACCCGCGCTATTTTCTTTGAAAGAAAAGAAAATGGGGAGACAGGAAAGTGGTGAAAAAGGGGTCACAAAGAGGGTAAGACAGTAGGGAAACAAGCTTGGGATGTGCAGGAGGGATGTAGGTAAGGCCCATAGCTGCCCATTTCTTCATCAGCAACAGCTGTGCATATGTATGTAATTTGGTGTGACATTTGAAACCTTCCACCCCTGAGAGAGGTGTCAGGACAACAATAATACTTGTTGTACAGGCAATTGTAATTGATAGGTTCCATGTCCAGCAGACATGTGTGCGGAATGGGCAGCTATGTATGGGGCGTAATTTTTTTGTGGGTACAGAGTGCCCTTTTTTTTTTTTTTTTTCAGGTGAGAGTGGTATGTCAGGTGAAGGAAGTCGGTACAGCTGGGGAGGTAGGTTGGGTAGGTAAACAGACAAGACAAACAAGATGCATACAGGGGTGGTGTATGACATGTGTGGGGAGGTTACACAATTGACGGGGATGGAGGTTTGGATATCCAGAGCCCATGAGCCCACAGATGGCAACAGTGGAACTGATATCCCCACCCATAGGCAGTTGCCACTGTTGCTTCACTGCCCAGGACGGGGCTGTGCTGGGGGCTGTGTAGGCGGGGCAACAGGCATGCCCGTTAGTTGCACCACCCGTGCCTCGAGCTGGCGTAGGGGCTCGAGAACAGAGTCCCGAATCTCCCTACGCACCACAGTCCGGATGCTACGGAGGGTGAGTGGTGGTTCTCCTCCGGCCACACTTGCAGAGGGGGGGTGAGCCCCATCCCCTGCAGCGCTTCCACCGCAGGTGGCACAGGGCCACCGGAGGAGGGTCCGACTCGGCACTAGTGCCAGGTGCACTCGCCAGCTGAGGTGGGAGAGGTGGGTCCGCTGGAACCCGCCTTCCCTGTCGTCCTATGTTTTACATTATGTCATGACAGTTTGGGTTAGTGACATATAATACCATTCACAATTAATTGTAACAGCATGCATTAGTATTCCCATTAACCAAACACCCAGATATTCACACCATTGAACAGCGTGCATAACACATGCATAATTTGAACAGAAATACACAGTCCAACAACATGCAGGGTTAATTGATGGCAACAGGCCATCAGGTGCGGATGTATGAACAGGGCAGATGCATCAACGGACATGCAAATATATATGACCCAACAGGACAAACGTCCAGGGGTGTTAATTGTGATTGCACATACCATTTTCACGTGGAATGGGTTATATGTGGTTATAGGGGTGGGTAAAGAAAGTAATATTAACACTTTCGAATAACAATACATATGCTGTACATTTCTAATAGCTACAGTTATATACACACTACTGCTCTAACTACAGTTTCCTATATGATAACTATTTCAACTTGGTGATAGGACTGTTACTGCAACATCAATATACATTTTATTGTTCTTCATGCACATTCATATCTAGCTTTGTTCAGCTACATCATCCTGCTACATTTGCTTTATATAGCTGTAGACAAGTGTGGATGTTTGATATATCAGACAATCATCCTATCTGCATATTTCAGACTGAGAGCAACATATCCAGATTTTGGGATACACATTCCAGATGCAGCAACACTTTGAACAGATTTCGCTGTTTGGTTTTGAATCTCACATGCATTTCATTCTGTCTTGACTGCAGTATACTTTATTCAGGGGTTATTACTACTGTATTGCTGGATTCATGACACTTTCTCACACTCTCTCACTTGCTTTCATTTTACTATTCAGGATGGTACTTACTTCTAGGCTTTATTGACATGTTTTACCTGTAGTTATTACAATCCTTTCCAGCAGTCTCACTTCTGTCATGTTTCAGTATTTCCACAGGGATATATTTCACACATGTGATTTCATCATCTTCTGCAGCTATACTTTTCAGCCTGCTGCAGGTTGTGTACTATTTTCTTACAGGTAGGGCATTTTTATTTCAGAATATATGTCAGAC
The DNA here is from genome assembly GCF_019279795.1 of Protopterus annectens. NCBI lineage: Eukaryota > Metazoa > Chordata > Ceratodontiformes > Protopteridae > Protopterus > Protopterus annectens. The sequence continues at coordinate 1,449,638,808 of NC_056735.1, forward strand.
AGTTTCATTTTTCAGTTTAACTTACAGGCTGAAACACACTTTTGTAATCAAGCAATACTTGCAGACACTTTCACACTGTTACTTGCAGATTTTATTCCTTACTGACTACACTGCACTCTTTTGCTGGCTGTCATACTTTTATATTTCTTTACGGTTACTGGTAGTGGATTACTGACCTGCCTGGTGGCGCAACCGCACCAGCTATCGCCATAGGCTCTGCGGTTCGCAGAACGGACACCTGCAGCTGTAATATAAATGAAGTAATATTGGAATATACATCTCCATAATATCAGCTAGTTTAATTTCTTATATACATAATTAAATGTTACTTACTCAGTAGTGGGGCGTTGGGTGTTTGCCGGGCCTCCTGGATCCAAAGGTTCAGTTGGTCCTGCTTGCGTCTCTTCAGGTCTGCATGGTGGTGACGGACCTGTTCACCAGTCCTTGGAATCCCTGTGGCACTGGTGAGATCATGAGCCAACCGGTCCCACGCCTCGGCCCTGTATGCTCCCCAGAGGACCTGGCCCTGCATGAGTTGGGCCTCATGATTATGGACTAGGAGCCAGACCATGTACCTGGACTCCTCAACACCCCACCTCTGTGCTTGGAAGCAACTACCCTCTCCTACTCCTGTCATTCTGCCTGCAGGTCAGTTCTACAATCGTTTATGTTGTGTATTCCCGCCTATGGGGCTTATATAGTCAGTTTTTCCTGCACATATCTGTGATTGGTCATTTTGGAATTGTATCAACTTCAGTAAACCTGCATTGTCATGCTGTAGTTTGTATTCATTCCTATATATTAGCTATTATTGCATTTCTAGGTACTGCTGTCATGGCTTAGTGGTTCTGTACCTTGACTATGGTGTATAGTATCCTGGGTTTGAACCTGGCTACTGCTTTTTATTTTTCATGACTGTCTAGACATGCTGAGGGGTGTGTCTGTGTAAAGGGTAGTTTTGATACGGCTTGCTCAACGTTGCCTGTCGGTTAGCTTGTTTGCGCGATGCGCAGCGCTGCGCAAACGGGGTACGCTGCTTTAAGCCTCATTTGGCTATCGGCACGCATATTACGCTCAGCTCAGTTAGGGGCACATAGATTTAGCGTGTTAGACCACTGCTCAGCTACGGGCACTCATTTTGCACCAGTTAAACCACTGCTCATCTATGGGCAGATGCACTCACTCTGTTAAACTGTAGCTCAGCTATGAGCACATCTGGCATTTTTTATTCTTTTGTTACCTCACATTTCTTCAGTATAAATGGGCTATTTCATTACATTTTACATAAATTGTGGTTTTATGTGTACATATTTGTCAGGGACTTGTTTCCTGCTTATTTTGCTAAAAAAAAAAAATTGGTGTTGTGGGGGCTCGAACCATGAATGCCTGCTCTTCAGCCAACATCTCTACCGCTACACTATTGCTTCCTGGCTTATTTTGCATATTTAGTTCTTATATGCTTTCCCACTGACTGCTAACTGTAGCTGCGCTACGGGCACGCCCACGCAAACGGGCGCACTCACGGTTAAACATTTTTACAATTTAAAAAATATATATAACGTGTTTATTTATATGTTTTCTGTTCATAGTCTGTGGGGGCATGTGTTGTGTTCTGTTTATTCACATTTCCGTGGACTCTGTCGTGGGTGTTTACTTTGGGTACTTTTCCTCTTCTGGGGGCGTGTCCGCTTACAGGGCTCGGCCTACGGACACGCCCCCTACTGTCTTACACGGACCGTGTTGGCCTTAAGTGTGATTCAGCATGCTCTCATGAATATGCAGAGCATGCTGACATCACTCCGTTTAACTGCAGCCTCCGTGTATGAGTTATAACTCTTACACGGAGGCTTCGTGAATCCTGCCCATGATTTCTTCTGAAAATCTTTGAGATAGTGACCCCACAAGCAATATAAAGATTCATGTAGCCATGCAAAATGTTTCATACCTTTGTTTCTTTTCTACCGCTGCACTCATAAACTTCATGCTTCATACAGCATGGTTGAAACAATTGATGTTTTCACAACATTTTTATGTTTAATCCTTCTCCATCTGTCATACAGAGCATCAAAAATGAGGTAGTTCCCCTTTTAGTTGCCAGAATCTCTCCTGAGAGCAATATTCCCAGTGCTGACCAAATGAGTTTTACAGCAGTGATAGGTGTAAGGCCTTCAGTGTGGTTTTGAGACATCAGCACCAGGATGTCCTGTCAATGTACTGGTTAGCCAGAATGAGTAACAGGATGACATTTAAATTGCTCTAGATGTGATTTGGACATTTTGTGGTCATTCCATTTCATTATGCCTGATTTTTCTTCTCTAGACAAGTTAAGCAGTAAGAAATAAGTGCAGGAAATATTGTTTTGAGTTGTATCTGTGGCCTGTTTTTCTTTTTTTTTCAGCCGCTTTGGCAGAGTTGGAGGATTCTTTATCAATTACCAAGTTACTGGCAAGCAGACTTGCTCCCTTTGTTTTCCTGTTATTACTGCAGTTGAATTAATAGAGGTTGTAACTCTGCTTCAGTATTCTGTTTGAGCTTCCAACTTGGTGACTCTGTTGCTATATTAGGTAATGTAAAACACACCAGATCCTTTACTTTCATAAAAAATAAGCTGGCTGCAGACAAAGCCTGCCTGCCTAGTTCAGCATTCCTGTCTGTTTCCTTACAGACTGGATGTGCCATATATGAACTTATACAAGCAGCTAATAGAGAGCAATACACATTAGTATGTATCTGCCACCACCCCTAACCACAAACCCAGATGTTTAATGCATTTATAGTTTTACATCGGAGCACCCAATTGGGAAAAGTTATTGCAAGTCTTCATAACCCTGTCATTGAAAACATATGTCTACTTAAATCCCTTCTCTGTTTGAAAGAGCTTTAATCTAGCAGTTGTGATTTCATTTGCCATTCTTTTCCTTATAAATTAATCCTATCCATTATCCATCCAGCTGCAGCATGAATCAGTAATGCATATGCTTATTCCGTCACTACATCTGTGCAATCCTAACTTTACAGCCTCTTCATACAATTTATATTCTACATACCATTCACCATCCCAGTTGACTCCTTCTGCACAGTGAAACATGACATTTTTTTAAGACTAAGCTTCTGCAGACAAGTCCAAAACTCCAAAACAACACCCATTCTTAATCTGTGAGTCTATAAGTACCTAACATTCTCTTGAAACAGTATGTTGTACTATGCAGCTCAACATTGTGTTTGCACATCCCATTATCCTCATGCAGTTTTTAGAGTGACTTGTACTTGGATTAATGCTATTTATGAAATAGTTTTCCTTAGCTGTAAAAACAGACCTTCATCTTATCACTTTTTGATGTGTATATATAATTGTATATTTCTGTTTCTGTCTGCACACCGATATGCATACATGCATATTTGTGAAATGTTGTGTTTATATATATATATATATATATATATATATATATATATATATATATATATATATATATATATTTATATGTATATTGCAATGGAAATTCAAAAGCAGTGCAGATCACAATGCCAGAATTTTGAACAAATTGCTGAAAACTGAAAAGAATAAAAACACAAAAGTAAGGAACAGTTTACTTCTGTGATGCATGAACCATGACCCTACCACTAAATCCAGACCTAATTTGTCTGAATAGTGTTTCATGTTACAGAAAAGGTTTTTCTAAGGTAAGATGAAGGATTGAGTTTGGAGTAAGGGGCAGGGTTAGAGTTAGCATGCATTAGTAAAGTGTGCTAACCATAAACGTAACCTTAACCCTAATCCTGCCCCTAACCCCAACCATACACCTTACCTTCCATGATGCTACCATTACACAGGTCACTGAGACATGTACCACATACAACAAAACACTCACACAGCACTAAATTTATCCCCTTTTCTAGTCCTTACTCTAATCCTAACTCACAAGCACTCACACACACATACACACGCGCACACACACGCACAGCACACATACACACGCACACACATGCACACACACACTCTCGTCCCTAATGCCAAAACTTCTGGTATATCCAAAACTTACAGCATTAACATCTCAGACCCACATGTACCTTCCTTATCTGACCTCTCTCCTTTCAGTGTATGCACCAGCCGACCAAATTTGCACATGATCAGAAGTGGTTTCAATCTACTGGGCAAACATTTCACTCTGTCAACAAAACTTAAAAAGTAAAAAGGCATGGGCATACAGAAACCATTTAAGTGAAACAGGTGTTTCCTTAAGGGGTCACTCATATATATCCCCAGGGGTCTCCACTACAAGAGAAACAAATCAAACAAAGCAAACCAGGAACAATCCAAAAGGTGGAAGTCCAAAAAGTCCAAAACTAAGAATAAGAAAAAAATCCACCTTATAATAGTGGAATAAACAACTCCAAGAGTAGCCTGAAAAACACCATAAACAATTGTATTGTTAAGCTTTTTATTCACAAGTAGCTTTTCATCCGTAAGGAACACAGACTTCATCAGAATATAAAAGCATCCACCAAAGTGTACTTATATAAAAATGCATTGATTGAGTAATTGATATCCAATAGGCCATGGAGAGGCAACTAAAAAATGTATTTATGAGCACAACTATGATATTCTAAAATTTAACCAAAAAAATGCTTTATATAGACATTCAGTTGTATGCATGGGATTTAAACACTTTTTATTCATCGTTTTCGAAAAAATAACACACAGTCCCAGCAATGCTCCATGGAAAGACTAAAGAGAACTTGTATGGCAATTAAGGCTAGATTCAACACACTTCCCAAGTATTAATGAATGTACATCTGTTGTTCCTGTTTAAAGCAAAGAGCCGGTAAACTATGATTTCACCTGCCAGGTTAAACTGAATGTAAGAACAACATCTTAGAAAAATATGTGACACGTGTACAGTATATATTCATTCACTTTTATATGTTTTTATAACGTATCTTTTAATGTATTTATACATACTCACATGCATTTTGGTTTTAGGAATTTTTATAATTCTTTTAAAAATATTGCCACCCAATTTTACATTATTTTTATTTACATAGATTTTAAACAAATACTGTTAAAGCAATGTTTTTTTTAACTTTTTGAAGTTCTAATTCTGACTGACATTTAATTTAAAAAGATATTTCACAATTGGTCTATTCTGTGTCAAATTCCTGATTTTTTTTATTGTCCATCATTGTATAATCTTTACTGTTTGATTTATTTTGTATTTTACTTTAAATGTCATTTTATTTCCATTGTTCTCATTCATATTGACTTATGATTTACTTGCATCATTTTCAAGATGGTTTGGTGTCCTCTGTTTTTCTGACATGAATTCTGCCCCATTCACACAGCGATTGTAGAAAATGAAACTGCACACACAGTGCACATTAAATGTACACACACAAATGCCACAAGACAGCCCACATAAATCACAGTTAAACATAAACATATAGAAATAAACTACAATCATTTAAATGCAAAAGTTGAAATTAATAAATAAATAAAAAATCACAGCTCCAAGCAGCCTTTCAAAAATAGCATAATCAGCAAATAAAACCTGAAACAAGATCACTAAATTAAACAGGACACAAAACGAAATAAGAACCCTGCATAATTATACAACCCTCATCATATGTTCCAACCTTCATCACATTACTAAAGGATTCCTAAAAAAAAAATCCAAAATCATTAAAAAATTATTTAAACTTGCCTCACAACAGTAATAAAAATTTGCCCAGGTGACAGGGGGTTATTTTTAAAATATCTCTCAATCAAGGATGAGGAGTATTTGGTTAATTTATGTAAAACATATATATTAGACCAGTTTTAGAATTTTACAAAACTTTTGTCAATACTCAGTTGGTTTATTAAAAAGTCTTGAGATAGTAAGAAGAAAACTTACTAAAGGTTATTTTGACTCAGGAACATGGCAAAAAAGATAGATGTCTGTACCTCATTTTGCTCTCCCTATTTTTTTTAATTTCTCCAAGTGTTTTGGGTTTCTAATACCATGCCAGGAATAAACCCCATTCCTAAGTCAAAATATGATAAACGTTCATGAAATTAGTATTGTTTCAATGTTTGATGTTAGCCAGAAGTGCTCTTCCCAGCACCCGCAATGTGCCCAGTAATGATTCCTCCTGCAATTGATATGGAGTTACATGTATATGCAACATATCTAAGTACAATTGTAAATTCTTTTTTTTACAAGAAACAAGTAATCTCCGTGGTATCCCCTAAGTCTCAAGCAACCCACTATAGAAGTATAGTGGGTTCAAAAACAGTGCAAGAAACATCTCTTTGTGGAAGTTTTTCAATTCCTGTATGCCTAGTTAATAGCTATATATAAAAAAGCAGGAAAAAAATCAGAATATAATAGTAGAAGTAGCAAACTTAAAAACGTCCTAAATCAAAAAATAAAAACGTATTTTGAAGTATTATTAATATTATACACAATTAGAATGAGAGCCCACAGTCAGAGTGAAACGGTGGAGTTTAGTGCAGTCCCTTTATATTACTATTATTTTAGAAAATGAGCTGTGGGGGGTTTGTGAAAGGGGGAATGGACCTTTTGAGTTAAGTGCTAGTGATAATAGCCATGTTTTATTACCTGCATACTGGACAGGTTTTTAAGAAGGTCATTTTAATGAAATCATCTTTGTAGAAGTCAGTGACTGCCAAGGACTGAGTGAAGCAGATACATTCCCAATAACTACTGGATATTATAGTCACCGTACATTTCAACAACCATGATTTCTACACTCCATCCAGCTAACAGCCACCTAGGAAATACAGCTTCTCAACAAGCAATTGTCTCTAGTGGATTGTTAAGCTACTGCTCAACTCACCATACACTTCGGTAGCCATGGTTTCTACATCCCCCTCCAGCTAACAGCCACCTCGGAAATATAGCTTCTCAGCAAGCAAGTGTCTCTAGTGGATTGCTAAGCTACTGCTCAATGTACATCTCACATACCCAGATGCAATTATATATTAATTCAACCTGTGTAGTAGAGTAAACTAAGGTAGTGGCAAGCACACTAAGTAGGTCGCTATTCTGCTGGACCACCCCCACCCATCCCATCCCATCTCATTAATATTATAACATTTCCTTAGTTATTGGTATTTATTTTTTGTTTTTGATTAATAAACTCAAGCCTGCAGCACAGCAGTTATACTGTCTGGCCTACATTTGATCCTATAAATCCCTTACTCTGAAGCTAATTAATGGTTTATTTAGCATCTCCTACTTTCTAGTGGTGTCACTGACCTGTGATAGCTTAAAACAACAGATAGTTATTTCTTCTTTTCTCCTTATCGCCTTCTCAGATTTCAGTAGCCAGTCCTTGTTATCTCACTGTATTGGTGTACACTTGCCCTACACACATAGGATCATAGGAAGTTACTAGGCTAATAGCCCTAGGGCCGTTATAAGCCTAGCCAAGTTTTATCTAATTTCCACAAGCAGCACCTATTGCCCCTGTCCAAGAGGGACACAGGTGGAACCCCCAGGTGAATTTACTGTTACCTATCCAGTCTTTCAGATTGTGTTTGAAGAGGGCCAATGAGGTGCTCTATTTGATATGAAGTGAAAGTCTCTTCCAAAGGTGCGGTAACCTCTTGGAGACAAATCTGTCTCTCCATTAGGTTCTATTAATTTCACATACCAGGTTAATGCCTTTAGAGTGAGTAACTTGTGTACCATTTGACTTATGGAGATGCATCATTTCCTGTAAAGCAGAGTCAGAGCTTGCCTTTTATGCAAGGCAGAGATCGCCTCTGAGTAGTCTGTATGAAACAGAAGAAAGTGACAGTGATTTCAGACAATCCACTTAGAACAGATGCTGAAGACTTGTATTTTCCTTTTGAGGAACCTTTGTGGTCTCTCCAATTGCTGCAGGTGCTTGGAAAGGTACATACCAAAAGAGGCATTGTACTCAATTATTGGCCTGATGAGGGAAGAGTACAGGGAGGTTATAACTTATTTTTTTTCTGCAGGCAGTTACCCTAATGAGATGAGCAATATAGAATGCCCTTCGTACCACTGTGGAAACGTGGTGGTCAAAGGTAAGGTTACTGTCAACTTGTGTGCCCAGGTCTCTCACCACTGAGTGCATACTTAAGGTGTTGCTATTGATGTGGTAGTTAGCAGGAACATCGCCTTTACTGAAAGGGATGATAATACATTTTTTGCATTGAATTTAAGGCCATGACGTTGCCAGCAATCATTTGTTTGTAAGACCCTCTTGTAGGATGTTGACATCCTCTGGAGATTCTATGACCACTCCCATTTTGCAGTCATCAGCAAACTTTGTCAGCCACAGACCTTTAGTTTTTACTTGTACTTTGAAGAAATAGATTCCAAACAGTAGAGGTCCCAGGACTGATCCCTGTGGAACACCACTGGTTACAGGTCTGCTGTTGGAGGTGGCTTCTTGTTTCTTTACTGTCTATTGGTTCTGTAATGGCCCCTCCCCTTCTACAGCATTCTACTTGAAGTTATTTTAACATCTAAGCAGCTGTGAGTGCCATTTAAAAAAAAAAAAAGCTCAATGCTCAACACCTAAAGGTAGCTTCTTGCCCCTGAGAATAGTGTGCTCACCACGTAAGTGGTATCCATTTGAAAGGTGACTTATTTAAGGTTTTACTTGGTCTGGCTTTGTAACTTTTGTTCTACTGTTGAGGTAGCTTTAAACTAGTGGCCATGTGGTTTAGTCGTAGATGTGAAATGCTATTGCTTGTTAGCATCTTGGAAGCTGAATTTTCATAGGGTTTATCGATTTCAACTCTCCCTACTGACATTTTAACTAAATGTTGCTTTTAGAAGTGGAAGTGGAAATTATTAACTAATGTTACATTTGGAAGTGGACACAAAGAGCGACCATGCATTTTCAGTTCTGTAAAGTAAACATTATTTGCTATCTTTTGATACAGAAGCAAGATTTTTGTAATGATGTACATGGTCAGACTCTCCCTTTTGCAATTGCAATTAATATCTACTTATTGAAATGCTTTTAGATGTAAGACTGTATGGTGAAATTAAGCAATTTTCCTTTCAGTTTCTCTTCTGTGTGGCTCCTCCTTTTAGCATTCTCCATATACTGCAACTTTTTATCCACTCATTTTTCCTCTACACTCCACTTTGCAACTGTTCTCTCTCTTATTTTTCAGTCACTGTCCACTTTGGCAACCATTATACATTAATTCAACCTGTGTAGTAGAGTAACCTAAGGTAGTGGTAAGCACACTAAGTCGGTCTCTATTCTGCTGGACCCCCACTCACCCACCCATCCCCATTAATATTATAACATTGCCTTAGTTATTGGTATCTATTTTTCGGAAGCTAATCAGTGGCATATTTAACTTCTCCTGCTTTCTAGTGGTAGCACTGACCAGTGATAGCTTAAGACAACAGACTGTCTTTTCTCCTTGTCAGCTTCTCAGGTTTCTGCCAGCTCCATTCCCCTACTCTACCCCCATTCCCACCCACCCCCACTTTCTCTAAACTTATACTTTAGCCCAACTCTGCCCCTCCTTTTCCCCTCCTCCCCTTCCTGTCAACTACATCCAAACTATTTCATCCTCTCACCTTACCACAATCCCTCTATCTGCACTCCACTACCAACTGTAACACTACTCTACACTCCTCCCCACCCTCTCTCCTCCTCCAACACCACATACCACTCTACTAACCACAGATACTATCTCTTCATCTCCAAGCTCATATGCAGCATTTTACACTTCTCATTTACTCTAACCATCTTCCCTATTTACAGCACTTCTAATTTATAGTAGCACTCCTCACCACTACTCTACCTAACTTTCACCCACACTCACACAAGTACATTCTCTCTCCTGTCCTGTCCATCACCTAGTAGAATCCTTCCTCTGAGACATAATTCCCAACTGTAACATGCTGCTTATCTTTACCTTCAGTCCTCTACTTCTCCTACTATCCCACCTCTGCTCTTCATGCACTACTACAGCTCCCATAACCCCTCCACCTAGTTCTCTTCACACTGCTAGAGACTCACAAACTCTCCAGACCTTCTGTATATCTCCCTCTTTCTTCAATACCTCAAATCCACTTCTGCCCCAAAACAAATCTATCCTGTAGCCCTCATACCCTCTAAAAACTAAACCCAAATATCACTACTACTGCTTTAAGATTCCTACTTTACTTTTCACTACCAAAAGCTTATTCCTTTCTCAAGATATACACCCTAACCAAGGCCCTTTCTTCTGCCACTCTCCTCCTGTCTGTGAAACTCAACATACACAACTACCTTCCCGTCATGCCAATTCCTTCAGTTGCCTAACCATATTCTCACTCAACATACACAGCATCATTAACAAAGTCACTGAATTCCATGCATGGATAGCCCACTACTCTCCAGACATAATAGCTCTTACAGAAACCTGTCTGAAGCCCCACATCTCTGATAAACAACTTCTTCCCCCTGGTTATAACATCCTTCTCTTAGACAGACTTCATAAAAAAGGTGGAGGTGTAGCCATAATTTACTCAAACCAACTCAACTTGTCCCTGTTGTCCATTTCACTCCCTAATTTTAACCCTGTAGAACTCCTAATAGTCAACTGCAAACTCAATAATAACAAAAAAAACTAACCATTGCCACACTATACGTTCCACCAAGTAATACTATCCCCATTCTGAAACACATTATTTTCTGGATCATACACAATATATCTAATGAAACTACAATACTTGGTGATATCAACATCGACTGGCAAACTCTAACCTCCAGCTCTCATAACTCTAGTATCAATCTGCATGACGTCACACACCTTTATCTCTAACCCTACCCACTTCAGCAAGCCATCCAACTCTAGCTCTATCCTTGACTGGATTTTTGTATCCAGTCCAGACTTATACCACCCACTAACACTACCTGACTCCATAAGTGACCACTCTCCAACTTGCATTCAAAGATACTCCCTTCACCAAATTATGCCTCGCGAGTACATACACTGTTGTTCTCTCTCAAATTTCAACTCTGAAGAATTTAATAACAGACTCTACTCCATTGACTGGTCCTTTCTTACCCATTGACAATGCAGTAAACAAATTTAACCACATTTTTCTTAATATCCTTAACTCCCTTTCTCGCTTTAGAAAATTAGAGTTAAGTCTCTTTTTGTACCCTGTTTGTCTCAATCCACCCAATCACTAATGCTCAAGAGGGACAATGCCTAGAAACAGTGGCTAAAAACAAAATTCCCCACCCAACTCCAAACCTATAAAGAACTTAGAATTCTTACTAAAAAACAAGTCAACAATGATAAGAAAAATGTTCACCTAAATCCTCAGACAAGCCATTTCAGAAATCCTAAGAAATTCTGGAACACTGTCAGTAAAATCCTTCATTCTGATAATCCCTCTATACCTAACCCTTGTCTTACCAATACTTCCATCAAAACTGCCACTGTACTCAACTCTTACTTCATTGACTCCATCATTCAATTAACCCTAAATAGTAACCCCTCTAACCTCTCTGATCCCCCTTTTAGATAGAAAATCACCTTCACACTCAAACCTGTTCCCACTAATTGCATAAAAACTAAATCCATGCTCTCTCCCCTGCAGATAATTTACCCCTCCCCTTCTCAAGTTTGCTGCTGTCTGTATAGCATACCCTGTCTCTGTCTTTATCAACTGATCTGTGAATCCACTGTTCCCTCGATCTGGAAACAATTTTGCACTATACCAATTCACAAGGGAGGGCACTCCACACAAAACTGTCAAACTACCAGCCCATAGCTATTGTGTCTCCCCTCTCTGAATTACTGGAAAATTGTGTACTCAAGCAGCTTATGGACTGTCTTCTTCAAGAACACCTACTCACTACCACCCAACATGGATCCCGTCATAACCACAGCACAACTACTGCCCTAATTTCCTTCACACATACTATCTCCCAAGCCAGAGACAATAGCAGACTTGTTTTCTGTCTATTTTTAGATCTGTCTAAAAAAGCATTCAACATTAGGTCTCACACGAAGCTCCTTTACAACTTGTCTGATCTTAGTCTCTCTAATCCGGCTATCTCATAGTTTTCTAGCTATGTCAAGAACAAACAGCTGTCTGTAAAATGGCTCTCTTCCTTCTCCCCATTAAGACAGGCATACCTAAAGGCACCATTCTAGGCCCATTACTATTTAACATCTTTACTAACTGGCTTCACACCTCCTGTCCTAATTCTTCTCTTATACAGCTTGCAGACAATTCCATAATCATCTCCATCTCAGATAATCTCACTGACCGTCACAGCCTAACCCAATACTCTTTCAACTCTGTTGAAAATTGGCTTACTGATAATCAACTCATTCTCAGTCCCAAAAAGACCAAACTTCTCTTATTCCTCCCAAAATCCCTCACCCATCTTAAATCTACATTTTCTATCACATCTCTTAACAGCACTGTCATTTACGGTGAAGCTTATACCAAGCTCTTGGGTGCAATCATTGATGATCAACTCAAATTTGACCTTCACGTCAATTATTGCATAAAAAAGATGCTCCGACAACTTGGCTTGCTCTGTGGAAATAAAGAAAATTCCTCTCCAAAGAATCTAGCCTCTCCCTAGCCTATGTCCATCTTCTTCCCAGTCTTCTTCATGCTTCATATATATTACCTAACCTACAATTCTCCCTAAAAACTAAGCTGAAACTCACTTACAACAAAGTAGCTAGGTTCACTGCACACCAGCCCTAGAACTCCCATCACTGACTCTCTCAAATCTCTAAACTGGATTAAATTCCCCAACCAGCTCCTACTATTGCAGTTGCTTATAATTCACTCTATCCTAAACAAACCCACCTCCTGCCCTGGCATCTCCTCCCTCATCTCTCTCTATACTCCTCCTCGGACTCTTTAAGAGCACAGAGCAACTACACTTGGAACTACACTTGGAAATCTGCAAGCCCAAAAAAGCAGATGGGCAACATCTGTATAGCTATGCGGGTCTGTATGACTAGACTGAAAGATCAGAACAGCGAATGTATGTACATCGACACATTTACGTCGATGTACATACTGAGCGAAACAGCTAAATGCCGAAAAACGGAACGCCGAACGTGTTTCACCATCATAATGCGCCACACAGGTAGGTAAAATTTAAACTAAGATATTAAATTAATAATCTTTGCCCCCCACACCCCCCTACTTAAATATACCAACCCCCGTACTTAAATATACCAACTCCGAGACCGCACTACAGTGGGGAAAAGGATATATTTCCTTATCCCCACCATCGTGCTGCTACATATGAAACCCGTTCGGCGTTCCGGTTTTCGGCATTTAGGTGTTTTTCTCTGTATGTACATCGACATAAATGTGTCGATGTACATACATTCGCTGTTCTGATCTTTCGGTCTAGTCATATAGACCCTAGCTATGCAATTGCCCTAAGATGGAATGAACTACCCCTGTCCATCAAAGCAATATCAAATGCTCATGAATTCAAAAAAGCTGTAAAGGAAAATTTGCTGAACTCCTGGATCTGCCCCTGCCAATACCCAAACTAATTCTCTTCTTTCATTACTCTTACTTTTTACTTCCCTTACCCGCACTTTGTTTTATCTGTTTATAAACTTTTCAAATCTACTCCACTGGGATGTATCCCTTTTCTAATCTACACATCCCTGACCTTGTCTACCTGTTCAACCTGCTGCCACAGTAACTACCATTGTTTGTTTATACTAATATACCCTACTGCCTACTCTCGCATCTAAATTGTAATGTACTTAAATACATTTTTTGTTTGTATATACAACTATGACTGTATTCAGTAGTTTTGTATACACTTGATTGTTATGTATATCTTCAGTGTAATCTACTTGTGGAGCTTTTCTCCCCGGGCCTTCACTGAAAAAGGGCTCATGCTCAGTCAGACATACCGGGTCAATAAATGTCTAAATAAAAATAAAATAAAACAACTATCTACAGTGGATATAAAAAAAGTGTACACACCCCTGTTAAAATACCAGATTTTTGTGATATAAAAATGAGACCACAATAAATAATTTCAAAACTTTTCCCACCTGTAATGTGACCTATAACCTGTGCAATTCAATTGAAAAACAAATCTTTTAGGGAAAAATATAAAACATAAAAAACATACAATAAGTTGGTTGCATAAGTGTGCACACCCTTAAACTAATACTTTGCTGAAGCACCTTTTGATTGAATTACAGCATTCAGTCTTCTTGGGTACACACCTGCCATCAATTAAAGAGACTCTGATTAACCCCAATTAAAGTTCAGCTGCCCTAGTAGGATTTTCCTGACATTTACTCAGTTCCCTGTTACAGCAAAAGCCATGGTTTACAGAGAATAAATGCAATAATGCTTTGTTGCCTGTAACATTATCTGTTTTAGTAAAGTTCTGTATAAAAACTTATGTGACTAACTTAATTTATTTATGAATTTTATTTTAGTTAACATGTGTTTACTGGGAAAGTCCAACTTGGAACAAGCCAATTTTCAGCTGAGGCCCGGGGAGAAATGCTCCAGATTTTGAAGAGACCTCAGCAAAAGTGTTTCCCCTATGTAACCAAGTGTTTAAATGCTTGCAAGCTCTTTCCTAAGTTGAAAAAAAAATCACTGACTGGAAAGCATCATGGAGATGTTTACATCAAATTATCATGAGCCTATCCCAACCTGGAAATGGACTTGTATGCCATATTCACATATTGCAATTGAGGAACTTATTACTTTCAGTTTTAAATACTATACAAGTTAGTGTAGTTCTAACTAATCATGTGTTCTAGTTGTATATTTTTACTGATACAGTTTTTTTTTGCTTTTGTTACATATTGAAAATATAGTAAAAAGAACATTTTCAAAAACTATTAGTCTTTCAAACAGAAAATGTTCTTGCATTAATGTGAAGAGTGTTCATGTAGCTCTTCAGTTCAATGTTCACAAATCCTAGATTACCGTTCTGAAGTTCTTTGTAAGAATCAGTGTTTTACATCCAGTAAAACACATTACTAAGTCCTGTATATGCATGCCTTTATTGGTTCTAGCTGCTGGCTTCTAGGCCTATAGTCAAGTTGTATCTTGGGACTCTTTTACCTTTCAACTTTCCAAAGGGAGTATTTACACACCTTGCAACATGAACTTTATTTTGTAATCCTTGATAAAGCATTCCTTAAATCCCTGTATGCATTTACTTTGAAAGGTTTGTAAGAAAAACATCATGTTGCTGGCTGTCAGCGAGGAGAGTTTTGATGTTACAAGGTCTTTATTGCCATTTCCTATGCAGGATAACAGTGATGTCTTGCACCGCACTATTAGAGAATTCCAGGCCAGTATGTTATTAGTTCTTTGTTGCAGTCTTACTGCTCAGATGATATAAACACTGCCGTAATTACCAACACATAAGTACAGACATGTGACAAAGAAGCTCTTGCCCCTCTTCACTACTAGGAAAATGGAAGGGTCTAAATTTCTTTAGCATAGGGATTGACAAGAAGGTCTCTGCTAAGCCTCAGATTTTTCTTGAAGCACAATCATAAGGCCAGAGAAATGGTAAGCAGGTCTTTGTCGGGCCGTCCTAGAAGTAAGACCGTTAGAAAAATGAAAAATAAAGCACTTCGAGGAGAATAGCAACCACGGCTTCAAAAGTGGGTAAATAATTAGAAAAAGGGCTTTTCGATCCCTCTGTCTAGTGAGTCAATATTTGGCTATTAAGAGGTGGTGCTCTTGCCCATCTTTTGCTTTTGCAGAGTGGGAGGAGTATAGAGAAGGCACATTCACAGCTTCAACCTTGTGGCTCTCCCTAGTTGTGGGTGCCATCTCTCCCTGGTTGACTACCCAGGACATGCTTATGAATGGCCTGATCCCAGGTACTGACCTCTAAAGTCACACAGCTTTAGTTCATTGACTGCACTCTTGAAGTAGTTTCCATTTTGTAGCTCAGGAGGATGCAGTGGTGGAGTGGAGAAGGACTCAATGTACTAGCACCAGAACTAGTGGTCCGGGCCTTCAACTTCAGACAGGTGTCTGAAATCTTGTGTGACCCGTCCATGTGGGTGCTGGTTAAAATCCTTAAGGAACATGACTTTATGCCAGCATCAAGTCTGGTACAGTCATCCTATGTCCCTGCACTGCCATTGGCAGCTATATCACTGAGCTTCAGATCATTGTCAGTCAGCACGTACTACTCACATGATGTGTGTCATGCACATTGGTCATGCATGAGCTAGTCCCTGCTAGAGTTGGTGCAGAGTGTGGACTCCTTCGTATGAGAAGTCTGAAGACCTGGAGGTTATTATTTCTGAGACATGTAAGGAGAATGACTTCTCACCCTACAGCTCCTTCAAATGGCCCCCAAGTATTGGAGGAACCTTGTGACCCAAGGAGTCTTCTTTGATCTGGCCTATTTCTACTTTTTCGTCCTCCAAAAAGCACCTCTGTGAACATCTGGAAAAGAAGGAAGAGCCTTAAGTTGTCTCTCATGAAACCACTTGCTAATGCTGCTATACATGAAGCCTAAAAGCACCTAGAATGCTACTTTGACTAACAAGGTAATAGATACTTCCTTTAAGCTCCTGGCTGAGTGGAGCCTGATCCTGACCAAGCATGCTCAGGCTGTATCCTTCATGGTCTCCTCAGTCAAGCTTAGGGTACTGACATCACAGCAGTGAGCCACGTTGTTAAGTGGACAAGGAGTTTCAGGCCTTGGACAAATCAAATTATAAAATATTGAAGTCTGAGGATGATAGAGTTGTATAGTCCACAAAAAGTCATAAATTCTAGCAAAAATGGTCAGGCAAAATGGCACATTGAAACAGAAATGGTTCTAGTATGTATGGTCCTGTTAATCTGTAAGATATATTTGAAAAGAGCTGGAGCTATGCTTGATGTGAAAAATGACAACAAAATGTTTATAAACCCAATCGAAAATCAATTTTTCAACTTTGGAACATTATTGCATTTCCATTCTTGATGAGGAAATTCAGTAAAGTCCAGATGAAGGTGGGATTCTGATAGTCACAAGATCTGACAAAATAAGAGAGAGAAAAAATAATACTAAAATAATGTTGGCAGTTTGAACACGTGTTTATGTTAACATTACTATTTTGCTCAGACAGTATGAGCTTAGAATGTATATATGTTGTGGACAAGATTGTGAACATCTCTGAAACGTGCAGAAAATCTTATCAGCATACACCAAGGCTAGCTGCAGGGCTATTATTGGCTTCAGTATACAGTAAAGCTGTTGCTATTGTCATACTTGAATTAGAGCCATATGCATAGTACCTTAACTTAACTGATACTTTTACTTCCTTCAGTGCAGGAAGTGTAATGATCGCAAATAAATTTTCTGAAATTTTAAAAAGTTTATTCGCTCTTGGATAACTTATCATTGTTCACCTCAAAGGTTTTCAGTGAAAATAAAGTGAAATTCAACAATGACAAAATGGGAGATGTCTCAAAATGTTATCATTATAGTTTTGGTAGCATTGCCTATGGCCCATAAAGCAGTGGATGCTTAGAAGGACATAACCGCAATTTTATGGAAATTATGTTTAACATAAAACAAAGCAGCACATGACAGAAATCTGCTCTAGGCTGAGTTATGGTAAAGAACTTTGTGCATGATGTTCACTGTACAGCCCATATCAACTGGTATGTTGACAAAATCCAGATCTTCCTTCATTATCACATGGTAAACCAGGTGCACTTCAAAGATTAGTGCACCAGTGAGTGCTATAATAGCTTGGATAGGACAGCAGATCTCTGCATTACATACTTCACTAAGAGCATTTGCTATAAGTGTTACATAAACACAGCTTGCAGATGAAAGACATGAGACTGAGGAAAAGGTGTACCTTAACCAAGTAAACTGTGAATAGCAGAAGGATCCTGGACTTGTTATTGTAAGATGTGGAAATATATATACATGTACACCATTCAAAACTTAGGAAGGTGCTTTTACGTTCTGGTGATGGAGATGAGCAGTACCTTTTAGGTGGTCAGTAAACTGAAACTTGTAAACCTGCTGAAATGTTAAACTTTTCATTTAGTTAGCTTTTAACATAATCAGCCTTTTTTTGTCATTCCGTTGCTATCATATTATAGAAAGAGTTCTAAAATTGTACTTTTCTTCAGTTAACCAAGCACTGTATAAAACTACCTAAAAACTTGTCAATAATGGTGGACATCACAGAGGCTGTTGCTGTCAAAGTAAACTCAGGCACTGAGTTGATACTAGACTTGCTTTCTATCCTAAACAAGGCATTTCAGACTTTTCAGGTGACTCTATTTATGTAGATCAGTGATCTCAAAACCTGTGCCCTGGAAAATTAAAAAAGTGAGCCTGAAAAACATTCATAGGTTTTAACACCATCGTTCAGAAGCATAGATTCCTGTTAACTTTCTCTTGGTTCAACTTCAAATACTTGAAAAAAACACTAGATGATGACAACTGTGTGGAACAGGGGCTTGACATCCTTATTGTGAACTTTGATGACTGGAGTGGAGAGAAGAGGAAAAATGTAACTCTGCAGGTGCACCTGGTTTAGATATAGAGTGGAGAAGAGATGGGTTATAAGGTTAGGAAACAAGGTTTTGGATTAGGGTTATAGAGTGGGTGGGACTTTTAGAGTTAATGTTAGGAGTCTGAGTGGGTGTATGTTTTGGTTCATAGATCCATAGGTAGGTACTACGCTATCATCCCTGGGGCCTATATAAGCCTAGCCAAAAAAGTTCCCTGGCTTTCGCCACCCAAGAAAGTTATTTTCCTGCACCCCTGTCTAGCAGAACCACAGAAGTGATTCCCGGGGTGAATTTCCTATTTCCCGTCCAATTGTCAAGATTTTTCTTAAAGAGGGCTGATGAGGAGCTTTGCTCTACGTGAATGGGTAGTCTTTTCCAGAGCATGGGAAGTCTCTGGGACAGGAATCTATCCCTTGAGCATGTTCTGCCTTATTGTGGTGGCAAGGTTTAGGTCTGTGGAGCATGTGGCTCAGAGGGATTGGGGTTTCTTAAAGTGTAGCATGTCCAACAGATCTGGGTTTGACATGGCTTTGTATGTTAGGTCACCTCCAAGTAGGTGACAAGCAGTGGAGTAGAGCTAGAGTTTTTGAGACGGTCTGCGTATGGCATCTGTTTGAGGCCAGTAATCCTCTTGGTGAGGCATTTCTGTGGCCTTTCTAGTTGTTGTAGATGTCTTGCGAGGTATATGCCAAACAGGACATTGTACTCTATAATGGGTCTGATGAGGGATGAGTAGAGCGGAACAATGACCTCTTTTTTCTGGAAGTGAACCCCTTTTTGATGAGGTGTGCCATGTAGAAGGATTTCCTGACTACTGTGGCGATGTGATTATCAAAGGAGAGACTACTGTCCACCTGTGTCCCAAGGTCTCTTATCACACTTTCGGTGTTTAGTAGGCAACCGCCTATGTGGTAGTTCATGTGTACAGTGTTTTTCCCAAAGGGGATGACAATGCACTTCTTGGCATTGAGCTTAAGGCCATGACTTTGACACCAAGCATCAGTCTCAGTGAGGCCCCTTTGTAGAATGTCCACATCATTAGAAGATTCTATTATGGCACCTAGTTTGCAATCATCTGCAAACTTCATTAGCCAAAGACCTGCTGTATTAGCCTGGACTTCTGAGAAATAGATGCCAAACAGGAGAGGACCCAGGACTGAGCCCTGTGGTACTCCACTTGTCACTGGTCTGAAGTTGGATTTGGAGTCTGCTGCTTTCACTGTGTGGATTCTGTCAGAGAGCCAGTTGGCCACCCATCTTGTGACATAGGGATTTAAGCCCAGTTTAGTGAGTTTATCAGTAATTCCAGAGTGGGGGATGGTGTTGAAAATATTGGCGAGGTGAAGATAGGCTGTGTGCACGGCCTTATCCTCATCCACGGCTCTGGTGACTGCTTCAAAAAAGTCAGTCAGGTTTAGGAGACATGACCTACCTTTTACAAACCCAAACTGACTGGGGTCCAGAGTTTGGAGGTTACCTCTGTCCTTGTTTATAAGCTCCAAGATAATACGTTCCATGGTTTTACAGACCAGGCTCATCAGGCTAATGGGGAGGTAGTTCCCGGGGTCCATGGTGGTGCCCTCTTTGTGGAGTGGGATAACCGTCGCTGTGCGCCATTCAGTAGGCACAAAGCCTGAAGTGAGGCTATGCTTGAACATGGTACTTAGGTGGGGTGCCAGTTCATTCTGTAGTTCATGCAGAACGCAGCCTGGAATGTTGTCAGGTCCCATGGATGCTGTGTTCTTGGCTTTGGAGAGTGTGGTCTTTACTTGTGCAGCCATGATTACAGGGGCTTTGCATTCTTCCAGTATAATGATGGGCCCTTTGGAGGGTGAGGTGGGGGTGAATTTTGCACTGAACCTATCTGCCAGGATGTTGGCAATATCAGTTGGTTCTGTATATCTAGTGCCATTGTGCTGTAGCTCAGAGCAGATCTGAGTGTCGCCATTGAGATTCTTGACATAGCTGTAGAATGCTTTGTGGTTGTCTTTAGAATCAGTGGCGATTTTATTTTCATAATTAGCTTTGGAGGACTTTATGAGGGATCTCAGCTTCTTACTAAGGCTAACCAGCGAGTTCCTGCAATCAGGGGATTTTACTCTTTTTTACAACAGCTTCTTCCTTAGTTGGTTTATGGCAGGGGACCACCAGATTGGTTTCCTTTTTTTGGAGGATAGCATCTTGGTTCTGTTGGGGATGGCACGATCCATGCACTCGTGTATGTGCTTATACAGTGCATTTGTGTAGGATTCAGCAGTCATACCTCTATTTTCCATTTGTATGGGTGTTGTGAAGCTTGCCACTTCTGTCTTAAGCATGAAGTTGGCTTTGGAGAAGTTTTTTACAGTGGTTTCCTTAATGGGGGGTGGGGGCGGGATATTGATGTCTAGGGTGATTAGCTTGTGGTTGGATTTGACCAGCGAGGAGTTGACCTCTGGTGAGGAACATCAGTTGCCCATATTGGTAATGACCAGGTCCAGGATATTGCTGCCCCTGGTGGGGATATGGACAAGCTGATCCAGGACATTGGAATTTATGAATTCCAGAAAGCGTTGAGCAAATGAGTTAGTACATGAGTAGTTTTCCCAGTTGATGGTAGAGTAGTTGAAATCGCCCATTATTAGGGTATTGGGCTGTACCTTAATATTACCCAGTATATCAAGAAACATAGAGTGGGCATCCTGGGGCATGGCGGGGGATCTGTAACAAACTACAACCTGGATTGCAGTCTTGCCTAGTGTTAGTTGTACTTGGATAATTTCGGATGCATTATGATGGAGCAACTAGCCTGGAGGTGTGGATATCCTTAATGAATATGGACATGCCTCCTCCTTTAGTGTTGCGGTCCAGGTTAGGTGGCCGAAAGATGTGGTACGGCTTATAGCCTGGTAATGTAGGGGTGCTCTCTGAAGCCTTGAACCAGGTCTCCGTCACTGCACAGTTGTCGATGTTCTCCATTTTAAGGAGTGCCTCGAGTGAGTGCATTTTGAGGTTTAGACTTCTAGCATTGAGTAGCATTACCCTCAGATTTTGCTTGCTTATACCTGCTACGGTGGTGAGTTTGTCGTTTGAACCTTGCCTAAAAAAGACACTATAGGGGTGGCAAGTGCCTTAGCCAGTATCCGGAATCCCAGGGGCGACAGGTGCAGGCCATCTCTGGCAAATTATCATGGTCTGTCGATCATGTCGTCCCAGGCAGATAGACACTGGATCCCCTTAGAATGACACCAGAAGCTTAGCCAATTGTTGAAGTCAATAATTTTGTCCTTGTATTGTGGTATCATTCTAAGCGATGGCAGGATGCTACTCAGGGCTAGGGTCATACCTGCTTGGGCTACATGATCCGAGAGCTCCTCCATGTCTCTTTTCATGTAGTCCAGGGAGGTACATCTCAGGTCATTCACACCAACATGGACAATGGCAGAGTTATATTTGTACTTGTTGTGGAGTGACCTGAGTGCTTGCATTATGTGGCAGATCCTGGCACCTGAAAGGCAGCTGACAGTAACTTTCTCCTTGTTTAGCCTGGTGAGTGGGACATCCGTATGCCTGACTATAGAGTCACCTATAACTAGTGTGTTGGGTACGTTGTTTTGCCTTATGGGCTGAGGTTGAGTGGCAAAATTATTTTGTGGGCTGTCATTTGGGTAGTGTTGGGGGTGGTGGTTGCTTGCGTTTCAGCTTTGGAGGTCCGTGTTGTTTGGGCAGATTTTTCTTGAGAGCCTCCGCAAATGTAGGTGTGTGTTTTGTGTTACTATTTGTGGGTATAGGTGGTGTAGGTTTTGCTGGACTATGTGTTGAGTGTGGAGTGGTGCAGGTGTTTACCTTCTCCTCTTGACTGTCTAGTACAGTCTTGGCTGGAGAGAGCTTGGCTTCCAGTTTGGCTATATAAGTGCATCTCTCACAAGTTGTAATGCTGGGTGGTAGGAGGAGAGGGTTATCGGTGTACATGAGGCAATTGCTACATTGCCCCAAGATGCCCAGATTCATCAGGTGGACAGAGGAAAATACCAGAAGCTAACCCTTAGACATGCCTGGATAGGCGCTTATTAATTTAAGTACTAAAAACTGTTTTCCTCCTAACAAGTGAGGAAAGTTGAGTGCTACAGTAATTTGTAGATTATTTAGTGCTTGCAACGAGTTTTGAACAAGTGCTGAGCACAAGGAAACAGTTTTGAGTGCTAAAATTAGGAAACTGGCTAGTTCTAAGGGAAAATTAGAAGAGCAGACTTTCTGGTACTGAGAATAGTTTAACCCTAGTTAAACGGCGCTGCACAATGCGCAAAACCACTTTCACTGATGAACAGAGAAGCTTCCTTCTATCTTAGTAAGGTCTGGGCAACACAGAAACTGTAAAACAGGCCGGAATTCAGTAAAATCTGAAAACCGGACTCTACTGGTTATAGAAAAGTGGAAACGAGTAGAGAGAGAGAGGAGATTTTTTTTTTGTTTTTTTTTTCAAAAGATCAAGGGCTTGCCATTTCATCTAAGTAGCATTAAACAGATGAACTACAAGCTAACAGCACATGAGCACTGGTAGTAGACCTGACATCTCTTATGACTGTGAGTACAGAATGTCTTTGAACTCACAATTAAAAACAAAATCACAAAAAACCTCCAAAATTGCTAGCATAGCAGTATGTGCTTCAGGTCAGTATTAAAAAAGAAAGTGCATCATTTACAGATGACCCCACCACTCAGTACCTTGAAGGAGTGTTCCACATATTTGTTGTAATGAAGAGCTCTGACATATCTTTTTATAGGTTAGCCCCCAACTGGGTTTCTCCAACATCGTTCTCCAGCCAAGGTGGCAGTTCATTATGTAAGCATTACAACATAATGCAAAACACCCACTTTTTTCCAATTTGCCCACTTACATGGGGAGCCCAGACAGTTGCTGTTTTCAGAACCAGTTATTTGATGCTGTAGAACAATCCATCATTATCTATTCCTTGTATTGCAGGAGGCTCTTCCTTACAGCAATGGGAAATTCATACAAGTCTAAATTACTTAAATGCAGCACTAAAGTGGCCATGTGTGTTTCCCTGCAAGTTGTAACTAGAGGGTCTGTTACGTCCTCCAGCAAGAGAAAAAACCTGTAGGCGCAAACAGCAATTCATCCCTGCCAAACAAATGCAATTCATGTAGAAGTTTTATAATTTTGGCTACACTTCCTAACCAAGGCTTTCTGACCATAGCCAGCTGGAGATCACACCCCTTTAATACATACTATGGAAATTCTATGTTTGCCCTACTGCTCTACATATTTCATTAGTATTAATTAATATTAGTCAATATTTATCTCTGTAATAGTTTTATTGTACTGGAGCTTTCCTCCCTGTGCCTCCACTGAAAAAGGGCTATCAGCCGAGTCAGAAACTCTGATAAACAAATGTATAAAACATTATTGAAAGCATGGAGTCCTTCTCATCTGTATCCCCACCAGTAAGGAATTTACAATAAACTGAAGTGTCATCCATCTCTGTAGGCTGCCTAATCTGGCTTACTATGCATTCTGTTTTCCCCATCAAGCACCACAAGACATGCACACAATCCCCATTCCAAAGAGTAACTAATCTTTGAGATACTGAGTATCTAGGAAAGGAAAATAGTTCTATTACCTGCATAATCAGTCTTATATTTTTGTGTTATACATAATCACGTGACAGATGTAATATTGCCACTGTGACAGATAAAGAGTGATGAAACTTTGTCAGAAAAATAGTCATAGAAACCAGGTTTTAATCTGTAAAATAAATGAAAAAGTATTAGATTACCTAGAAATGAAGAACAGCTTTACATTTTTGTATCACCTGCAGATCACTCATTAGGTAAAATATTATCTTCTTGCTAAATTAAAATTTTAAAATGTTATTTTAGCATTCAAAGAACTTGTAGAACACGAAAGTGAGATCAAGTCAGAAAAACATTTTTTTGTCCAAAAGTAAATGTAAAGCAATATGCTGTTGTAAGTGGGGGGTCATTTTTTCACTGTTTATCTACCTTCTGCCCTTGTGGTATTCCATAATCAAAGAATGAAAACTGGTCTTGTACAACTGAATTGTTACTGATTTATCTGTCAGAACACTTCCTCCTCAGTCCCTGTAATGTCTTGCAGCATGACTTCACCAGCCTTTTCCCACTAATCTTCAAAATCACCTTTTTCATTATTGTGTGCAAACAAACTTACATGCATTTTCAAGGCTTTTTGATCATTAGCAAGGATTTTTGTCCCCAGTTTAAAAAATGTTGAAAAGGTCAGGGAGCAACTTCTGAACTTTAGGTTCTCAATCCGCATGGGCGCCGGAACCATAGAGTGAGGGGGGAGCCCCCCCCCACACACACACGCACTTTTGCAGATCCAGCAACATTCCAACTTACATATACAAATGGACCCGCATCCCTTCCGGTCACAATCACAAACAAACCATATACAAACTCTCGACCGAGATTGCACTACAGTGAGGAAAGAAAGAATAAGAAAGGGTAAATTTCCCGATCCCCACACCCCCCGCTATAGTGCAATGTGCAATCTGCACACTCATTCCCAAATGTAACATAATAGAGTCATGCAACCAGCTGTGCAAGATGCACATGTAGTGTATGTGTAGAGAAAGGGTGTTATTTGTGAAAATAGATGAAGCCTTGCTTGCTCTGACAACTTATTACTCGGTGCAGCCTGTCCTACTACCACAGTCTCGCAGAGCTTTTGGGAAATTAAAAAAGGCACATACACTCGCACAGAAACATACACATACATTCATCCAATAAAGGGAGAGTGACTGCCTGCACACCTTTAAGTTTTGGTTGCCCACATGCATGCTGTATCACTAGGGAACTGAATGCTATAAGGAGAAAGTTAGATATTAAACCATCAAGTTAGAAATGTAAATAAAAATAAAAATTGGCTTGAGAGATTGCCATGACACACTCCTATTCTGATACTTTTGTTTGTTCCCCATCCTCAGTCTACTGATATACAGAACTAGAGTTGCAGTTCTGAAGTTCATTACTCTGTTTCTTGCAAGCTACTCAGGAAGCATATTTCTTTTCATGACTTAATTGGTTGCTAAACTTAATCTTTGCATAGCATTTATGTTAAATAAAGGGGAAATGAGTAACCACACAAACGGGTTGCTAATAATCAACATAATCCTAGTAACTGATTTTCTAGAAAGGAATAACCCTGCGAGTTAGCTGGCATGAGTGGCATTTGCCCAGACATAATCTGTGACATACATGACACAACATTCATTAAAGGCTGCCTTCAGTACGTCGTAAAGTATGCTGATAACAGGACACCATGTTAGCAGTAAATACATATGTAAGGTGCAGATATATTGCAGTTGTGAAGAAGTACACTGGAATAAAATGGAGTCGTAGATAAAGAGTATAATTAGCTTCCATATTTTATGTAACAACCTAAACCATGTAAGCAGGTAAGGTAAACTAGGTTTAAAGGCCATCCTTTTTAATTCATAGTACAAGATCACTACAAAAGTTCTTGATCATGAAACATCTTCTCCGCAAACATCTCTCTTGTTTGAAGTTAACAGGTTATCCGAATTAATAAACAAAGTGCGGGCCCTTTCTTTATTGTTTAATCAACAAAGGAAAACCAAATGAAAACAATCAACAAAGAGTGCATTCCAGAGCTCCATCACACACACACACACACACACACACACACACACACACACACACACATGAATAATAGAGATTGCCACAGCTTTTTTTTCCCTCTTTATTTACTATTAGCAGAAAATACATCCCAATCAGACATCAAGTGGTGGAAGATGCATTAAACATTTTATCTCCACTGCCCCATACACATCATAAGTGACCAGTGACTGTAAATGAATGTTTAACTTTGAGGGCACCATGAAGCATATAAACAGTGTTGAACAAATGAAGAGCTGGGGAAATGCATGTCTGGTAAAAGACTGGTTTTCCCTTTCAAAACAATGTCAGCTAAATAATAAAGTGACATTTTACATGACAAATTAATTTTGATACCTGTTTCCAAGCACACTTACAATGCAAAACAGACGTAAAAACATGTTTAACCTGGTGTTGTTCCCTAGGGGCGCTGGAACCATTGAGCGAGGGGGAGAGAGCCCCCCCTTTCTTGTCTCAAAAGAGGACCCATATGTCCGTTCCATTTAGGCATAAAATTTTAAGTTTTAAACTTCTATTGCTACCTGTACTCTGAAGGACAGAGTGTGTTCAGGTAAGGAGATGTATGTGATGTTTCTATGCTGCTGCCTGGGGGGATTGTATTTCTATTCTATGCTGCTGCCTGGGGGGGAGGGATTGCATTTCTATTCTATGCTGCTGCCTGGGGGGATTGTGTTTCTATTCTATGCTGCTGCCTGGAGGGATTGTGTTTCTATGCTGCTGCCTGGAGGGAATTGTGTTTCTATTCTATGCTGCTGCCTGGAGGGATTGTGTTTCTATGCTGCTGCCTGGAGGGAATTGTGTTTCTATGCTGCTGCCTGGGGGGGGGGCTGTGTTTCTATGCTGCTGCCTGGGGGGGGCTGTGTTTCTATGCTGCTCCCTGGGGGGGATTGTGTTTCTATGCTGCTGCCTGGGAGGGGATTGTGTTTCTATGCTGCTGCCTGTGTGGGGGATTGTGTTTCTATGCTGCTGCATAGGGGGGGTGATTGTGTTTCTATTCTGTGCTGCTGCCTCTGGGGATCGTGTTTCTATGCTGCTGCCTGGGGGGCGGATTGTGTTTTTATGCTGCTGCCTGGGGGAAGTGTGTGTGTGTGTCTGTGTCTGTGTGTGTGTCCTAGTTAGGTATACCTGGTGGTTAGTGTTACTCAGGCACAAACGCTGTACCTTGGGTATAAGAAACAAGAGCCTGAATTCTCTACCCATGCCACCACTTGTGATTCAGGGAGTTGAATGAGGATTTTACAAGAAGTTGAAAGCTTCAGGGGAAGAGATGTTTAGTGCTGCTTATGCCAAGTCTGCTTGCATTGTTAGTAGCACAACAGGTAGCATACTTGCTTTTGATGCAGAAGGCAGTGGGTTCTACTCCCACAGTATGCAGATGAATCACTGATACTGTACTGTGGTGTACTTTATAGGAAGTGGATGCTACAGTCCTGGAGGAGTTACCTAGTAACTATGAACCTGTTATCAGTTTGCCATCCATTTCCTATTGCAATATAACTAGCTTATCATTTTTTAATGTAACATAGGCAATTTATTCTTCAAGGGCAACAAACACTTCATTTGTAGATGAAACAATTAAATATAAAGTTGTTTGCTAGCAGCAACCTCTTCATTGGTTACAGATCCCTTTAATGTGGAATTATTTAGATGACTACTTCTGCAGAGATTTTGTATATTTACTGATAATGGTGGATTGTAATGACAAAAGTCTGAGTGGCCTTTTATGGTTGAAATTTTCTGAAATTGGTAGTTTTGTCATTATTGGTTGATACATTTTGTTTCATTGCTTACTAGAAGTCTGTTCAAAACTACAAAGTTAACACACATTGTAACAAGTGGTACTGTATTATACAAGGAATATAATTTAATACAATCAGGAAGGTGAATCAAAGAATGCATATATGTATGCATGGCCCTAAAAATGTGTAAGGAGCGTAGGGTTTGAAAACAACCCAGAGGTAAGCTTAGTCCTCCATTGGCCAGATGCAAAATAAATGTGGGTTTTCATGCCTTTTCAATGAATGTGAGTTTCAAGGGCAGAGAAATTTACTGGTCATGCTAAGTCTGTTTTCATTGCATTGCAAGACTATATTGGTTGTTTAGTAAATGGCTTAAGTGTTTATGCTACTTTATTTAAGTTTCTATAATCATTGTAGAAGTAATTAAGAAAACCATATGCACGCTGACAGATTTGAACAGTGTTTATGGTAACCGAGGAGAAATAGCAAAGTAATGGAACACTGGAGTGGCTGGGGAGGGGGCTGCTGCTGGAGCAGCAGGGGATAACAGACTATCCATTCAAGTAAAATAAAGCTCATCCCTGTCCATATTCAAATGCAACTTGGATCTAAGGATGGGTAATAGAAAATGTACTCCAGGATTGCCCCTCATGCCACCAATGGATAGAAGCAGTTCCTAAATGCTGCATCCCTTACATAGGTCCCCTCAAATTATCTATGGTATGATCACAGTTATTCTCACTAGGGCTAATGTACAGTTATCAGCCATGGGATAGGTAAGACCAATCAGGAAATGTTAATTCAAGCTCCAAAAGGGAAAATGGATAAGCTTAAAATGTCCTCTAAGTGAAAATAAGTGGTGGTAAATAGTTTTTAAAAAATTGCCCTTTTAGATCCCTAAGTGCCCTTCTCACCCTCCACCCCCCAGTCTTAAACAGCCTCTGGCGCCTATGTCAGTCTGGCATTCATATAAGACTGTCAAAAACTGGAAAAGTTGTCCAACTGCCTGAAGAGAAAAACTCCTTTTTTCTTCCTGTGCCTGGTTTTCAGAGCAGAGGCAGTTTGTTGTTTTAAATACCAAGACTCAAGTCATTTAAGATATGTTGAGACCACCCAGATGCCACCCCTGGCCTCAGCCATGAAACGTGTAGCCCAGTCAACAAAGAATGAATAAATAAAATCTGCAGAACATGGTAATGGCACTGAGTTGAACAAAAGATGAGCACTTGAAGTGAATACTTGGCTTTGGGGTTGATGTTGACATACTGGTTAAAGTGTGTACCTTATAGACACAAGGCACAGGGTATAATTCTGATGTCTGGTTCCTGGCTAGGCTTGCAATAGTCTGCATAATGATTGCTTAGCATTTACCTATGAACCTCCTTTGGTTCTAGTGTTACCTGCACTGAAACATTCTGGCAAGAAATGGGTGGTTTGATTTTGAAAGTCCCCTTCAGTCATTTTCTTTTGGAATTTCTGTTATGCTGCACTCAGATTGACATATTTCTGAAAGCTGTTCAGCTCCCTTGCACATAAGAATGCATTTACCGCTGACCAGCATGTCATAATATCAGATGCCTGACAAGGAGGGCACACATATCTTGTGTTTCCTTGTTCTTTCCTTCTGATTGCACAATTTGAATGTTGGTCTTAATATCAATCGCTAGAATATTTTGCTTTTAGTACCTAAAATACATAAATCTTCATAGTTTCTGTGATGACATATCACAATGTGTGACCCTCTCTGACACTGTTATTACTGTCTCAGAGTGAAGAGTGATATAAAATATCACTACAAGTGCCAACAGTTCATATGTATACATACACACACACACACACACACACACACACACACACACACACACACACACACACACACACACACACACATGTGTATATATTGTTTCAATATTTGGTTCCTTGATCTAATGCTGATTTGCCCAGTAATGCATTCCACGCATAGACTTTTAGGTAGAACCAGATCAATTATTGCCTTATAGACCAGGCAGAGGTCACCTCTAAGTAAATCATAAGAAAGAGAATATAATGACACGTTTTATATTCTTTCATGTTTTCCATCACTGTGATTTTCTTGTAGGGAATCATTATACTTTTGAAAGTTGTATGAGTTATCTTGTTTGAAGGCTACAAAACAAAGGATTTTGCTTGATAGTGGGTTTGATCAGTGAAGTATAAACTGGTACAGTAATGTCCGTGGAGTGAACGGACTTACCCTTTAGAATTAGGTGGGAAACAGAATATGCTTTTCAATCTATATGAATAAACAGTGGCCCATGTTTAAGTTGTTGAATCTCTATTCGAGCTTCTTTATGGATATACTCATTTTTTATGATTTGACCAGTTATTCTGTAAACATAATTTATGTCCTTTTGCCAAATCTAATGAAGCAGCATTTACTGACATACAAACCTCTTGATGCTACATTTACTGGCATTTTAGGCTTGTAATTTATCAGTTATTCCTTCATGTAGAATAACACTGAATGCTTTAGCAAGAGCAAGAAAAGCAGCACGCAGTGTCAGCCCTTCATCTAATGCTACTTTTCTTCAAAGAATGACAAAAAGTTCTGAAGGCAAAGTCTTGCCTAAACAGACCCATCTTGTCCCATTCATAATGGTAGTAAGCCACATGTCATTTTTGGAGAAGCTCTGTTATGACTTTTTCTTTGTTTGTATGATATTGGTCAGGCTGATATGTTTAAAATTGTTCGAGTCTGATATGATCAGCCCTGTTGTGAACTGGTACCATTATATCCTGCCATCATAGGTGAGTCATTTGGTTTAACTTGATTGATGGGGGCTGTTTGGTTTCCTACACAAAATCAAGGAAAACCTAAGTGTGTGCTGTGCAGTGGAGATTGAGTTTTTTTAAATTTTACGTGGAGCAGCAGTTATGTTGTTAGTTATATAAAGGATGTCTTCTCTTGTCTTTCTAGCCTTCTTGCATTTCTTTTTCTTACTGTAAAATCTGAACATTAATTTTTCTTCCAATACATACATTTTGTCCGCTGGCTGGGTGTTTTCTAACATTTCTCAGGTATCTAAACATGTTTTAAGGTGTGTGTATTATTGAGCAGACTTTGTGTCTAAGGCCAGTGGTACTGTTTTAAGAAGATATACCTGGCTACATAATCACACATTCTCTGATTATGTAAATTCTGAGATTTTAAATACTATACATAATGGGGTTCTGTGTGACGCTACTGCTACTCAGGTTCTCAAACAGTTTGATGAAAGAGGAAAATTCATGCAGAGAATTTCTAAGATTTTTCCAAGCTGCCGATTTTCAATCTTGCAAATCCTCTACTTCCTTCAAAAGACAAACTTAGCAGTCCCTGAAAGCTCCTGGCAAATAGAGAGCAAAAAATGGAAAGCAGGAGGAGAATAATAAAAAAAAACAGGGCTCCTTAAAAATGTTTATGTTAGCAATCTCTTCCCTCTCCCATCCCTTCCTATCCAGACCCCGCGACGCGACTCTTAAGTGTGTCCCTTAAACTGGCTGTCAATTTTCCCCTCTAGCTACAGATTGTTTCAGACTCCTGGGTACCAAAAGTGTTTCAGGAGTGTTACATTTGGCAGTGAATGCGCACGCTTCCTTTCAGGGGAGTTCTCCTATTTGGAAATAGGGAAACATTATTTCAGAACTGTCATACTGTCAGTTTGAAAGAACACTTAACTAGCAGTCTAAACCCTTTTATAGCCAATCGTAACAAGTTGGGCTTATGTTATTTTAACTCATTAGCACCTATGTAGTGTGGAACGTCACACCTCTAGCATCCTATACACAGCCTTGCATTCCATAGTATTTTCTGGAAAATCAACTTAAAAAAGTATAAGCTAAACAAATGTAAATATTTTGTGAATAATAACAGCTACTAAAATTATACAAATAATATTATCAATAAGAGACATGCTTTATGGTTATAATAGTCAATGCATTCATAATCTTTTCATAAATACTATAATATATTATAATGCAGACAAACCCAGAATTACATTTTTTTTGCTAAACTTCCACAAAAAATTGCCACATCTTGGAAACTTGACAACGTAGACATTATCACACTTTTGTTAACCACACTTAAACTTTCATGTGACAAACAAAAATTCCTCTGTGAATTCATGTTTATTGGAATATTCACAGAAATATGAAAACATATGCTTAACTATACAATTAGTGATCTAAATAACACTGAATATTTCTCAAAGTCTGCAACTTAAAGTGCAAATATTAATGAACCATTTCTACAATAATTTCCAAGGCTTCACCTAATCGCATGCCATGGTTTGTAAGTCACTTGGTTTATTGAAGTATTAAATACACATGGAAATATTACATATTGTCATAATTAATAACAAACAACTAGCAGTATCTCCAGTACAGTGTGATATAAATTGACACTGACAATTTTTGTGTCTCCCACCACAGCATTTTACACCATACCCCTCAATCTTATGTAGGTGTCTCGGTTACAAAAATATGAACATAAAAATGAAAATATGAGTTGTTGTTTGTCTTTAAGCTTTTTCCCGGTAAGGGGTCGCGACAGCGGAGCTCCGGTTCGGTAATGATTGGCAGTAGATTTTTACGAAACGCAGAGGTGCCAGCTCGATGCCCATCCTTCAACGAAGGAACGCCCATTTACGCACGCATGTCTTTCCAACACTACCCAACCGCGGGAAGGACATGCAGACTCCACACAGAAGGCACTCCCAAGCCAAGCCGAGAATCGAATGGGAGAACCTCTTGCTGTGAGGTAACAACGCTACCGCCATACCACCGCAGAAACCAAAAATGAAAATATGAGTAATAAATGGAAAACACGGATTCGTTTTTCTACTGTAGGGCATCATAAGTTAACGATTTTAATGTCATTTTCTTAACTCCTTGCCCTTTCTAATGCTGCCAATTATTAGCTGATACATAACTTAGCTGAAGAAGCCAGACCCAAAAAAATGTCTGGATGCCATAAGGAACTATGGGTGTTAACTGGAAATACGTATACAAAAAGACACTATAGGCTTGAATGAGTTAAGAATTTCTGATCATTACAAAGATGTCACTTAATTTTAATTAGATATTCATAATTTTTCTAAGAAGTGACATTTTATTTTTTACATCAAATGTTCTAACATTTTGAACAGTTTGTTTTAGATAAGCTTTATCTAAAATAAAAATGATTGATACAGTCTAGAAGTGCATGTTTAGTAAAACAATATATAGTGACACATTTGGCCTTGCAGAAACACTGTATTTGCATCTAAGATAAGTTATAGAGTATATATATGTAAGCATGTACAATTACTAAAGAAATCAGGAAACTCGCATTTTAGCTCCACTGGGCTAATCACAAATGAACATTACTTGCAGGTGATCTTAAACAAATAGTCTTATATAAAAGATGTGTTCTGTGATAATAAAATAGCTACATTAAGACATTAGGTGTCACTGTACATAATTTTCTCTAGCTCTAATAGTCCTTGTTCTTGGGATTTAAAGTATAACAAATAGAGTGTGTTTAGCCTTTCTGCTATCTGAAGCAGAAACAGACAGAAAACTATGACTGCAGTTGTTATAAAGAATTCTGCCTGGGGTTACAACCTATAAGCAATAATGAGCCCACGGTAAAATCTTTGCTAAACTAGCTGTGCCAACTTATCCTGTGTCACAGGACATGCAACTCTAACCTCTCGTATGCATATTATAAAATTATGTTTTAAGTGATGATGGGATTTGAAAACACATTTCCACTACTTATCAAAGGGCAAGGCTTCTATTACAGAGTGCTTCTAGTTCCAGAGAAAGAGCTTTCATGGAAACCAGTTCTAGATCTTTGCTTTCTCAACTTGTTTGAAAGTACCAAAATTTAAAATTTTGACTTTATAGAGTCTGTTTCCTGACATTCCTCTTAAGAGTTTCATGTTAACATTCGACCTAAAGGATGATTATTAACACATCTCCATAGCCACAGGCTTCAGAAAATGTCTCCAATTGTGTGTTTTTGGGTCAGTTTATCAGTCCTCTGTATTACTCTTTGGATTACCTACAACTCCAAGGATGTTTACAAAGTGCCTAGCTGCAGTGATGGCACAATGCAGACTGAATAGTGCTCACTTAGTTCCTTTTTCATACGTCTTTTTATTTCAGAGTGTTTTACCAGATGTCAGGAGTCCTTAACATGGGTTTCTTCACTAATTATCAGTCTGTGTTCCAGAGAATGTTCCAAAATCCTCATTAACCATGTCACACAGGATTGTGTTTTTAGGCTGCCTTCTAGTCACATCTCTTCAAAAGTCATTCTCCAGTCAATCTCAGACTTCAGCCAGAGTGTATCTCGTGATACTGGTTTTCATGACTACTGTGATTCTCATGTTTTCTCTTGCCAGATTGCACTTGAGAAAAATTCAGTGGTTTCTAAAAAGCATGTGGACCCTACATTCTCATCGTCTGAAATTTCAAATTCCAGTTTTGGAATTTATCAAGAAGGAACTGCACTAGTGGAAACTTCAGATTGCTCAAAATCCAGGTGTCCCCTTTCTCCTTTTATCTCAACTCAGTCTGCAACTACATATGCCTTAGATTTTGCTTGGGGAGCAGTTTCTATGGAGGGTAGTTTAGA
Source organism: Protopterus annectens (assembly GCF_019279795.1). Classification (NCBI taxonomy): domain Eukaryota; kingdom Metazoa; phylum Chordata; order Ceratodontiformes; family Protopteridae; genus Protopterus; species Protopterus annectens. Next base: position 1,449,673,385 of record NC_056735.1, read on the forward strand.
CAGACCAAAGCATATAAATGTCAAAGAGATGTTAGCTGTGATCCATGCTATAAAATCTCTTCTTCATCTGTGGTCCCCCAAAATCATTCCAGATGATTACAGACTACAGAGTGATGTGGTACATAAACAAAAGCGAGGTAGCCGCTTGGTCTTTACCCTCTGTGCAGGCTGGCAGTGATGGCTTGGGAAGTAGCTCTGCAGTATTTTTTAAGCCTAGAAGCATCTTACATTCCGTCAGAGCAAAATGTACTGACATACAAGATGAGTAGAATGTGAAAAGGCCCTCAAAAATTTAAACTAAACAAGAGGGTATTCCAGGATTTGATTGAGTTCTGAGGAACAACTCAGATCTGTTCACCTGCTTTCAAAACCGAAAACTAATAATATTTGGCACCAGAATTCCTTGGAAAAGAAGAAGAAGAGGTCGTAAGAAGACTGAAACATGCATGACCACAGCTAGTGGGGTTTGGCTTTATTGGCCTGAATTTGTTCATTAACAGACTTAAAAAGAAAAAGTCATGGGCATTCAGAACTGCTATATAGCTGAAACACCTGATGTCCTTAAGGGGTAATTTGCATATATCCTATTATTTTCTTTTACAAGAGGTTTTAAGGACTCGTACAGTGAAAACTCTAGCTTGGCTATGATTTTCTTGTAATTTTTTTCTTCCTCCAGGTTGGATAAGCTTTGTTAATTAGCTAAATTTTCCAAAGGCCCCTACAGCAGTGATGATAATGAACATAGTACAATTGTGTAAGTTGCACTTACCATAACAGTAGATGTTCAGACTCCTCACTGTTGCAGTAGCCACACCCTCCCTACATTCCCCTTCCTTCTATATGTAGTTAGTTTTGGACAAAAAGGAAAAGTTGTATGTTTACATCTTTTGGGGGGTTTAGGATGAATAAGCTTTTTTTTTCTTTTCTTAGGCAAGAAAGTCCCAAAGTTGTCTGTGCTCTAACTGCTTATTTCTCTTCCTGTCTTCATGTTTCAGCTTCCAGAGCACAGGTGTGGGGTGAGACAGAGCTTTTTGGAGACTGGTCAGAAAGACTTGCGTTGGACCACCGTGGACATTATCCCAGTTTTCTTAAGTAAGATCTAGGAAGGATGATTTATTTATGATTGAGTTTGAGCTTACTCCTAGGTCAAATATGTTGGTATTATGAGTTGTGTTAATTATAGAGGGTATAACCATGGGTGGGGAGCAGGGCTGTCAGTAGGATACCTAAGCTATTGCCATCCTTGTTTGGAGTTCATACTGTTTTCTCCAAATTGTTTTGATTAACTTAGTCTGTTAGTATTTATGTATATTTATTTGATGAGGAAATTCTGAAGATCTGATATCCTCGTATCAGGGAATAATAGGACACGTCCACCTCTTCTAGTAACTTCCCTACAGATGACTTTCCTTTGAGTAGACTGTCCGGCCTGTAAAGTCTCATTTGTGTACTATCCTGATTCTCCTGCATTTTCCCCAGAAGTGGTTTAAGCAGGATGTAGAGAAGGCTGAGAAACTTTGAATTGGATGTCTCATGGAACCTGCCCTGAAAGATACTTTGAATGAATTCCAGATTTGGTTTCCTTTGCTCCTAAGAAAGATCTAACCTCTGTAAATGCAGATTGAATGGTGTGATGGCCTACAGAGACATTTCAGAGCTAAAATGTTTGTTATCTTCTTGGTCAAGCATAGTTTGCAGACACCATTGCAATTTGCACCTAACAAGAGTCCAAAGCTTCAGACAGCACAAGAAGTCTTTTTTTGTGCTACTTTGGGACTTCAATCCCTTAATTATCTGTGCCATCTCTCTCAGTTCTAGTTCTTCCATGTGAATATTTCGCAGGCTTTCATGAATTTAAAATCAAGGAGGCTATAGAAAAGACTGTTACACAGTGACTTTCATCTGATCTGCTGTAGCTTAGATTATGTTGATCCTATGGACAGGGCATTTGACTTGGATATGCGCATATACTGGATTTTTAGGTGATTCTTCATTAAAGAAAAGTATGCCGGCCGCTCTTGATGTCCTCTTCTGGGTTGCAGTCCTCTTTGGACAGGCTTCCCAAGATCCTTGGTTGAAAACCTGTAAAAGATGAAAGAGGTGATGACCAGACGGGATAGTCTTTATTATGATCCTATCTTTAACCTTTTCTTTTTTTGTGTACCCAACAGAAAGAGGTAGGACATGGTTGACTTCTAAGTGACGGGCAGGGTTTACTTCTACTAGTTCTGCTTGTTACATCTCCTTAAAGAATGTCTCTGCTGAAGCAGCAATCACAGTTCTGACTAACCTCCAGGACTCCCACAGTGGCTGAAATTCAAGCCTTTTGTTCATCCTGTTTGGAATATTTGACTTAAGTGGAAAGGTGTTGTTTCTGGGAGCTGTGGTGGATCAAGAGGATTATATAGGAATGTCAAGATATCAGATTGGACTGATAGTTTCCATGCATCTTCACTAGTGGCCCCATCTTGGAGATGTGAGGCACTAACTCTGACAGAGCTCTCCTCAGGGACCAAGCATTCTCTGCAAATGTCTTAGAACAGGTCTGGGCATTACTCCATAAATGAGTCATAAAGCTTTTTATTTGTTTGAGAAAAGCAAACAATGTTTCCTCATATTTGCCATGTTCAGTGGGAATGGCACTGAATACATTTGTTATATCTCATTCCAAATGGTGACTTTGCATATATTTATGCCTCTTCTGGAGCAACACATTTTGCATATCGCTGTGTGGGGGCCACTCAAGAGGTTCCTTTGGCTCAGTCTGAGTAGGCTTCAGTTTTCACTTAAGATTCTATTATTTGATCTTTCCTCTTTGCCCAGAGAATTTACTAATGTGTTAGCAACTGTGGTGGAGGCTCTGCAGAAGGACAAGCTTTGAATATTCCCTTACTATAATGAGTGATCCAGTGGTCTTATTGAGAGAACTTATTGGTAGCTGACCCTTAGGAGCCTGCATGTATTGAGAGAAGTCCTTTCTGCTTTCAATTCAGAAAATTGCATGATATTCAGTACTGTTGATTTTCCTACATTGGCAAGACCCACAAAGTTGTAACCTTGAAATCCTAGGCAAAGCTGCATTGGGGGTTCCAGCTTCAGGTTTTTCAGTGCTTCATGAACCTCACAGTAACCCCAATGTTTATAGTTCTGTTTTCACCCTTGAGAATGAAGATGTTTCACAGGACAATGAGATGTCATTGGCTGCAAAACCATTGTGCCCTTATAGAGTGACTGATAGTGCCATATGCAGATCATATGGAGTTCTAAACTGGTAGATGGCTCAACTGTTTTCAGCATGGGCTTTCCTTTCCTACATATCTACCATTCACTGATCTTTATTATGGCTACTTCACTAGTTAGTTGTTGAGTTCACATGGGTATCCTTACTTGTTGAGAGAAACTGGAGTACAGAGAAACTATGCTTCATGTTAACATACTTGAACTAAGGGTAGTTGTACTTACCCTATACCAAAATATACCCTTTCTTGCTTTGGTAAGCCAAAACAGAATAAGCCATGAGGAGCATTAACATAATCCAGTGTATGTGGTAAGAGAGGAAAGTACAAATTCCAAAAAACAGCCAATACAAATGCAGTAGACTGTAAGAAATGCAAAAACATCAGCCATGAAAAGGTTTCCTTGATCCCACGTTTATTAGGATGAGTACCACTGTCAGTTAAGAGACTTCATTAGATTAGTAATTGCACTGAACCACAGTGCCATTCTACAGTAAATGAATTAGTAATGTTCAACTTTCTCCTAGTTATATATGTTAGTACATACATGCACATAAAGTACATGTATTTATGTATGTGTGCACCCCCTGTTGGACTGTCATACTATCCCAGATTGTTTCCTGCCTTATGTCAAGGCTCAGGATCCCTGTGGCTCAGGACTTGAATGAGTATTGAAAATGGATGGCTGGATAGATGAAGGGATAATGAATATTGTAATGCTTCTTTCATACTATGGGTGTACACATATTAGCATTCAGGATGTCTAAAAAAAGACTAAGAAGGAGCTTTATGTTTTATGAATGTGAGTAACAGCAACAGTTAAGCAGTCCTTGAAAGAAAGAAAAATGTTGTTGGATGCATACCATATGATGTTTAGGTATTCTGCTCAATATTTTTTAAAATCTGCTGAAGGTTATTTTATTTGAAAATGAAATAATCTGTTAAAAAATACCTAAATAACACTCATTTGTATTGTCATTTCTTTGCCATTGGGAACTGAAAATATTGTGTTTTCTTTCAGGTGGCTGTTGTCGAATAACTCCCTCTGATATTAAAGAATTGTATAATGCTCTGAGAAAACCGAAGTTAACTGATGTCTAGTCTTTGGATATTAATTTCCGTTAAAACTAAATGGAAATATTTATTTTTCAATTTACATTGTAATTGCCCGGCCTTACACTTTAGTCCAGTTTTCTTCAAAAATCGACAGTTTTTACATAAAGTTACATTACACAGCATTTGTGATTTAGTCTCCTAGTGGTTATTTAAATAATTACCAACGATTTTATTAGTTTAACAGCTATGAAATATGAAATCACTTGGGTAAAGAGATCCCAGAAAATAATAAGAACTGTACCCTTGCCTTTGGAGTCTCTGAGGGTCAGTAAAGGAACAAGGGTATAAACATGGCTTATAAAGGCCCTAGGGCCAGTAGCCTAGTAACCTCATATGAACTTATGAATCTGTGATGCAGACTTCTCTGTCACAATATCGCATGCAGTTATTTGAGGTGTATTTCTCATAAACAGCACAAAGGTTCCGAGTTCAAAGTGGTTCTTTAAAATGTCTGAACCTAATGCTTAGCAGGTTTTACAGAAAAAAATGCAGACATACATATAAACATCATTTCGAGAAATAAGCTGTTATTTTGAGAGAGTTTTAATTTATAGCCTTTGCCTTTACAAAATCAAAACTGCACTGGATTATAGAATAATGAGAAATGTTTCATGTTTTTGTTAATTAAATTTGGTTTGGTGCATTATTTGCATTCTGTTTTTGTGATGGTTAAATGTGTGTCATTTCTTTCTTTTCTGCTTTTTGTAGTTGTTTAATATTTCTGGTACGTTGTATCCACTACCTTTTATTTATTTATTGACATTTGATTACCAGGAAATTCTGACTGGGTAGGAACCCGTTTTCAGTGGAGGCCTGTGGAGAAAATCTCCAAAATGTTATTACTGAGTCCTGAAAGACTGCTGATGCCTTGAAGTTATCAGGGCTTGGCTTTTAGAAGGTATCTGCAGCAGGTATGCCATATAAAACTTATGAGTGGACCCTGGTTATGTTCTCACAAGATATTTTTTCTAGTAGCAGGGATCGCCTACTGTCCAAGTTAACACTAAAAATTTGTGAGCACAGGGGACACATTGCAAAATGTTGTTCAGGTCTGTCCTGCCTCTGACCACCACTTGCATTTTTCCCATGGAAGTGTCATGCTTTCACCTTTAGATATTTTGATGTAGTAGTGTTCACATGATCATCATGTTTCTAACAGGGATTTGTGCCATGTTTGTCTGGCTGAGACCTATGATAATGTTCTACATGGTGTGCTTTCATCTCAGCCTATCCCTACAATGCCAGCAAGGGAGCATTTCTGAGATCTTACTGATGGCAAAATATTTAACCAAAGTGGAATCTGCTCTGTTAAGCATTGTCTATTAGTAAGCTAAAAAGAAAGAATCCCTCAAGAAAGACACACATAGGAAGGCAGGACTATGTAGAAAAAATTATGAAAGTACTCCGGTCCAGAAAGGAACATTTAGTTTTTCTGCGTTATCTTTGTTTTCTAAATATGGATTTTCCTTCCAAGCCACTGTTAAGTATATTGCCAGCTGTGACTTCTTCCTGGTACATGCAGCAATTACTGGCCCACAGTTATGACTGACTTCATTTATTTTTAATAGTACCTCTTTCAAGTGGTGACTTGTTTGATACTGGCTTCTTACCATTGCATTAATTATTTCATTCAATAAACCATAGTTGTGCTTTAGTATGATTCAAAGACTGAATGTTTGACTTTCATAGCAGGAACATGTGTAAGGCTAGAGTCACAGGACAGGCTTATTTGGCCTTTCTCACAGGGTCCCATAACAATTTGATTTGCTAAGGATTTTAAGTCACTTCTCTGATTTTGCACAAAGTTAAAGAAAACTATGGCACAAATTTTATGAGGCTGAAAAATATAACCAAACGAATCGGAGATTGGCTTATCCTCTCACTCCTTTGCTAACCTTCTTCCTAGGGTTATATCTGTAGGTTTGCCTGTCTCACTTAGCACCATTGGCTATTGTGCAGGTACAGTGCATGTCCCATGATCTTTACTTTTTTGGCTTTGTGCTCCTGAACAAGGAAAAGTAAGGTTTATCATCCTTTTTTCTTCATGCATAGCAATTCCATTTTTCATTTTTCATTTGTTCATGTTATAGGGCTCAGAGGAAAAGGTGGCTCTGAGATGCAAAGGTTTGGTACTGAAGAACATCCAGAGTCCTTCAACTCAAATAGCCTTATTGGAATTAGTCTACAGATTTTTCTCTCAGCAGAGATTTGTATTTCCAGAACTGAGTGTTACACCCTCCCAAACCTGTAATTTCTGAGAGATAGAAGATACTGCTACTATGGATATACAAGAAGCTGTACTTATTGCACACACTTCTTCCTTTTAGAATCTAAGCAACTAAATTGTATCTTTTAGAACTTGAGAGTGAAAGCAAGGGTCTAGAACTTCACTTCATCCTTTGCTGGAGCAGAACCCCTGCAAAGGAGTGTATAGTTGGAGGTCAGGAAGAAGAAATGCAAATGAACCTGAGGTAGTCATAACTGATGATTTAAATATAAGCAAGCAACCTAAAGAAACTGTAGTGACATCCTGTGCGATATTGGAATGCATGGGGAAATGTATCAGTACACAAAATTATTATGTCCTCACAGGTTGTTGGTGAGACTTGAGTGTTATGTTCAATGCACAAACATACAGGGGCACTTTAGAGGAAGGCAACCAAAAATGGTATACAGTCTGCACCAGTAATCATAGGAAGAGAGAGAGAGAGAGCAGAAAAGCTAGTAGTAAGTTTTGAATAAGGGATGAAGACGAGAAAAACTTCAGTAAACTTCACTAAAGGACACGTACACTGGCAGCTGCACTCATCTTGTGCTCTTGTGAAACCAGCCTCCACTTCAGCCTGACTGTCACTGGATATTCCACCATTTTTTCATTCAGCCGATAGTTGATAGAACTAGTAGCAAGTACATCTCTGCCCCTTGTCTGTAGCTGGGCTTCTTATTGTCCTGTCCTTTTCTTGGGTTTCAGGCTTCTTACCTAGCAACTGTTTTTTTTTCTTGTTGCTCAAAAAAATAAATAAATAAATAAAACTGTAAAATATACTGTATTTGATATTAGTAGAACATGGTACCAGTATGATAAATTGTAGTAGGTGTTCTTTAGCTTGTTTCCTTTTTAAAATACCAGATACAATTAACATTGTTAAAGTCATTCAGTTTAAAAGTTGGATATTTGTAAAATCATAGCAAGAGCTCAGCAAAGGCTGAGCTTCTCATAATTGCAGTAGATAGAGAGATAAAAGTAAATCAGATTAGTTAGCATATATATACCTTTTACTTATTGCAATTCTAAAGAGTATCTCTCCAATCCCTTGTGCTTGCACATTTTACGTATTGTTTAGACTTTGTCATGGTAGCCTTCTGGAGGTACTAATTTAAGATTGTGTTTTTTGTAATCAATACACATTGTATAATTACTGACTGCACTGTATTTATCTTATTTGCCTAATAGTACCACTAGTATTTTTTTTGTAGCTTTCACACCTAATGTATATCTTATCTTTCTACTCCTCCTAGCTCTTTTCCTCCTATCCTGCACAAAAGGACCTGCCTGGTCATTAAGGACCCTTTAATTTCTACCTTCAACCATCCCAACGACTGGCCAACAAATCTCTGCTGTCGAAGCGTATAACTCCCTGTTTTAAACAAGATCAAGAAAGTATGTTCCACCCTGGTCCTACATATTACAGTTGATCTGATTTATTTCATACTGCACCTGTTATTAACTTAGCCTGTTCTTTACAAAGTACAATGTACCTAGTTTCGTATAAATTTTAGCCACTGAGTTAGAAAGCCAGCAGCCAGACTCCTCTCTGCCCTTGTACCATCTGCTTTCCCCCCTCCCTGACTCCTCTTTCTGAGCCACCTCAAACTGCTATCTCCATTACAGACACTGTATTCTACTCCCTGCCCACTAGGGGGTGCTCTCATCCAACCTTGTGCAAAAGTTTTTCGCCTACTTTTACCTAGTTTCTCCTTTTAAATTTCCTTATTCTCATGTTCTACTTTCCTTATCAGATTTTCACCCCTTGACTTGCTTCCAATCTCTCTGTGTTATCTCTCTGCCCCTAGTATCTCTTTTCCTCCTCCTAGCTGTCTTTCTAATTCCTTTATTGTTCACATTCCAATATCCTATCTTATATCTGCACTGCTTCACCACACTCTACTTACCTGTGACCACTTTCTCTGCCTCAGAAATCTCCTCCTCCCTGATTGTCTCTGGAAAATCTTTCACATAGCTGCTCTAACCCGCTTCGTTCGCCCTGCGGGCTCACTCTGCTCCCCTACCGTACCCCCAATTCCCACCCACCCCCAGTAGTCCTAACTTTATACCTCCATTGCCACACCCCCTCCCGCTATCACCCTATCACAAACTACTTCCACTTAACCACCCCCCTACCTCAACAAATACTTAATTAACCCATTTTACCTTTAGTGCCACTCCCTAACGTTTCCATACCTTTTCCTGTACTGCTATAGTTTGCAACCTCACTCTTATAACCACCTTTTATTCAGTTTATTTATCACTTCATCCCTCAAACTACTGCATCTCATATAACACTTTTCTCCTTCTCCCACCTTTGTTCTTACCTACTTCTATCCCTCCCCCTACATATTCTAACTCCTTGTTTACACATCCTAATGGACCCAACAAACAAATCTTTATTCACAAACCTACTACTCTTAACTACATCTCTTGCTTCTTTAACTATTCCTTACACACTAACCTTCTTTGAACATTCTTCTCTTTCTGAGCAACACCACCCCTACCAACAAACACTACCTCTTTCTCATATAAACTCACTTAAACATAGTAACATAACTGCCACCTTTATCTACATACTTCCTAAGTACCATAGATCTATCCATGTTACTTACTTCCCTGTCAAAAAAACTCCAATCAATTACTACAAAATCCTTACGTTTGTACAATATCTCCTACAGCACCCCTTATTAGATGGTGATATTCATCCTAACCCTGGCCCAATACTAATACTCCCAATAACCCCCACAATCTAACATTTCCTACTTCTACTACCGCTAAAAGACCATCTAACTCCCTCCTTATAGCTCACCTTAACATCCGCAGCATAAACAATAAAATTACGCACCTACATGCACTATTACAGGTGCACTCATTTGACATTCTCTGTATTACAGAAACATGGCTAAAACCCTCTACTCTGGACCAGGAGATTACCCCTCCTGGATATAATATCCTAAGATATGACCGCAAAATTAAAAAGGGAGGAGGAGTAGCCATTTTGTATAAATCTGAACCCCAAGTGTCATCCTTCATTTTGCCACTACCCTCCGATACCAGTGCAGAAACCCTTACTGCCAAGTTAAAAATCAATAACTCCAAATCTATCTATTTAATTTGCACATATCTCCGTCCTGGAAATAACATTAATAAACTTGAAAACATACTTAGTCACCTATCTACCCACCTACCTCAGGAAACCATTGTATTAGGAGAATTTAATATAGACTGGGCAACCTGCAGTTCCCCCTAATCCTACCAATCACATAAATCTACACAGTTTCTCACAGATAATAACCACCCCTACTAGAATCCATAAGCCAAGCAACAAGGAAACCACCCTAAACTGGATTCTCCTCAACAGCCATCTTGATACTTATAAACCAGGAACCCTTCCCGATGATATCAGTGACCATATGCTAACCTATATCATTAAACAAAAAAATTCATAGCCCTAACACTAATAATTTTAAATCCTCCCACTCCAAAAAATTCTTTAATCCAGACAGTTTCCAAAACGAACTAAAAGCATGTGACTGGTCACCTATGTCTCATCTTCAACTTGAAGAAGCAGTGATCTGCTTTAATACTAGATCCCTTCAAATCCTAGATTACCACGCCCCCATTCGATCATCCTGAATAAGAACCAAAATTGCCCCCTGGCTTACAAAACATACTAGGCAAAAGATCCTCCTCATAAATAAAATTTGGGCCAAATGGAGTGCCTCCAAAAGTCCATCTGATCACCTTTACTTTAAACAATTAAGAAATGCTACCAAGAAAGACATTCTCAGAGACAAAAAAGATTATTACCTTAACCTTCAACAAACCCACCAACAAAAGCCACAAAAATTCTGGACAGGCATTAACAAACTTCTTAAACCAGGCCACTCTAAATCTCCTACCCCTTCAGGATTTAACCATAATAACTCTAACCTGATACCAGATGCCTTTAATAACTATTTTACAGAAGCCATTCTAACCCTAGCTAATACTTTACCACCCATCACCACGCCACCATTACATACCAATAATACTATAACTCCAACCTTTCATATTCAACCTGTACCCACATCCCTCATTTCCAACCTCCTTCAAAAACTTAAACCATGCTCCCCTTCTGCTGACTGTCTTCCAGCAGAAGTCCTGCAAATTGCAGCTAAAGAAATTGCCTATCCCATCTCCATCCTTATAAATAGAACAATTTTAGAAAGCAAAATCCCTTCCATACGGAAAGTATATAACATCATCCCTCTACACAAAGGTGGATCATCTACCGCGCTCTCCAACTTTCAGCCTATCGCCTTACTCTCTCCAATAGCTAAAATAATGGAAAAGTGTATACACAAACTACTTGCCCACCTTCTCCATAACAATTTACTTGCAGACTGCCAGCATGGTTTTAGACCATTTCGTAGCACAACAACTGCCCTGCTATAATTTTCTGACTCCATAAACAAAAATCGTAACAATAATACTTTCTCCTCTGCACTGTTTATTGACCTCTCAGAAGCCTTCGATATGGTGAACCATAACATGCTTATTGACATACTAAAAGCCCAATCACTCGATACACAAGCACTACATTGGTTTAAATCCTACCTTGAAAACAGACAGCAAGCAGTACTTTGGGACAATACTCTTTCTACTTCCCTCCCTGTAAACATTGGAGTACCACAAGGCTCTATATTAGGACCCCTTCTCTTTTCATTGTTTATTAATGATCTCCATACCAAAATTCCTCAAGCCACCTGCATACAATATGCAGATGACTCGACCTTAATTTGTACAGCCAAGTC
>NC_056735.1:1449689801-1449692301 GCF_019279795.1 Protopterus annectens
GCTTAACATTACTCTCCAGGACATATTTGCTCCCCTACCAGGTTACCAGCAGCCCCTCCCCCCTCAAATTTTGGACTTTAGATCCCTTCTCCTTCCCTCCTCTCCTCGGCTCTGTCCTTGAGGAACCTCTCTCTCTACCCTGAGTTTTATTTGTCTTGGTTAACTCCCTGACTGCTCTGTCTGATATCCTTCCTCTCCTGGCCACTAGGTGTCACCCTTTACACTACGGTTCCCATAACCATTTTTGACTATTCTACTACGACACACACTGTCATTTCCAGCCTATATCTCACCTCTGCCTCCTGCTACTAACCTCACACCTGACCCCTCTGCCCTGCCCTCCACTATCACCTACCCCCCACTTACCATACTTATCTACGACTTTTCTACTCTTGAGATCACCCTTACCTCTTCACCTGCTTCTCTCTTCTTGCCTGATTGTTTTCTGCTACTGATCATCTCACTTGTTTTCCCGCTCCGTTCCTTCACGCTCACTCCGCTCCCCACCCTACCCCCAATTCCCACCCACCCCCAGGGGCCCTACCTTTATACTTGATTAAACACTCCCCCAATTAACTAACCACCTATCCCTTAGCCTGTCCATATCACCTACCCTTACCATACTCCAAACCCTTCAACCACACCCACTCCCTACAATCTCATCTTACTACCTCACCTCACTCTACTGTTCATACCACACAGTCCTACACTTGCTAAACTCATCTTACTAGTAACATGCCTTTAAACCTCAACTCAATCTTTTCACTTCTTCTTCTAATTACTATACTCTTACCTCCTATGAATATCGTATGCTTAGCCAACCTCCTGTATTAACCAAACACACCACATCTACACTTCCTCTACCTGACCAAACACATATTAATATACTATCAACCTCTCCCTACCTTCCCCCTCTCTACCACAAGGTACACCACTTCAGATTCCAAACCTCTAAACGGTTCTACCTACTACCCTGCAAAAATCTAAAAGTATTTCAAGTCCCACAAACACTATTATTAATACACGGTGACATCCACCCCAACCCTGGCCCCAGTACTCTCACGAGCCACACCCACTCAAACCAAACTACTAACTGTTCTACTTCACCTTTCTCCCCTGACTCCCTCTGCATTGCTCACCTAAATATTCGTAGCATCAACAACAAAATCACACAACTTCATGCCTTAATTGATTTCTATGCCTTTGACATTATTTGTCTCACGGAAACTTGGCTCAAGCCTAGTACCAAAGACAACGAATTTACTCCCCCTGGCTATAGCACCTTAAGACATGATCGTCTTAATAAAAAGGGCGGGGGAGTAGCCCTTTTATACAAATCCCACCTTCAGGTAGCCTTAGTGGACTCCTTGCCCCCCTCCCTACCTAATGCTGAAATACTGTGCTCCAAGCTCCAAGTCAATAAAACCAAGGCTATATATATCATTTGTTCCTACATCCCTCCAGGAAACAACATCAACACACTAGAAAATATCCTAAGCTGGTTCTCCACTAACTTTCCACAAGAAACTATAATCTTAGGGGACTTCAACATTGATTGGAACTCCTGCATATCTCCCAAACCCTCCACTCACCTTAATCTCTTTAACTTTCACCAAACCATTAACTCCCCCACTAGAATATACAAAGCTACCCACAAACAAACCATTCTAGATTGGATACTAATTAACAACAACCCCCTCTCCTATAAAACTGGAATACTCCCTGACAATATCAGTGACCATCTCCTGACCTTTATCTCTAAACAAAAATACAACAACCTCAAGCAAACTACCTACCGTACCATACACAATAAAACAGATTTTAACCTAGCATCCTTTCAAAATGAACTCAAAGAATACAACTGGTCAAATCTAAAATACCTCCCAATAGACGAAGCAGTAACCCATTTCAACAATACCTTCCTACAAATTCTACACCATCATGCCCCACCCCGCCTAATTAGACTAAGCTCTAAGGCAGCCCCATGGCTCTCAAAACTACAAAACAAAATATGCGAGCCAGAAATAAATTATGGACTAAATGGAGATCCACAAAAAACCCTACAGACCATCAGAACTTCAAACACCTGAGAAACTCAACAAAGAAACTTATCTATCTTGATAAAAAAAACTACCACTTTAAATATCAACAACGCCAAAACCAAAACCCCAAACAATTTTGGTCAGGAATAAACAAACTTCTACATCCAGGGAATACCAAAACCCCTACCCCAGCTAGCCTATCTCAAAGCCAACCCGACATAATAGCCAACACTTTCAATGACTTCTTCTCTCAAACAGTCGCCTCTTTGGCAAACACCATGACTCCTCCCCTATCCCTCCAAAAAACCCATACCCAAAACAGCACCCCCATACTAAAGTTCAATACTGTCTCCACAACCTATATCGTAAATTATTATCTAAACTCAAACCTTGCACCCTTCTGCTGACAAGCTACCAGCCGAATATCTTCAACTAGCTGCTACCGAACTAGCCTACCC
>NC_056735.1:1449699801-1449769801 GCF_019279795.1 Protopterus annectens
ATATTGAAACTCCACCTCGTTTTGCTTTGCTGCCCATAGTTTGGAGATAGGATGAGTAACCTGGTATGGCTGGGGTGCTTTCTGCAGCTTTGAACAGGTTTGTGTGCCTGCACAAATGTCATCATCTTTCAGGGTTAAGAATGCTTGCAATGAGTCCAGTTTCATGTTTATACTCCTAGCATTTAGCAGCATGGCCTTTAATTAGTATTTTGATGAAATTTTCATGTTTGTAGTTTTGACCTCATGGCATTGCCTAAAAAAGGCACAATAAGGGAGGCAAGAGCCTTTGCTATAGAAGCCTGAAGCCCAAGGGAAACAGATGGAAGCCATCTCTGGGAAAGCATCATGGTCTGTTGATCATGTCTTCCAAGGCTGTCAGGTATTGCATCCTCTTGGAATGGCACCAGAAACAAAGCCAGTTGTTAAAGTCAATAATTTTCTGTTTGTGTTAAGGCATCATTCTGGCTGATGGTAGAATGCTGCTTAAGGGTAGGGATATACCTGCCTGGGACACATATTAAACAAGTTCAATCATGTCTCTCTTCTTATAGTCCATGGAGGTGTGTCTTAAGTCATTCACTCCAACATGGACTATGACAGAGTCATAACAGTACCTGTTGTTGAGAGACTTGAGTGCACGTGTGTTATGGTAGATTCTGGCACTTGACAAACAACTAACTATGACTTGCTCCTTATCCAGCCTGGAAAGGAGCAAATCTGTATGTCTCACAATGGAGTCTCCTATGTCTAATATATTGGATTTATGGTTAGGCCTTAGTGGCTGTGAGACACAGGTGTTTGGGCTGTGTGTGGTAGGCTGTGGAGTTCGCATATGTTTTTGCCTCGGAGTTCTCTTTTGTCGGTGTATATTTTTGTTGAGAATCTCTGCATATGTGGGTGTGTGCTGTGGTTGGTGTTTGAGGTGCGTTCTTTGCATCGACAACCTTCTCAGTGCTAGATATACTGGCTTGTGAGGGAGAGAGCATAGACTCTAGGGGGTCTATATCACCATTTTGAAAATGTAATAGTTTGTATCACTAAATATCAAACTGAAATGATCGCACTATTACATTTTCGAATGCTGATTTAAAAAAAAAAAAAAAAACTAAAGGGTGTAGGCAAGCCCATCTTCACCCCCCCCCCCACACTACTTAAATATACCAACTCCGAGACTGCACTACATTGAAGTAAACGGAAATCTCCCCTTACGGAGATTTCCATTTACCCATTCGATGTTCTTCACTTTCGGCGTTCTCGAGGCAACAGTATCATATTCGATATTGTCAGCGTTCGAGATGCTGATACAGACCCGACTCTAGGTTCTTAATGTAATTGCATCTCTCACAAATTGTGTTCCTAGGTGGTAGTAGTGGAGGGTTGTTCATGTACATGAGGCAGTTGCTACACTGTCTCAGTATGCCCATATTAACCAGACTGGTAGAAGAAAACACAAGAAATTGTCTATTCATATTTGCCAGAAACTGAGGGAGAGAGGCTCAAAAGAGCTAACAGGGTAAAGGGTGGAAGGTCTAAGATGAGTACTGCTAGGTGATCACACCAGTGCTACTAAGGGAAAATTTGTAGGTGAAATGTGTTGCAATGGGTTAAAAACAAAACAGTGCAGTTGCAGTGCACAATGGGAAAACAAGCCCAAACCAGCTCAAATGTCAGATTTAAATACCACAAAAAAATAGAAGATTCTAGTAACACAGAAATTTAACCAATCCTGCTAGCCCTTGCTCGCTTTACCAATCAGCTTGTCCTTTATTGATCTGTTTTTTTTTTTGTTTTCTTTTTTGTGGTAAGACTTTATCTTAGTTTAGCTGTACAGTAATATATCCTATTTTACTTCTATCATATAAATTCCTGTTAATAGTCTTGATTATTGTGTTCATATGTTTTATCAGAGTTGTAACATTTTGGGTCTTATATACTTTCTGTAATCTATTTCTTTCATCAATCTTAGTACATCTATCCATCTCTATTAAATCAAACAGCTCTTCCCTTAGTTCATTTTCTTGTAAACGGAGGGCACATTCTTTGCTCTCTGTTTCCTGTGGGCATTCTACAGAAGGTTCCAGACCATCTTCATGTGACATAGCCTTTTCAGCTGCATCTTGCGTCATCTATTCTTACTTCATATGGGAACTCATTGTCTCATCATTCCACAACACTGACTGTGTCAGAGTTGTCACTGTCTCCTGCCCCTTCCCTTGCTGTACAATTCTAACTAACTTTTGTACTGGTTTCCTACTGAAGGCTCCAGAGCATCATCATGTACAATTGATCAGATGCTTCCCAGTTCACTTGTTTTTCCTTAATTTGGGGATTCATTGTTCTGTCATGCTGTGACATTACCTGAGCTGGATTTTCTACATTAAATGCTTCAAGTTACAGGTAACCCATAGCTTCAGTTTCTATTTCTTTAACTTCTCCTTTACTAATCATCTCTTCTTTTTTCCTCCTTTGTTTTCCTATTTTTTGTACTGTGAAATTTTCCTTATTAATCTGCCTTTGCCTGTATTTCTCTTCAAATATCTTCATTGCAACTTTTTTTTTGCATTGATTAGTTTTTCTTCTCCTTTACATAAATATTGCACCATATCATATCTCTTTTTCTTTCCCATGTCCGTATTTCTTCTTCAGAAGTCTACAGCTCCACCTGTTTCTCCCTACCTTTTGGACTCACTGTTCCATCATGCTATGACATAACCTGTTTTCGACTTTCTACACTAAATCCTTCACTTTGCAGGTATTCCATAACATCAGTTTGTTTTTAACTTCTGCTTACAATCCCCCTTTGTGTCCTTATTTTTTGTATTGTGAAATTTTTTATATCTGGGTGCTTTCACCTGTATTTCTCTTCAAATACAGTTAGAGCTAATTTTTTGTATTGATTAGTTTGGATTTCTTCTTTGCATACATACTGCAACATATCAGATCTCTTTTTCTTCCCATGTCCATATTTCTATTTTATACCTTTCAAAACTCTCTGGGTTTTGTTCTTTGTATTTTTGCACTTCCTCTGTCACTTCTTTTTCCAAGTGTCCCAAAGTTTCTTTGTCTATGTAATGTTTTTCATGAATCTCCTCCCCTGGTGGTGATATGAGCACTTGTGTCAACACAAAGACAGCTTATACCCTTCTGTTCACACATATGTGCTGTTTTGGGATACACTCACTGGCTTGCCACCCATGTCCTCCTTGCACCAGCTCCATACATCCTGACATGCATCCACCATCCAACAAAGGCTGTGGCAAAAAATTCAGCAGCATAAGCCTTCCAGTACCACATCTTTCACTTACCCAATGGGCATGCCTATCCTCCTTGCCTTTGCTGTCAGGCACCTGACACCTGAGCAATTAATCAAATTCAGGTCACCTGGGTCATAGTTGGTAATTTATCCCTCCACTAGCACAGGCAGGTAGGAGTTGTACTTTGACATTAGTGTACTTCTGGTGTTTTGTGGCTTTAATTTTTTTTTTTTTAAGATTTAGTTTGCTGGACTTTGTTAATGTTTTGAAATGCATTTCAGCTCCCAGTTAAGTGTTATCAGTGTGATGCATGGACAATTTTTTTCTTAGACAGTGTTTTTCCTTAGTAATACATTTAATTAAAGGGTTGAAGAGTGCAGAGGGCTTGGCTGTCCTCACAGCACTTTTTTTCTTTTTCTTTTTGCTGTTTTTGCCATTTGTGCAGTTGATATTTTTGGATCCTTATCTGTGTATTTTGTTTTCTTGGAGTCCTACTTATAATGTGAAGCAGCGACATCCGTACAGATCCAAAGCAACTTCATCAAAATGAAGGACACTCATATTTTATATACACCAAATAAAATATGTAATTTAATGATAAAGTTAATGTGTTGAACTATTCTTTGAATGTATACTACAATGCTAACAATGTTTTAATGGTAGTCCAGCAGTTGGCAGAGATGATTCATAGTTTCATGGGCACTCACTAAGCTATTGATCTGTGAGTATCTCTTGAAGCCTAGCCTTACATTCCCATGAATTTTTAGTCCTTATATTTTAAGTACAAATAACCCAGGGAGTAGCAGCATGTTTACATATTTGCCCATCCACGAGGGACAAGTATGTTAAACCAGGGGTGAATTTTGGGTTATCATCCATTCATCCAGATTATGTCTGAATAGTGTAAGAGAAGTACCTAGCTTTATATGGACAGGAAGATGATTCCAAACAAGTGGTATTTTCTGTGATACATATCTGTCCCTCCAACATGTTCTATTTATGTTTCAAAAGAGATTAAGATCTCTTGAGCAGGTGTTGATGCCCTCAAAGAACTTGGGAATATGCAGTATGTCTGAAAGGATAGGGTTGGCTGAGGCAGAGATTGCCTCTCAGTAGCCTACAAGATACTGAGAAGATGGACAAGGCTTTGAAATGGTCTGCATAGTTTTTATGATTAAGGCCCTTGATTTTGTTAGTAAGAAAATGTTGTGGCATTCGAATTGTATCAAGTGTTTTGACAGGTACATACAGAAGAGGTCATTATACTCAACAATTGGTGTGATAAGTGTGGAATAGGGCAGAATGATCGCTTCCTAGTTAAGGCTGTGTGCTGTAGTTCCTGAAGTGATTGATTCTCGCAACCCTCAGTTAACCTACTGTTTGACCTTTAGCAAGTCACTTAACCAGAAAGCGCTTGGGGTTAACTGGGAATTTTGGAATAGGTTCCTCAATGGTCCCATGAACTGCATGCTTAGTAACTACTTATGAACCTAATTCTGTAGTTGCACAACCAAGGAGTACACGAGAATACCACCAAATTGACAATATTTTTCCAAACAAACTCTGGTAGCAGAAAAAAAAAACACAGTTGAACTAGCTAGAGTTGAAAATGTAAATTAATCACATAAAAATACAAAAAAGAAAAGTAAATTAATATTCCACACACAAAGAAAATTGTATACCACTGAAACAAAACAAATATAACCAATTCTGAAGGCACACTTTAGGGAAAAAATCAAAAGCAGAGCAACAGAATAAAACAGAACTCTCATAAATTGATTTGGTCTAATGATGGCAGATCCAAATTACATGCTGTCCAATAAAGGAATAGAGGGCAGTATCGTGTATGTGTATGTACAGCCAATGTCTTCTTTACATCACCTCTTCTAACATCCGATACATTATGCAAATGCTGTAAAGGTACTTAAAGGATTACCAGGAAAAAACTATCCACTTTTCACAGTGGCGAAAGTTTTAGCACATTTCCATTTAGTAGCAGGTATCTCTGCACAGCCCATATAATCCAGACCTACCTCTAAATTAATCAAAATAAGAATGAGAAAGAAAATGTTTATCTGGTCTGACTTTTCTAAAAGGAACAGTGAGTCTCTGCATCAAATATTGCTGTCTTGGTTCAAGACAGACACGTATGCCAGTGATAATCTATCAAGCAAGAGGGCCTGTCTGTTGACATCCTTTTACTCCATGCAGTTCTGTAGCACTAAGGATGTCATCCAAACCCAGGTCACAGTGTCACAGATGTCAGCTTTTCATTATGCCACTGAGGCAGTGCTGCTGATGACCTTTATAAAAAGACTGGGAATGACAAGTTGCTTTGTTAAAAAGTCAACAAATAAAAAGAATAAGCAAACAAAGGATATTTCTTTTGCATTAAAAATAAGAAACAAGAGTCCATTTTATAAATTCATCAATAGACAGGAATAGATATTATAGGGGCATAAGGAGTCTTAAAATAAATATTACACTGACTATGGAACAGATACTAGAAAATGAATTTTCAAAGCTGTTTTGTGAGATGACTGGCTTTTGAAGCTTCTTGTCTATTTGACATATCTTGTCATGTGTAAAGAAATAGGAATAATTTCTTTAGCTGTTGGCAGGAAGTTGAACAGGGAGAAGCAGAGAGGAGGCCAGACAGAAGCAGCAGAGAGAAGAGGAAGTTTACAGCACTGATAGTCGGGTAGCATAAGGGCAAAGAAAGCCAGAGGCTAAAGATCTGTGTGTGGGTGGAAACCTGCCTGAGAAAAGACACCTTGGTGGACAATAGATACCAGCCTTAAAGTACCTGTAACTGCCCAAGATGAAATCCCCAAGAGGATAGGCAAGATCTGGCTAGAACCTAAAACTACTCTATGTCTGGAAACAATACCCCTGGAGATGTGTACAGTTTAAGGCATAATAAGGATACAAAGGAACCAATAAGGGGCTGCATTATCCAGCAAATCAAGGTTTCTAGTGGCAGGCAACATCACTGGTATGCAGGCCCGGCTCTACTACAGATTATCCTGTGCTTACTTTGTTGAGGCCTTTTTGACCATGCTAATCAGATCAACATGTCAGGAGGATGTTAAGCAGGTAATGGCAAAATGAAGACTGAGAAAGTACTGCCAGTAGCACAGCAGTGAAAGTGTAAAGAAAGTGAAAGGCTGAAATGAAGAATCTTATTAGAGCTAAAGATGTGTGTGACTGGGTATAAAGTAGTCAGGGAAAAGAGCTCCTGTTGGAGAGCATATGTTCCATGTACCTGAGAACAGAACTTCTAGAGGTGAGGTAAAGTCAGGCCGGGATCTTAGGTTACTGTGTCTGACTGGAGATGGTTAAAGTTTTAGGTAAATTAGGGATAGGAATGCGGCCAACTGAAAGCTTCCGGTAATGTGGAAACTTACTTAGTCAAGTAATAGCTTCAGAAACCAGTGACAGCACAGGTAGCCTAGCTACCTATAAACAACTTGTGATTTGGACCTGTAAAATCCTTTTTGGTCTATATAACATTTGCATCTCAAATTTTAATTGCTTTGGGTGATGGAATGCATTGAACTAAAATGTTAAATAAAAATAAGGTAATGAGAAAGACAAAAATAACTATGCAAACAAAAAGGTCCAACTTGGAGAATAATTCTAATCTTTCTTCAGCATTTTGCATTGCTATTGAGATGGATTACTGACCTAGGTTTTGGGAAACAGAGGTTGAAGGTAAGGGGAAGTGAACAGATTGATGTGTTCAAGTTATGATGGCTCAGGGCTATGTAGAAGGGCTGATAGGTGTGGCATGAATGAGAAAAGAAAGAGAGGTCTAAATGACAGACGAGACTGGTGTGATATAGCATAACAGAAAGTGGGAGCATCAGGGAAGGAGGTAGCATGGGCAAGTAGCTAAGCAGGGATGAGAAAAGGTGAAACATGGGCAAATAGCCAGTGTTGGCGGGAGTTCAAGGGTGAACTTATAAGAGTCAGTAGTGATATAGAGAGGAATGGAACTAGGAGAGAATGAGAAAGGAGCAGGTATTGCAAAGTAAAAAGCTGGTAAGAATGAAGATGACTGAGGCAAGAGATCCAGTGGAAAATTGAGGCACAGCTGAAGAAAAAAAAATGATAGTAAATGAAGTAAGAAACAGTACAGGGGTAGAAAAGATAAGGATAATATGGAAGAAACGGGAGGGACTAACAGAAATTAGGAGCTCATAACCAGGAAAAGGGAAGCCTCCTGCGAAGATGGGAAAGTAGAGAATTTTGTGATGAATCTAGACGACAGAAAAGAAATAGGATGCATGAGTAGCTAGCCAGGAAGTGGTATGCAGAAGGAGATGATGGTAGGGAATACAGCACTGGCGAGCAGAGGATTTGGCACACTCAGATAATTAGCAGTGAAAGTAATGATAATCAATGATTATTTTACCAAAAGACTCAAAATGACGAGGTGGGCACCAGAGGTCTGGCTCAATGAAGACAACAGTGTCAGAACTGACTTTGGACTGGAATGTAGAGGATATAGAAAAGGTAGTTGAGAAGGATGGGACCAAACCATATGTCACAGTCTATTTTGGGAGCAAAGACCTGGCAGTATGAAAAGTGGAGAAAGTAGTCAGTGGGGCAAAGGGATGATCCAAGGATGTCAGAAGCTTGCATAAATGATGGCAGTCTTGAAGGTTTTAACAGTGCCTGCAAACCCCACATATAACAATGAAGCAAAGAATTAGGGATTACAATCCAAGGCTGGTAGCTGTGGATAGTAAAAAAAATGGATGCAGGTATGTGGGAAACTAAGGAAGGAAAGCGCTAAGTTTAATGTTTATGAAATGTACAGGCGCCACCTTAGTGAAAGAGAAGCAACATTATTAAAACAAGTGTCTTTAAAATGAGATGAAATGTGTAGGAGGGGAAGTATTCATTGAGGTAGCAACTCACCATCCAAGAGAGAGGTGTGTGGGGGGAAAGAAGGAGATCGTATGAGAATGAAGGAAACTTGGAAGGATGAAGAGGTGGCGAAGGTGCGGAAAAGAAGTGGAGGGTAATGTGCAACTAATATGGAAAATGATAAAGGAATTCAGGGACTCTTGGGGCTATATAAGATAAACACTGCCAGCATCACAGTAACATCCATTGTGAGGCAACCCTGAAAGGTCTGCAATGCAAGAAAGACTGCCATGGACAATCCTTCCTTCAAAATGCCCCCTCCCACTTCAAAGGGAAGGTATCCATAGTCATAGTGGCCTTGATGGAGGAAACACAAAGGGGCAAAGAATGTTACAGGAGAAGATAGCCACCATTAAATATGTTGCCTGCAAATGCTGATGAGTTTGATAGGGTGGCTCATTGGTTAGTGACTCATGGACCACTGGATAGATAGAATCCACTGGAGTACCCTAGTAAAACTTTCATATGGGACTGCAGTGATAACTGCTGCTGTCATGGATGCTAGTAGACATAGAATCAAGTGAGCCAGAGGAGTCTGATGTTGCAGCACCTGCAAGGCTTGAAGACAAAGAAATGATGGTCTGGAGAGGGTTAATTTGTGTGTCTGAACAGTAGTGTCCAGATGTTGTCCTATAAATTGTAATATCTGAACTGGTACCAGTTTGGATTTTTCTAAGATCACTGTGATTCCCAAAGACAAGCACACCTGGAGTAAGAAGGCTCTTACTTGGACCAGCAAATCTCTTGTGGTGGCCGTAGTGAGCTAGTTGACTATATAAAGAAACATCCAGAACCCCTTTATCCGTAGTCATGCAGCTACTACTGACATATATTTGGTGAACACCTAGATGGCTGTGATGAGACCAAAGGGCAGTGCTCTAAATTGGAAATGACAGGCTTAACCTCCTGGATCACCTGGCTAACTAAATGTGATAGTAGGCATCCTGGAGGTCTGCCAAGCTCAACCAATACACCTTCCTCAGGCAATATGGACTTACCATGACCATATGAAAAGATATCTGCTTGACAAACTGGTTCAGAAAGAATGTTGAGCAGACTGGATCCTCTCTGGTCTGATGGGACCCCCTGAATGACTTGCTTGCTTAGTAGCTTTGAAATTTCCTTTGCTGCTGCCCTTCTTTACTGGGATGGAACATCTGGAAGGGTCTTGTATTCCATTTTTGGGGAAAATATGAAAAGTATAATGTAGCCTGTGGTTTTCACTCCCAACACTCAATAGTCATTGGTAATGGCCAACCAGGAATGAGGTTGGAGAGATAAGCATCCCCCAACTGCCTCCAGAGTGGGTCATTCAGGTATTCCTTCAGGAACACTGGATGGATTTATCAATCAAAGAACCTCAAAACAATTGATTCTGAGGCCTGCCTCTGTTTTTCAGGTGATAACCATTAAAATTTCCCACTCTGCTCAGAGGGACCCTGTTACTAGAAGTGCCCTTGGAAACGCTCTGGGACTTTTTGAACCACAAACATTTCTAAAGGACTTCTGAGGTGTGAAAAAACAGATTCTAATGGCAGCAGGATTTGCATCATGCTCACTCTTGGTTAGAGTATCCTTAACATTGGGTCCAAACAAGGTGGACTTAACAAATAGGGCATTCAGAAAAAATGTCTTACAGCTTTTGGCAAAGTTGCAAAGACACATGAAGGCATGGCAGCAAATGTTAAGGCTGTTACCTGCTGTTCTCACCATGACATCCACCACATTTAACCATAAGCACTTGGACACATTATAAATAGAATGCATGGTGGCTAGTTGTGATTATACTGCCCTGCAGGACTCCACTGTTGTAGAATTCAAAAGGAATTTTAACAACATGATCAAAACTCTTTGCAGTCTATTCAGGTGGGCCATGTACTTCAGTGATTGAAGAGCAAAGCTCACTGGAGTGTACACTTTCTTGCCAAATCTGTCCAGAACACTAGGTTCCTTGACTGGCAAGTGAATAGAAGCTTGCCACTTAGAGGGGTCTCTCTTAGTGACCTCCACCAACACAACAGCACCCATTGTGGATCTCTTACTCCAGTGTGCTCTATCTCTAGGAAAGACCAAGATCTTATCCAAATTACAAGGAATGGGTTCAGCTCCTTATACACCCACTGGGACACCAAATTGGTGCAGAAGTGCGGATACAGGGAGCACCACCCAGGATATAGATGGGCCATCATGAAATGACTCAAGGAACACCATCTCCTAGAAAGGTGCATCAGTGGACCAATCTCCCCTCTGTCTAAGCAATTCTGGGACCTCTCCAAGGAGACTTCTCCCAGGAGAGTTCTGGGAGACCGTTCTCATTTCATTTCTCATTTCATCATGGTCAGTGTCTTCCATGACAGACTCCTGTGAGAAATCCAACTGCTTACTTTTACATTTGTGCTTCCTATGCTTCTTCATGGCAGAGTACATGGGGAGAATTGGAAGCAGCAGGGGAACTCTGAACTTGGGTTTTCTCGAGGCTAGTTGGTACCAGCTGTCTCCATGTATAAGTGATGATGAGGAACTAAAGCACATAAAACTTCAGGAGTTCTGGCTGGATCTGAGAAGGTATGGATTACTCACTCTCTTGAATGGTACAGGATCTTCTCAAAGGCCTTGAATGAATGCTGAAATTGCAAAGGGTCTCAAAGAGGATGTCCTGAAGTCCAAGGACCTCAAAAGAAGCTCCTTCTGAGACACAGTCTGGCAGAATCCTAGTCTGAAGTCAGTGCTAAACTGTCAAGTGCCAAGGCCCCAAGAGGCAGTGAAGTCTCAAACCACTGGACTCCGAGTTCTGGGATCCATCCATATCTGACACTGTCGGAGTCAAGCAAGTCAGATAAATTCTTGGAATAGATTATGCCCAGGTCATCAGCTCCATCAGGGGGCCACAGAAAATAATCTTGGATCCAAGATCACATGATTCACAGCTCAGATTGGAGAAGAAACCACGACTGAGGTAGTAAAGCCTGGTCTTTCCATACATGAAGAGGCGAAAGAGCATCTAGCTGAATCTGGGTCCTCAAAAAGGTCCTCCTCATCCTATCCATATCGGCCTTAATCAGGCTTCTTGGAGATCGCACTAATCTGAAGGAAGAAGCCAGGGGAGGCCTAGTAGACTGTTGCCCATGTATTTCTGGTTGGGAGAGTTGAGGACAGATACTAGGGGGAGATGGCTCTTGTGATAACAATGGATCTGACAGGCAAGAAGCAACTAAAGAAAGAAATCTGAGCCTGATCTGACCTTGGAGCCACAGAAGAGTATGTCAGATCTGAGAATCAAGGAGTCATCAGAGAAGAGCCTTGTACTTTAGAGGGGCATAAAGACCCTCTCCTCAACTGTCTAGATCCATCTTTAGAAGGATCTCTGACCTTTTCTATTTATCTACACTTTTCGCTCTTTAACTTGGAAGAAGGGAACCTGAAAGAAAAGTAGCTGAGTCTCCCACTTGAGCTGTGACAAAGCCCTTCAAGACTAGCTAGGAGTGACAGTCTGAAAGGATTTGAGGCACAATGAAAGAGCAAATTTTACATGTTTCATCCAGATGCACTGATCCCATACAATATACACATCTCATGAGGGTCCAATAGCAGGATGTTGTGGCCACAGACCACAGACTTCTTAAAGCCCAAAGCCTTTTCAATCACATTTAACTTCAAATAAATTGTGAAATAAGTAAAGAAGCAATGTCAACATGACAAAACAATAGCAATGACAATAACTACAACATCCCTATAAAAAGATAAAGATTTTTTAAAAATATATAATAAGAAAGCGTTCAGCTACATACAACAACAAAAAAAAACTTTCTCCAACAGGTGTGAGAGAGAGAGAGAGGAAAAAGCTAGACAATTGCTGTCAAAGTCTAGCAATATGACCAAAGTTAATAACCCTGAAGTATGAAAGAACAGTTATCACTTATTTCAAAATTCATTTCTGTACCTTGATTTCCAAGTCCATCTCCTAGCATGGCAAATGAGATCTGAGGACTTTTAGGGTGCTGGTACATTATGAGAGGGGTGAAGCTCTTTAGTCTTGCAGCTGAAAGTCTGAACCACTAGCCTCAGATCCATGTGACTCTGACATACACAATAGCTGAGGTGGACAGAAAAAACAACGTGATCTTTTGTTTGTTTTTGCAGAAATGGGTACCCATTTTTATATGGACATAAGAGAAGAGCAGCAAGAGTGAAAGGGAATGCAAGGCAGGAAAGAATGTTAGGAAAGTATGTGACAGAAAGACACCGACCAACCAGCAAAGTGAAACGAGCAGAAGTGCAGACACGAGAATGGGAACAAACAGGATGGATGGAGACAAAGACAGGGTAGACAACTAGTCATGGGAAAGGTTCAACTACACATGTGGTGATACAAGTTTGTTCCATCCTCTAAGTTTAAATCAGAGGTTGATAATACCTGCATTAAAGGAAGCATTTTTCCTTCATAATGTTTCAGCCATTGCTGTGTAAACAGTTTCTATATCCATTCATAAATACGCTAAGTGAGGTGCTTCTAACAACAGTACACAATCCAAAACAAGAAAAAAAGCACCTCTGAAGGAAGTCATGCTTAAACCAGATGAGCACAAACAAAAAAGAGACTTCCACCAAAGCAAATACTCAGTTAAAATCATTTCCTTTATTAAAACTTTAAAATCACGAACTGCACGAATACACTGGTCTCGGGTCTAGACAGGATAAGTGCTTTCAGTATGATACCTTAAACAGATCCTATTTGGTCGACCTGATCATGATTAGTTTAAACCTTCTAACAGCCAATTGCAGACTCAAAGGCTTCTTGTCAATCACAGTCTTGTTAAAACCAATGAAACAACTCATGTCATACATGCCTTCTTCTATACCAATCAAAAACATTCAATACTTCCTGTTCAGACTTTTCTCCTTTAGTATAGGTTTTAATGGAATGATTTGATTTAGTCCTGGTGGCTGAGTCACTCTAAGGTTCCTAATCCACTTTGTTTCTTCTATTTGTTTTGTTAAAAACATCTCCTCCTCGAATATCAACATTTATATGTGAAAGTACCATAAAACTAAATGAACATCCTAGGTTATCAGGTATGTGCCCAAAAAGAGCATTTGCCTCTATTTTATTTTTGATATCCAATTGGTGACGAAGAATCCACTCCTTAAACTTCCTATTCATTTTGCCTACGAAGTAGGCTTGGCATAAATTAGACATAGCAATATATATATAACATTTTTGTATTACAATTCGCAAAGTCATAGAATTTGTAAGTTCTATGGATTATTGGAAGCTTAAAGTTATTCGTTGTATTAATGAAGCTGCAAGCCTTGCAAGAACTACACACCTTCAAGTACCTATTGTCCTTTTTCCATTTATCATTTGTTTATTGAATTGGCCATCATTATTGCATAAACTCTTCAGATTCTTCTTGTTCTTGAATGAAAACATGGAGCCTCTCCTACAATTTTCCTGATCTTGTTGTCTGCAGTTAAAACAGGCAAATATTTTTCTGTACCAAATGTTAAAATACATCTAAGGGGGTTATTATTCATCTTTATTTTTGTGGGCATTCTAGATTTCTTAGAATAATATGGTTGTCCCTTGTGGCGACGAATTCCCATAGCTTTGTTGCCATCCATGTCTATTTTTTTCTTTTATTGTATCCTCTTGCTGCAAAGTTTTCTAACAGATTGTCTTGCTCATCCAGAAATATTTCATCATTAGTGCATAGCCTGGACATATGAATCACTTGATTTTCTACTATATTCTGAAAAATGTGTCTTGGATGCATACTAGAATAATGTAGCATGTGATTCCTCCACATGGGTTTCCTGTATAGGGTAGTTTCAATCCCTTTATCTTTATTTAATAGTATCTTAACATCCAAAAATTCAATGTTGTGATCAGATGTTTTCACTTCAAACATTAAGAATCTTGTTGTGCTTGTTAGATATTCAGTGAAGTCATTGAATGCTTCAGTTCCTCCATCCCATATAAAAATGATATCATCTACAAACCTGTTGTAGAAAATAATGTGCTCCATCCAACGATTAATGGCATCCATTCCACATTGTCTCTCCCATTCGGCCAAAACTAGATTAGCATAGCTATTGGCAAAGGGGGTGCCCATGGCTACCCCTCCCATTTTTGCAAAAAGTAGTTTTCACCATTGACAAAGACATCTTCCAATATCAATTCCAATAAGCTACAAACTATATTCACATCTATATCTTAGTTAAAATTATGTGCAAAATCTCTTATTGCTTCTATACCATATTCATTAGGTATACAGGTAAACAGATTGTTTACATCTATAGTCATCAATCTGGTATTCATAAATGAATAAAGTTGTTCCATTTTTTCATATGGTCATTTCAGTAACTGTGCTGTATCTTTTAGCACTGTATGTCCATAGGGTAGTAACTTTTTGAGCTCTGCTTCAACATAAATAGAAAGCGGTTCTGTGATCCACCCTCTACCCGATACAGTAGGGCATAAAGGTGGGTCACATGTGGTCATACAGTGGGGTATTAGCAGTAGTGCACTGTTTGCAATCCTGACTCTGAATAATACCACAATGATTCTTCATCAGTATCAACTGGCCAAGGTGGCAGTGCTATGCGCCACACTCTCCACTTGTGACCCAATGTTAGGGGCCAGCCAGGTCAAAAAGTCTGCACTCCACTCCAAGAGGCTGTCCATCTGCGGCACATACCTGTTCTCTGCTGTCTCTAACTCAGCCTCCACCACCTGCTCCAGCTACAGTCGGGCCCCATCCGACAATGCAGGTGGGCTGCCTGCTGGTAAGTGACTAGAACCCCTCTCCAGCAGGGCACTCCCAGGTTCACATTCCTCATACTCTTCACACCAGCAGGTGTGAGCTAAGATAACCATGGCTGGTCGTAACCCTCACCTGCCTCCTATGGTAAGTGACAGGATTACTGTCTTACTCTACTTGTGATGAAAGAGAAATGATACATAATGCACACCAGGAAACTAAACTGTAAGCAAAGATGGTAAAACAACAGAGGCAATCGATAGCCCCATCACTTACTCACTCTCTCTCTTCTTATACACACACACACATATATATACATATATATATATATATATATATATATATATATATATATATATATATATATATATATATACACACACACACACACACACACAAAATAGCTTAGTTACACATGGGGACACACAAGGTAGTGCCACACTACAGCAAATCCTTGCAGAAAACAACAGTCATTTTAAATGCATCGTTGCCACCAACACCTCCAGCTGATGTGAAATATCTAGATAGTAGCACAAATATTTCCTGAGTGGACCTTCAAAAAAAAAAAAAGCCTGCTAGTACCAGCATCACAACCAAAACACAAAACAGGACACCAGAAAGTAAAGAAAAAAATATGATGCTATACAGTTGCTAAAGCATTTGAAGTGACGCTGCTAAGCCCCTACTTCTAAAGCATAGAAATCATCAGAGTTTCTGTTCCTCAGGTCATCAAAATTATGCCTGCACTGTTTGCCCATTGTGATGATACCTGTGGCTGAGTACAACTCTTCAGCCAGCTCATACCAGGTATCAACATTCTTGAAGATACTGTAATAATGGTAATGTAGGCACTGCCTGCAATGGCCCTGAAGGTAAAAAAGTGTGCAAGTACTACTGGAGGGCACTAGCAGAAGCTGCCATTCTCCCATATCTTCTGTGAAAATGACTTTACTTGCATAAAATATAACATGGTAGTTTGTAAATCATGCTTTCAGTGTGAATCAGTGGTACTGTAACACAGAGCTGCTTAGTAACATGACACTTGTGCAGTTCTCCAGCACAAACTAATGACTACCAGACATCAACTGCGCTTTAACCTGCAGGTGAATTGCACCAAAATAAAGCACTTCACAGACATTAATGACATAGGATATAATTTATCTGTGTGCTATGCAAACATGTAAATTTTTCTCAGTTTTGCTTTTGACTTACCAATCTGTATTATTAATTGTTCAGACTTTGATAACTATATAAGGTACCTGGGTAGCAGCAGTAAGAGATGTAGCAGCTCTTTCTGAACCTATGTGTAGATCTGAGGAGGTACACAGTGCTCTAGAAGTGTGTGGCAAATTGCTTTTCTCCATCCTCTTAAGGGCAGGCACCCTCCATACATTAAAAGTCACCTTAGGAAATGTTAACAAAGTGTGGCTATGCCCTGTATAATCTGTAAGTAGCTTATGTTGATACATATGGCCGGCCGGCCCCTGTGCTCAGCTATCTTTTCACTGCATTAAGGTAGGCCTGTGTCACTGACATTTCCAGTGGTGTCCCACATGTTGGCAGCAGGGATGACTGCAATATTCTATACCTGTCTATCATTCATACACCAAGTGGAAAGACTTTGTGAGGACTGCATATGTTTCAATACATGGCATGCACATCTCTTGTACTTATTCCAATATCTATCCCTGCATGCAGTGAATAGTATAACCACCATTACTACCCCTGTTGATGATAAAAAGGTACAGCTAGGCTTGGGTCTGTAGTCACAATTCTACCAATCTTGGTAGTATACAATCAATACCCCTGTGTCATACTTTCACATTTGTCTGTGTATCCAAAGGATGTGGTGGATAGCACTGGCTGAAATATTGCAGAATTAAGAAGATGATGTCTTGCTACAGGCACTTAGGATACATGGATGATGCATGGTGGAGAGAGGGGGTGTTAACCTACCTTCGTAACACCAGGTGAGGCAGAGAGATGTCCATAACATAAATCGTATTTGGAGCCACAATGGTGCAGTACAGCAATGTGATAAGCATGTTACCAAATGGCATGCCATGCCAAGGCAAAGGTGTGATCTCTATCAGCAGAGAGGTGGGCTATTGGAGGGCACCCAGGAGCATCAATAAGACAGAGCAAGACAATTTTTTTTGTTTAATAAATATTTATTAGTTTAACATATATACACTATATACAAAGAAATGAAGGCACACCTGTAATACATACAATAATATGCACTATTAGAGTACAATCATCTACTAGAACAACTAATTCAATCAACAATACAATTCTATTGATATTTCATTAACAACATTTATGGATTTTCCCAGCAGCTAGATGTTACAGTAGCATTTAAATATCTTAGTTTTATCACTACTTTTTCATTTTTTTCATAAAAGTACCACTAAATGTAAAAACAATCTTTACATTTAGGAGACAAACTTGATTTCCAGTTTTTAATAATAACTTTTTTGGCTACTGCAAGAAGACTCCAGAACATTTTCTGCTGTTTAACATTCACAGACAAAGGAACTGGTACATTCATTGATATTAATGACCTAGATAAGTCACAATTGTCTGACCGCAATCTTTAAAAAAAAATACTTATCACATTCCAGTATTCATTAAGTTTTTCACAATCCGTAAATCTGCTTTCAAATCTTTATTACATTTCCAACAGACAGATACAACATTTATATTAAATTTAGATATTTTATATGAAGTAATAAATATTCTATTTAAGTATTTCCACATAAAAATCTTCTAATGAATACATGATATGGTTTGAGTAACTCATTTAAATATTATACTTTTTTTATCATAGATTTAACTCATTTAATATACTACTCTAAAAATTTCTAGTAACTTGCATCTAAATTGATATTTGTAATTAATTTGTAAAATGTCCTTTGTAATTAAATTCTCCTTTAATAGTAGAAATCTTATATTCATATATGGGAGGGATATAGTTTTGTTTCATTTCATCCATACCTTTATTGAAACTATGTAATTTCTCTACTTTAGTTACAGTAAACAAATTAACTGATTTATCAAGTTTATAATCTTTCAATAAACTGTCTGCTGACCTTGCTTTCGCATTTTCAAAACAATCATACCAAACTACCAACCTACTTTCCTTTAACAATGCCATTTCAGCAAAATGTTTAGATTCTGTAAATCCTAAGGTTGATGAAATAGGAAACCCCAAAATTCCATTTTTTTGCCTAATGGAATTTTATAAATAAATATATTTTACTAGTTTGTAAAATAAATGTCAAATAAGAATAATTTAGTCTCTGAAAATACATTCTTGCTAAATTATGTTTCAATAGTCATTAATATTTCTATATAAACTGAAAATAATCAGTGTGTGTATATCTTCCCACTTGCTAGTTTAAGTAGAGTCTAACCATAGTATAGTTAAACTAAAAAGATTGTATGTCAGGGAAACTAATACTACCACATTTAGTCTAATATGATATTTATATACATTTTTCAGAACTTTTTAGGCCACAAAAATGATAGTAATTTTTCTTTAACAGACTTTTTTCAAATAATAATGCTTTTGAATTTAACAATTCTTTAACAGACTTTTTAAAAATAATACTTTTGAATGTAACAGATAAATAATGTTTGGTAGTATAATCATTTTAATAAGCATTAATCTGTCTTCAAAATTAAAAAAAAATTCCATTGTTTAATATATACTGATACATCCTCAATACGTTTAACAAAATTAGCATTAGTTATGTTATTAACATTTTTTTTTATTTTAATTCCTAAACATTTTAATTCTTGTCCTTCCCAATTATATGTATATTTGTCAATTGATATACTAACCAATTGTTGATTTATCAACAAGGTTTCAGTTTTATTCTCATTAAACATTAATAAAAAACTTCCTGAAATTGTTCAGTTTCATTATTTATTTCCTTAATTAATGTCTCCTATAGTTAGTAAAATGCAGTTAGCAAAAAGCTGTATTTTATATTGATTATTACCTATAAAAAACCCTTCAGTTTTCCAGTTGTTTCTTAAAGCTAGTAGCTAAAGGTTCAACAACTAAACAAAGGAGACAGTGGGTATCCTTGTTTTGTACCTCCATTTAGGGAAAACCCTTGTGATATATAAGAGCTAATTTTAACATATGCTGTAGAAATCCTTATATAAATTCTCTAGTATTCTAATAAAGTCATCTTAAAATCCAAATACGTCAAGCATTTTGAATAAAAAATTCCAATTAACATAGTCAAAGGCTCTTTCAGTGTCTAGACTAATTAATACCAATTTCTTATTTCAATTGCCCACCAAATCTATAGATATTAACATATCTATGAAATAATGAATCCAGTTTGATCCTTACTGATTAAGTTATCTATAATATTGCTTGTTCTTGTAGAGAAAATTGAAGTAAATATGTTATAATCTACATTTAATAAGGAAATAAGTTTATAAGAAAGGACTGAAGTTTTTTCTTTTACTTGTTTTAAAATAGGTGATATTACTGAAAAGTATCATAAAGGGGGAATTAGTTGATTTCTCTGAATCATTACAAAAACTTCATTGAGCAATTCAATTATATTAATCAGGAATAAATTATAAAATTCAACACTTAATCTAATCCTGGGACCTTACCATTTTTGAATTCCTTCAATGCATTTTTGATTTCTGATATAGATATTAATTTATTTAATAATGATATTTGTTGGTCATTTAATTTACTTGTAATATTTTCCTTTAACTATTTATCTAACGTATCTTCATTAATGTTTTTGTTTGTAACCATATTTAAATCTTCATGGAAGCTTTTAAAAATGTGAAGCATTTCACCAATATCTGATGTTAGTTTATTAGTTTGTGGATTTCTAATACTATTAATTTGAGATTTTTTTTTTACTTAATAATTTACTTCTGTTAGCTAATCTATGAAGATTTTAAAAGCCATTGTATAACTTTTTATTTTCTCTGAAACTATTTCAACTTTATGGGATAAAATATTTTGATAATATAATGTTAATTTTTCAATACAATCATTATTACCCAATTTTATATGTTACTGTTTCAGTTTAGCTTGATGCATATTTTCTTGCAATTTTAGCAGATCTTTATCCCATACTTTCATTTTATCACATATACCTTCCCATTTTTTATACAGTTTTTAAAGAGTTCCATAGTATATTTGTTCTTTTACATAATTTTTAATTATTTAGTTTTGTCATATAAGCTGGTATTCTTTAAACAATCTAATATTTTCTTAGATCCACTGTACAATTCATACTTAGAATATTACGATCTAAAAATGGAAATAAAAAATATTTTAAATATTTAGTAAAGCTATAGAAGTATAAATCCTATCTGTTCATGTGTATGTATGATGGATTTGAGTTAGTCCATTGTGTGTTCCAGATGGTTGGTGGCCAAGTGTTTGCAAACCGTGGAAAATTTCTGTGGTTTGCTGAAGTGATTTTTGGCAGATATTGTTGGCAAAATTAATATAGACCCAATAAAGTATATACACACAGGCACACACACACACATATATATATATATATATATATATATATATATATATATCAGAACAAAAGTATTATTGAGACTTGACTAAATTAAGTTAATAATTTCCTTTCTATTCCCATTTATTTCATCCTATCTTCTCAGTTCTTAATAACTACTCCAAAAATGTTTATCCATAAGTAAGCTTTCTAAAGTATATAGAAATATTTACTAATTAGTTAAGTGAATCCTATTTCAAAACTTTAATCAACTAGCTTAAAATAAATATTAGGTTACTAAACTAGTCCTTTTATGAACAACACCTTAAAATATAATGGCTATATCGATCCAATAAGGAATGATCAGCTTATGAAAATAATATATGTGTGTGTGTATATATATATATATATATATATATATATATATATATATATATATATTCATGTTTGTATGGGTCTACTTCTGTATATCGAGAATCCACAATACCGAACACCAGAAGATCTAGATAAGAAGGACAAGACTGAAAATCACAAACCGCATAAGTATTCCCAGCAAGTACACACTTGCCCATCATAGGGAATTATGCTCTTTCTCTACTGTAGTGTGATCCCAGAGTCATTATATGTCATTGCACTCTGCAAAGTATACCAGCATCCAACACAAAAACTACATATACAGTCATAATCATAGCAATCTACGTTTTACTCAATAAGATCAACAAATCCACAGCCAAAACATCGATCAAAATCCAGAATTCTTTCACATGAACCAAACACCCATGACAAGAGACACACACACCAAACTAAGCAAAATGCCCACGAATAAGATGACTCAATACACTCGTAATTATGTCTGAAAGTATTCCCACAGTCAAAAAGTATAACCTCACCATAATAAATAAGACAGCAAGGCACTGAATCTCTCACACACACATACACACACACACACACACACACACACACACACACATATATATATATATATATATATATATATATATATATATATATATATTGGATCCGAATACATGCTCGACTAGCATATGTCCGAATCACAAAACATCGAACACACATATATGAAAGGGCTTAACATTGACAAGCACTTCCGTGTATGTGTGCCTGTTTCGTAGATTGGACTACAGTGCGGGTAAGGGAAAATTCCCTTTTCCCCACTGTAGTGCGATTTCAGAGTGAGAATAATAAAGTAGGGGGAGTGTGGGGGACACAGAAATGTAGATTTTTTTTTTGAACTACACATACACGGAAGCGCTTTCGCGTATGTGTGTTCGATGTTTTGTGATTCAGACATATGCTAGTCAAGCATGTGTCCTAGACCCATATATATATATATATATATATATATATATATATATATATATGTATTAACACGTATAAAATCATTTGTTTTCATATATCATTATAGATATCTGTTAAAGCACACACATAAAAAAGTAAAAAAAGCAGTGTGATTCAAAGTAGAATGAAAGCAAGAGAGCAGAGAAAGAAAATGCAACAGAATTGTAATACGTTATTATATAGAACAGATACCATCCTGAATAAATTAAAGATAGTATTAAATAATTCATTAAACTATTTCATTTTTAGTTGATTAAATGGGTATACCTGAATGTCAATGGTATATATATATATATATATATATATATATATATATATATATATAGACATATACTGTTAATTGTTCTAAAATATTAAATACATATATTTTTATCACAGACACAGATGCAAACACACACAATCACGGATCTACTTCAGAAGCTTGAAGTTTCAAAATTTCAAACTTCAAATGTCTGTGACCATAAGATTGAAGTTTTGAAACAATAAAAAAAAATAAATAAATAAAAAACAAACAAATTAAATTTTTACAGTTTTGCAAGTGGGCAAGTCACCCCGCACCCCCACACTCCCTGCAGAATAAATATGCCAACTCCAAGATCTCACTACAGTGAGGAAAACAGTAAATTTCCTGTTCCACGTGGTATGGCAATCTCCATTCAAAACATTTGAAGTTTCAAAAGTTCTATCTTATGGACTTGGACATTTGAACTTTTGAGACTTCAAGCTTCTGAAGGAGATCCTTACACACACACACACACACACACACACACACACACACACATATATATATATATATATATATATATATATATATATATATATATATATACTTGCATATACACACACAGACACACACACATATATATGTATGTATAGATATATACACATACATATGTATATGCAGACAAACATACATACAAAGAACAAATATATGCATATTTATATAAATATATATATGTATGTATATACACACACAATTACATTAAACACATAAATGAGAGAGAGAGAAAACAGGAAAGCTTTACCTTATTATATTGAAAGAGTCCAAATTATGGAGTCCAAATAATTAGATCAAATTAAATTAGACTAAATGTCTAAAATAAATATAACAGAAATATTAATTTGTCCTTTAACTTTTTCTTCCTTTCATTATTCTTCCAGCCATTTCTTTCAGCATGTCTCTTCAGCAATGTAATACTCAAAGTTCATATCTCCTCTTTGGTCTAAAATCTTGATTTTTTCATGAGTCAAAGGTTTTCTGACTATCTGGAAGAAAAAGTTTTAACTTAGCTAGAAAAAAATGTGTTTAAATTCCTATTTTTTTTTTTTTTCATTTCTTTTGTTAATAATAAGCTTTCTTTTTTCCCACCAGTGAGGATGAATAACCATTGTCAAATCTAATTATAGATTCATAGGTTCATAGATTAGCACTAGGCTAACTGCCCTTGCGAGACAATGTGTTCAATCTCGCCGTTTGTTCTTACACACGGGTTCGGAGCCGATCCTCGGCTCCGAGTCGGCCGAATTGCAAAGCTCTGAATCTCAGAGAAGCTCGAGACCAGCCCATATCCCACAATCCTCCCTGCCATTACTCAGATCTAGTTTGCCGCTGCAACAGATCGGATCGAGGAGAGCTCGGACCAGATAGAAAATTGATAATTGGTTTCTATTTACAGATAAGCTACTGATTTTTTTCCTGAAATAACTTTATATTTCTTAGATAGTTATAGAAGTTGCTGTGTGTGTGTTATATATATATATATATATATATATATATATATATATATATATATATATACCCTTTTTTTTCTTCAGGCACCCTTTTGTGGTCTAACTTTGGGTGTGGTTTGTGAGTGTCTTATTTTATATAGCCCTTTCTAGATTTATATATATACATTTATAGGATTAGTAGTCTTAGCAATTTTTTTCTACTCATTAGCCTAGTGAAGTGTTGTTATATTAGCATGTCAGAGAAAGCTAAATCTGGCTTTAAAATATGTCAGTGTGGGCAGAAAATGTCCATTACTGACAATCATGCTTCCTGCGTCTACTGTCTTGGCCCTCTCCATATTCAAGAGGATTGCTCTATTTGCCATCCCTTTAGCGGGAGGGTCATGACAGACAGACGCAGGAAGCTCATAGACAGAGGATTACTGAAGCCTGCCTTTCAAGAGGCTTTAGACAAGTCGGATCAGGCTTCTAAATCCTCAAAGGGGTCGAAGATGTCAGAGCCCATGTCATCTGCTCCGAGTTCAACTTCTAAAGTTCGTTCGCCGGTTCCACAGATCTCGGGGCCGAGTGTCGAACATTTATCCTTCCCTGAGCCCCAGATCTTGGAACCGGTGTCGGAGCTGCCACCACCGTCCATTCTTCGGTCGGTGCCATCTTCGGCTCCTTCGACCTATTCTTCCAGACCTTTATCTGAGGCAGATGTGGATCGTGTTGTGCAGAAACTCATGGAAAACACAGCCCTTTCCAAGTTAATTGCAGTTTCCTCCCAGTTGGTGTCGAAACTAGAAGGCCTCCCCATATCTCCAACGGGTCCTCCTTCGAGACCCATCCAGATCTCGGAGCCGGGAGAGGATGACCTGATGATAGTGGAGCCCTCGGTGCCAAAACCGTCCATTGCACGATCGACACCATTGACTTAGACTCCTTCGGAACCGATAGGGGAGTCGTGGAGCTGACGGTCTCTCCTTGGTTCCGGGACCGAGAGTTGTACCGACCTGTCGGTGCCGACTCTCCCTCTCGGGGCCTCGGCACAGACTGGCTCAGCTCCGTCCTCGGGGTCGGAGCCCACGGCACCTGGGTCTGGGATGCTCCCATGTTCTTCAGAACCAGGGGAGCCCTCGGCCAGGGGTTTGGGGGCCTTTGACCTTATGAGGAAAGGGGAATCTTCTCTTTCCCCAAAAGGGCCACTTTCTGTTTCTGCTCCCACGATCCATCCAAAGCGTAGAGCCCCATTGCCTCAGCCACCCCCAGAGGGTTCCCCCTGTTCCTTGGAGGCCTCACCAGAAGCCCCCTCTGATGAGGTCCCGAGGAAACGGTTGTGCAAGAGGAGGCACATAGATTCCCCACAGGAATCTCTAACGTCTGACACCGACTTGGATGAGACAGAGGGGTTCCCCAAATCACCCTCGGAGGATGTGTCATTTGCAGACATCCTGGAGATCTTGAAACAGAGGGGTGATTGGCAATCCCTAGCCCCCACTGAGGACGAGTTGGTGCTGCTGAAGGCTTTTGGGGCTCAACCATCTACCTCCTGGGTGACTCCGCCCTTTGATGAATTAATGGATTTGATTGCTCGAAGGGCGTGGGAGGCACCTGACACAGTGGAACCAGTCCCTAGGAAACCAAACAAGTTCATCACTGCCCCCCAAGATAAATCTTATCTCACCAAGGGAGTTCCTGTTGACGCTATGGTGGTGGCGGCAGCCACGAAAAAGGAGATGTCTGAGTCTTCCTCATCTGTTCATCCTCCTAATAAGGATTCTAGGTCTATGGACAGATATGGGAAGCGCATTTTTAGTTCAGCAACTTTTTCCATGCGTTCGCTAAACTATTTGACTCATTTCACATTTTTGCAGCGGGATCTCATCAAGGAGCTGACAGATACCCTCCAGGGTAACACAGATGCTGCTGTTTCAGAAAAAGTAACAGCACAACTTAACACCCTCACCTCCATAGTAAACTCATCCATGAGGCTCATCTCGTATGCAGCCGAGGGATCGAGTAGAGCTGCAGCTTCAGCGATTGCTCTTCGAAGGCAATCATAGATGCGGCTGTGCTCCTTTGCAGAAGCCTTC
This sequence comes from Protopterus annectens, assembly GCF_019279795.1. Classification (NCBI taxonomy): domain Eukaryota; kingdom Metazoa; phylum Chordata; order Ceratodontiformes; family Protopteridae; genus Protopterus; species Protopterus annectens. Next base: position 1,449,725,412 of record NC_056735.1, read on the forward strand.
AAGTCTTCCTTTGCCAATGCCCCTTTTGATGGTGCCACACTTTTCGGGCCCAAGGTTAAGGAGACTCTCACTCGGTGTGAGCAAGAGGGAAAAACCCTGTCTGCTGTCGGGGTCCGTTTTCCGCTCCTTCTAGACCGTACCCCAAAGGCAACGAGGCAGAAAAATGTGGTTCCATAAGAATCAGGGATCTTTCCAGACCACACAGAGTCATACCCCCTCCAGAGGCAGAGGAGGGGGTAGAAATGGAAGACGCCGCCCCGGCGGCAGAGGGGGTCTGCATAACCAAGGCGACAGGGATTCCGTCCCTGGGAAGCCTTTCCAGCACTCCTGAATGGAGGCCCGGCTATCCTGCTCTGGAAGCAGTCAAGGGTCCCTTGGCTTTATACCCACTGGCCTGGCTAAATATTACTTCAGATTCTTGGGTAAAAAGCATTATAACCAGAGGATACAAAATCCCCTTCACATCAACTCCACCTCTACAAAGAAGGTTTCCAGACGTGCCACCCCATCTGCGAAATCCAGCAGCTGTAGAAGTTTCGAAGCTGCTCGAAAACAGAGTCATCCAACCAGTCCCGGCGGACCAAAGAGGATCCGGAACTTACTCAAGGTTCTTTTTAGTTCCAAAAAAGATAGAGGACTGGAGACCGATCTTAGATCTCAGCCATCTCAACACCTTCGTGAAGAAGGAAAAGTTCCGGATGGTCACGCTTCAATCGATCCTTCCATTCTTACAGAAGGATGATTGGATGTGCTCTATAGATCTCAAAGACGCGTACTACCACATCAAAATGGCCAGACCGTCCAGAGATCACCTGCGCTTCTGGCTGGGAGCCAGTCACTTTCAGTTTCGAGCTCTGCCCTTTGGACTCACCTCAGCCCCCAGGGTATTCACCAAATGCATGGCAGTAGTTGCGTCTCACTTGAGATGACAAGGATTCCAGGTGTTTCCCTATCTGGACGGCTGGCTCCTTAACGCCACCACCGAGCGTCATCTATTGCAAGCCAGAGACTACACAGTCAGCCTTTGTTCCCACTTAGGGATTTCCATAAACTTCGAAAAGTCTTGCTTATCGCCCTCACAGTGTATTTCCTTCATCGGAGCAGACCTAAATACACGATCGACACTACTAAAGCTCCCTCCAATAAGGGCATCAACCCTCAAACAGCAGGTTCTTCTTCTACTGGTCAGCAAGAAAGCCCCAGCCAAACTAGTGTTAAAAGTGTTGGGACTGATGGCAGCCGCACTAATTGCAGTTCCTATAGGAAGGTTACACATGAGGATCCTACAATGGCTGCTCTTCGCGCAGTGGTCGTTCCAACACCTACCCCTAGTGCACGAGATCAGGATAACAGACTCTTGCAGACAGGACCTCTCATGGTGGGTGTGCGATCAGAACCTCACTATGGGTCGTCCGTTCGTTCTACTCAGTCCAACAGCCACAATAACCACGGATGCTTCCCTGATAGGGTGGGGGGGCCTTTTTCAGGGAAGAACAGTCCAAGGAGAATGGTCCAGCATGGAGTACACTCTACACATAAATGTTCTGGAGCTGAGGGCAGTGTTCCTGGCGTTGCAACACTTCCAAGCCCTCTTACCTCTAGGAACAGTAGCAGTTCAGACGGACAACATGTCTGTGGCCTGGTACATAAACAAGCAAGGGGGAACCAAGTCTTACCCGTTATGCAGAGAGGCCATGAGAATTTGGCAATGGGCAGAGTCCACGAGTCGCTTTCTGATAGCAACGCACATCCCGGGGTCATCCAGCGTCATTGCGGACAGGTTGAGCAGAGCCATCCTGTTACCTCACGAGTGGTCCCTCAATCCACAGACGGCGGAAAAGATCTTCCGTAAATGGGGCCAGCCTTGCTGCAATCTGTTTGCTTCCCCGTTGAATGCAAAATGCAGAAGCTACTTTGCCCTTCTACCCCCTCCGGGGGATGTCCCCAGGGATGCACTGATACACAATTGGCCCCCGGGTCTCCTATATGCATTTCCACCTACTCCCTTGATTCCCAGATTTCTACAGAAAGCCAGGAACCTGGAAAGGACTATAATACTCATAGCCCCATTCTGGCCTCGTCAAATATGGTTCCCCTTTCTTCGAGCCTATCAAATAGAGGAACCATGGATTCTGGACCCAGTACCAGATCTACTGACCCATTCGTCGGGAGTTCCTCACCCGTCTCTTCAGTCCCTCAAACTAGCAGCTTGGCTGCTCCGCTTTGCTGCCTAGCCAGGTCTCATCTACTCCCCCCAGCAGTTCAACACATTCTGGTTGCTTCTCATAAAGCTTCCACTACTAAACTCTATACGAGTAAGTGGAAACGCTTTGTATACTGGGCGTCTAGCCAAAACTTAGACCCCTTGGTAGCTCCTCTACATAAAATTTTAGAATTCTTATCTATCCTTTTTCACGAAGGAGCTTCTACTTCCACGCTAAGAGTACAGTTGGCGGCCATATCAAACTTCCATATTGGTGAGGAAGGTTCTCCCATTATGTCTCATAGACTTTGTAAAGCCTTTATGAAAGGAACCTTCCATCTTAGGCCGCCTGTCAGAAAACCTTTCTTTCCATGGAGCCTGAATTTGTTGCTGTCGCAACTCATGTTGCCACCTTTTGAACCTGCTTCATCATGTCTCTTAAAGTTCTTATCGTGGAAGACACTGTTCCTCGTCGCCGTGACCTCAGCTCATAGAGTATCAGAGTTGCAAGCATTATCGGTCAGACCACCTTACTTGATATTCCATCCAGACAGGGTCTCTTTGCATACAAATCCATCTTTCCTTCCAAAAGTATGCTCAGTTACGAATAATAACCAGTCTATAGAACTCCCTACCTATTTCAAGAACCATACTAACAAACTGGAGTATATGTTGCATAAGTTGGATGTTCACAGGCAATTAAGATTTTATTTGGATAGGACCAAAGCTTACAGGAAAACGGATCAGCTCTTCGTCGCATTTGCAGACAATAAAAAGGGCGTGGCAATTACTAAACGTACACTATCTAAATGGCTTGCTGACTGTATAACCTTTGTTTACTCTAAATCAAATCAATCCTTACCCACCAAGCCTAAGGCCCATTCTACCAGATCCGTCTCCACTTTCTTAGCTCATGCAGCTCGTTTGCCTTTGGACACTATTTGTGCAGCAGCCACGTGGTCTAAGCCACATACTTTTATCACTCATTATAGAGTGGACAAAGTCTCCAAGGACAGGACATCATTTGGTTCCACTGTGCTTAGGAACATTCTTCCATGAGTCACTCGGGGTGACGGAGCTAGGGACGCTACCCGTGTGTAAGAACAAACGGCGAGATTGAACACTCTCACATAAAGAAGTTATGTCCTTACCATAACGTTCCATGTGGAGTGTTCATCTCGCCTTTGTTCTTACATTCCCTCCCTTTCCCTCCCCACGTGTTTGGAAGAACTGGTAGGATTAGAGTCTGATCGATGTGTCTTGACCCCTTCCGGGGTATTTGGTCCCGTGTATCATGAGATATGTGTTTAGACCATTAGTTATTGCTATGGTGAAAGTGTGTCTCTGAATGGCTGAAGAGAGTGTATACTTCTAGCACCAGAGGTGTTGGATCTTTTGGTCTGGTTTGTTTGCAAACTAGATCTGAGTAATGGCAGGGAGGATTGTGGGATATGGGCTGGTCTCGAGCTTCTCTGAGATTCAGAGCTTTGCAATTCGGCCGACTCGGAGCCGAGGATCGGCTCCGAACCCGTGTGTAAGAACAAAGGCGAGATGAACACTCCACATGGAACGTTATGGTAAGGACATAACTTCTTTTTTTAAGCCTAGCCAGTTATCCTGAGTGATATTCAAACCCTGTACCTTGTGTTTGTAAGGCAAACACCTTAACCATTAAGCCACCCTCCGAACCAGTTATTGCCCATTTTAATTGGAGAATTAGACCATGCAGTATTAAACACCAAATTCCTTATCTTGACAGGAAAAAATCTGACAGACAGACCTTCCCAGTGAGTTTTTATTTGTTGAAGGATTTGTCAAATTTGTCAAATTCTATAGGTTCTTTCAATTCAAAAGGATGAGACGTCTGGTAATTTTAAGATTTTGGAAGCTGGAAGTTAAGAAATTTACCACATTATTTCCTTCTTGCTTTTTTAGGTAATCCATTAATTCTGATGTTATTCTCCTAGATCCATTTTCATTCTCATCTATTCTGTCCAGTAATGTGTTGTTTTACTTCTAAAGAAATTCAGAATGGTTTTGTCCTTCAGACATTCTGCCATCATTAGTGCTTCTTCCATTAAAGATAGAGTTTTCTGCTGGTTAACCATTTCATTTAACATTTCTGTTTGTTCACGGCATTCCTCTTTAATTGTATCCATTTTTGTATAACGAAAGACCTTGAATATTAATGAGCAAAGACTGCAATTATTTTTAACTGGCAGTTCTATGTGAAGTTTTGATAGGAAAATTTTGAAAAATTATTTCTTTCTTTAATAAACTATTTCAAAAGCATCGTATGACTATTTAAAATCTGACAAGATTATGAAGTTTTTGAGAAATAAAATCTCATCAGAAATATTATTCGTACTGCAGACCAAATTTCTCTTTCTACTAACAGTTCACTATCTTGGCTAATCTTAAGTCAAGGTATGATTAAATTTCAAGAAATTAGTATTGCTTCAGTATTTGATTTTTGCAAAGAGAGCTCTTCTCAGCACCAACAATGTACCCAGAATTGTCTCCTTCTACAGTTCAAATGGAATGTTCTGCATCAGCAATACATTTATGTTATTAGCCCTGTTGCTCCTACTACTCTTGGAACTATCTGGCTATCTTTATTGCAGAGTCCCCTAGTTTCTATTTGCTTATCCAGTATTTTATGGTTTTATGTCTCTTAGTATGCAGGATACTATAATTTCTGGATCTAGCTATTTCTGTCAGTAATGATACTTTATCCTTTTTTTCTTTAACTGAAATATCTGTTTTTCTTGCTTCTGCTTTCTTGACTTTTGGCATTCAATGGTACCGTATGATCAGGAATTTTTAATGTTCACTATTTTTTGTGGTTCAGTTTTCCAGTGCTTTCCAGCTATCTGTGTGTTGTAGTACACAATTCCCAATGCAACAGTTTTGATACATTACTGTGTCATTCAGTATACAGGCCCTGATGTGCAATTTTCTTTTCAAGTCCTGTGTGACAGAACCAAAATTCCTCTGTATTGCCTACTTTTTCCATGGTCTTTGTAAACTAACTTCTATGTAGTCAGTTATCTTGAGCTGTCTTTATTAACTTTTCATCTTTTGATTTAAATTCACCTCCAGCTAACCATTCAAGAGTCAAATATTGATCAACATTTGTTTGTTATAGCAGTATCTACATCTACCATTTTTTGGTTTTGTTCTTTGTATTCTTTAGTTTGTTTTTTACACTTCCTGTTGTAACCTTTTTTTCCCCACTTCTGATTTGTTTTCCATACGTATTTCTTACTGAAATGCTTGTACTGATCTCAGCAAAGATGTTATCTTAGACTTATTAGTTTTGAACTTTCAGTATATTTGGTTTTGTTTTTGATAAAGTCATCAAATATGTATGCAGTCCCCCAATTGCAGACCTTTACATATAGTCAGTTTCAATTGTGCCATGAATTATATTTCATATGTCATTTGATAAGTAAGAAGAATTTTTATTGTTTTTGCTTTTGTTTTCCTATTCAACTGATCCATTGCTTTGTGGGGGGCAGAGAATCATGCCAAAGCTGTAAGTCAGAACAGGAAGAGTAAGCTGATGTACAGTTTGAATTTTAGTCATAAATGTCAAAGCAAGTTTCAATATTAGCTTTAGTCTTATAAAATATTCCTTATTAAGATTTGTTCTCATTGTTTATGCTTTATGCTGACCATTCATCTATTCTCAAATACTTATAGACACCATCTTATAAGCTCTTTTATATTACATTCCTGTTCCAGGTTGATATTTACTGCTACAAATGTTACTTTTGCACATTTATCAATACCAAATTTCATTCTTATATTTTCTGAAAAGTCTTAACCATGTGTGATTGTGCTTTTAGTTGCTTATCTAATGAGATGTTCAGTTTTAAATCATCCAGAAAAGTCGAAGGGATATTATTCAGCAATGTTGTTTTTGGAAGGCAAACTGTAACATAGTTTTAAGTTATAGCTCAAAGGTTTAAAGGAAATGCAAAACAGCAGTGGTGACAAAGAATCACCGTGGAATAGCCCTCCTTGTATTTTTATACTTGGAATAGTAACTTCCCTTTATCATAATGTAGTTGTAAAGTAGTTTTCACCTGTTTCATAGTGACTTTTCTATAGTTCATCAGTGTGGGGTCTATTTTATGCATTAGTAAGTATTCCACAGCCCATGAATCTGGAATGCGTTCAAATGTTTTTTTTTTTTTTTTAATCTATGCCATGCTTGGTTTCTACACTTTTTGTATTATGGTTTTATTTAATAAGAGACTTTCCTTTGTTCCACATGATTCCCTTTTATTACATTTCCTTTCTATAGCTACAACTGATTCTTTTCTAAGTGACTGTAAACTCTGTATCAATTCTTGTATAGAATTTATATGTAATTAATGAAGTGCACTGATTACACTCCAATATTCAGAAAAAGACATATCAGTTAAGCATCAAAGTGCTGTGTAACACAACTTTAGCAAATGTTAAACACCCCCTGCTTATGTTTTAAGATTGGGTCTAGCACCAGAATATAAAATCAGCCTGTACTGACTAGCAAATAACAGAGGTAGAAATACAATTTTTATTCTGCCTGTTGTCCATACCGGCAATGTGTCCCCAACTTCTCAAACAAACTAAGTTGTCAGAATAACAGGATGTATTAGCATCCATTTCCTGAAAAAATACTAACTCTGAACTTAAAATATGTGCCATTATTTAGTGACTTCAATCCTCAGTGTTTTGTCCAAACAACACAGATTTTATGAGGAACAGACCAAAACAATGAAGCAATAATCTGGACGTCCTGCAAAAACTAGATAGTTGAGCAGTATGAAAGGAAACTAGGAAAACAGTGATTTTTTCCCCTGTAGCTAGTAGTACATGGAGCATATAAAGCTCCATGCACTATAAAGAATTATGATCAGTCCACCAATCATAAGCTTAAACCATTCACTCCAGATGTGAATTTCATGGTATCCATGTCTTGTGGGTTATGATCAATGACCTGATTGCAATCATCTATATTGTCAGGTGAATATTATTGGTCTACAGCTCTTAGGTTGCTTAATAGCTACATTCTTAAGAAGATATTTTTCCTGTTGTTAGTCAAGATAGTGATCATTTGGAATGTGTGCATAAATCATTTTTACTCTAGGCTAAATCATTGTGCAAAGATGTTAATACCTTTAACTAGAAGTTAGGTACTTATCTAGATCTGAGTTTTTCCAGGTAGGAGCCTTTCTTAATCTTGTCTGAATTTCTCTAACTGTCATTTCATTTAATTTCAAATCCTTTATGTTATAATTTTGTACTGTTTATTTTAACACTTCTATCCATTTAGTATTTTATCATGTTCAACAGAATATTTGTAAATATTTAAACAAAATGTATTGATTTTTTCTTTTCTAGGTGATGGTACAATTGCTGTTGTTTTCTTTTCTAATTATGTATAAAATTAATTGCCTGTTTTGTATTTTTACTTTATATTTTTCTATAAAATATATATGTTTCTGCTTGTGATGATATAGTTAAGTGGTTACTGGAAATGGTGTAACATAAGTCTTGATCTGCTTCGATTTTTCCCCATATTGCATCTGTCTTAAAATATCTATTTCCTCTTCTATATTCTTCCAGTAGTTGCTTTTCTAGTTTCTTCTGTTCCTTGCTCCTATGGTGGCATTCTGCTTCTTTCCTTCTTATCCTTTGTTGGTCTACATTTTTGTACTTATCTGTTATTAATTTAGCTGCATAGTAGTATATTCTGTGTGTTTTTATATCTCACAAATCTATCTCTCTTAAGAGTCACAATTACTGTATTATCAATCTTCTAGCATTTTCAGTCTGATTCGCTTTCTGTATTCTCTTTCTTTGAACTATCTTAATATGCACGCCCATTTGAAATGAATGAAGCAGGTCTTCCCATAGATCATTTTCTGGGATGAGAGCATCCTCTTTGATCTCCTTTTCCTTCTCTTCCTCTTGCTGTGCAATCCAAACTGGGATTTCAACCAAGTTTCCTGCAGAAGGCTCTATAATTTAACTTGGTGGTATATCCTTTACACAAGTGTCCTTCTCTGTCTGTTGTATTATTTTCTGAAGATTTATTTACTCATCATGGTTTGATATTGCTTGTATTGGAGTCTCCACACTAAACACTTCACTGCTCATTTGGTCTAGCACTTTTATTTATTTATTTGACATTTGTTAACCGGGTTGGTCCAGCTGAGCCAGGAACGCATTTTCAGTGGAGACCCGAGAAGAAAAGCTCCAGTACAGAAGCAATTTTAATACATAAGCAAAAAAAAAATACAGTAGGTAAGCTAAAAACTTTAGATTAGTAAAACAATAACATACATTTTTTTTACAGTGAGAATAAAACTGTAGGTAATATACAGATCAAGCAGTAATAAAACATTTCTAATACATGGATGTTGTTTTAAAGGTTGTAATTGTAATACAGAGAGAGGAATTTAAAGCAGAAGAAAAAAATATATTTACATAATATACATGTGATGAGCAGCACAAGCTAAATGAGTGTAAATCATAAAGGTGAGCGTATGTGTTAAGAGAGACAAAACTAGTATATGGTGATGACTGGGAAATAATACTATTGTGTAGCAGGTTAGGTAGAATCCTGACAGGGGCAAGACTTGGTGTTAAATAGGTGTAGTCTAAGTTCCTTTTTGAAGTGTCTTGGTTGGGGGATGGATCATATACGTAAAGGGAGTTTATTCCAGGCCTAGGCTACAGTACATTCATAAAGTAGTTTACCAACATTTTTGTTAGGTTGATAAGTATCTAGGAGTTGCTGGTTGGATATGGGGAGTGGACGAGTGGGGGTGTAAAGGGATGCATTTAAATTTTTTTATTTGTTACTTTTCTGACTCACTAAACTTCCTGTTTCACAGTACATTCCACTTTTGTGCTCTTATTCTTTCCTTTGTAAAATGTACCATATTTTTTGCCTGTATATATTTTCCAATATCTTTGGTGCCGCAGTAGTCTTACTGATTAGCACAGCTTTCTTTTCTGCGTTAATATTACACCATATCAGATGTATTTTTCATTTCCAAGTCCACACTTCTTTTAATGCATTTTGATAGCCTATGTTTTGTTATTTTCTGGAGCAGTTTCACAGCTGCATATATTTCCACACGATCTAGTGCTTCTTTAAATAGGCATTGTTTTTTCTGTAGCTTTTAACAGTTTTTCTGGCACAGTTATTTTCTTTCCTCTAAATTCTTTCTTGCTTTATAGCCTCTATGTAGAAATTCTGGGTTTGTTATACAAGAGAAACAATGCATAACCTCTTTCTTATCCTCAACATTCCACTTTCTTGTCTCTCTGCCTCTTATTTGGCCTGTCAGTTTTATTTTATTTTATTTGTGGACTGCTGCTTCCTTCTACCACAAGAGGCACACTTGCAACATGCCCTTAGCCTTCTCAAATAAATGTTTTTGTGCTATGAGGATTCTACACTCTCATTTCTTTCAGGCCTGGCACCAGTGCATATGCCAAGAGTAGCTACTTTTTTATCCTGGAGCTTGTGCACCCATTCTTCATTTTATTTTTCTAACATGTCTCTCTATCTCCGTGATATTTAAATGCTATCTATTATTAATATTGTCTTGATGAGATTTTGTAAAAACTATCCAATATGTGAATGTATTCATCAAAGCTTTTGAATGAATTTCGCTCCAGCAATGTTACTCTTCTTTTCTTGCTGTTTTCGTCTCTCTGTTAGGACCCCTTGAGTGTCTGGGTTCAGTGGCATCCTTATGGTGAGAGATAAACAATTATATTCCAACATGGTTCCTTAATCTCTCCACTGCAGTTAAGATTGTGGACCATGATATTCTGATTGCCTTCAGACTCACTGTGGTTTAACTTTCACCTTGTTCAGATGGACTGCTTGCTGCCTTTCAGGATGTTCTCATAAAGTAGTTTCTTGAGTTAATTGCTCCAGTAGTCAACTTCCGACTAACAAATGTAGTTTTAACTTATGCTCTCCACTGGAGCTCTGCAAGTTTGCACTGTGACTTCCATTGAGTGGAGCCTAAGCTTTTTGATAGAATCAAATTATGCCCTCACATTTCAAACAGATGTTCATATCTCTGGAACTGTACATTTTACTTAAAAAGTGTAAATTTCAAACTCTTCAGCACAAACTATTTTACAGTAATAGTATTCTTTAAGTTCTAGGTTTTAAATAGGGGTCCATATTACAACGTCAGATGACCTTTACGCTGAGCATCTCTCCATAGACACAAAACCATCGAAATTCACTTCTGCGAATCATGGAATTTTTCCCATGGCAATGTAGCCATTGCCCCGTACCATAACAGAACACACACTGCACTAAATCAAATCCACCCAAGTGGGGGTCTTCGCCCAACATGCCCCCCAGTGTGAGGGACTGAATCCCCACACCCCCTAATTATATATACCAACTCTGAGATCAGACTACAGTGCGGAAAAGGGGAAAGTTGTGAAGTTGGCCAACTACCTCCTTACGCTGGGAAAAATTCCATTAAATTTTGACAGTTTTGTGTAGATGCAGAGGTGTTAGACGTAAAGGTCTTTCAACATAGTAATATAGGCCCCTTAAATAGGCTTTTACAAGTCACAGTAAAAATTTGTAATATTTTATAAACAGCTTTCAATATCTCAGCAGTCACTCAAGTTTCACACATTTTATTATCAGCATTTTGATCATCCAGCTGAGAGCGTTCATATAAGGCTACGCCATTCGGTCTATACTACTTGGTTGTCAAGATATTTAGGAAAACATAACATGTATGACAATATTAATAAATATTATGTGAATAATTAATATTTCTTTACCATGACTAGACAGAGGTCAAATATCAATACAGTTGTGTTTGCCATTACGTAAGCTTTAATATTAAATCTTCAATACTTTGTACGTAGCATGTTTTTGTTATTAATACAAATATGAACAAGGAATATTTGATGCTTAGAGGCATCAGTAAGCTGCAACTATAGAAGCTCCTGAAGGCATCATTCAGCTGTAATGAGTTAAAGGAGTCTAACTTGGTACTATCAATCGCCATGTGTGCACTGCCATTATAAAAGGTCATGAGTAAAACAAGTATTTGCTGCAAGTGTTATTTAACTGCAACTATCCTTTTCCCAGATGCCTAAGCAAGTCTTCACCAATCTAGAACATTGCCTGGAGTCTATTTTACATTGCATGACCTCTTCTTGGTTTAATTGTATGTTAGTACAGACAGAAGAGATGTTTGTACAAGCCACCATCTATACTTTGCATGTTTTATTCCTTTCTCCCCTTATTTTCTGTGGGGAAGTTATTTGAAAGTTGTGCACTTTTGAATATGATCCTTTAACATAGACTGACACATAAGGATCATGTGTTAGCTGTCATCAAGACATCTTAATGTGATTTGAAAATTATCACTAGGAACAAGCATCTTATTTCTTCTTCAGGCCTTGTGATAGTAGTTCACACTTGCACTGCTAAAATGCCCATAACCTTGGCCTTGCAGGTGGCAACTTAGTGTATCAATGATGAGGAATTGCCTGCATCTCATGATCTGCACTGGTGGTCAGTCATTGCATAGTCAGTGCTTAAGATCCTGTTTTAACCTTTTTGTGTCCTTGTACAATCTGGGACTTATCAGATTGTAAGATCTTCCAGTCCCATATCACACAATTCTCCTTCTAAGGTCATCAAATGTAGAGCTGGTTGTTCTCAGATTGTAAGATCTTCCAGTCCCTTATCACACAATTCTCCTTCTAAGGTCATCTCCAGTCCCATATCACACAATTCTCCTTCTAAGGTCATCAGATGTAGAGCTGGTTGTTCTCAGATTGTAAGATCTTCCAGTCCCATATCACACAATTCTCCTTCTAAGGTCATCAGATGTAGAGCTGGTTGTTCTCATGATACACTGTGAGACCTCCTGCAGGCTATCTTTTGATTGTCTAGCTTTAGTTCTTTGGATTGTACAACCTTCCCTGATTCAGGTGTGCAATTCTGAGGCCTCATCTGGAAATCTGTAAAAATTACTTATTTTAAGGAGTCCATTTAATCCTGAGATATTGTTCATAATTCTCTTAATTTATTTTATCTTTATATTTATGAAATAACTCATTTTATGGAGAATTTCTTATTTATGATATGATATTATATTCAGTACTTAAATGCAGTTGTCTACATTAAAATTAATTAAATAAGCAAACAAATAAATAAATCTAACTCATACTATACATTTTATAAGTGTAGTGAATGCCAGTAACATTATTGGTTGTAGAGTGCAATAAATGGATTCCAGAAATGAGAGATGCTATAGTCTTACTGTAATCTTTCAGAGAGTTAACAAAACGAAACCAGGTGCACTATTCCTGTTTCAAGATGCATCAGATAACAAATAAATTTTGAGAGCGAAATGGAGGAAGGATATATGAGGAGAGGCTCAGAAAAATGGACTTGTATATGTCAGAAAATAGGAGAAAGATGTGATATAATTTGGTATAGCATTGTTTTAGTTAAGTAGAAGTAGAGTGGACGAAGAAGTGTTACAAGGATAGGGTAGGGTGCAGGGTCCTGAAATGATCTGCTTATAAAAATGGTACCCTATAATTCATCAAAGGATTTAAAGCTACTTTGAATAGAGCAAAGCGTGGAGAAGACACAGATAAATATGGACTTATTGCAGCACATGGATAGGTTTGATAAACCATTGGTCTTTTTCCATTGCCATAGTCATTATTTGCATGATTGTAATTATAGTTAATAACCTTGATCCCTGCTAGTTTCTGTACTTCTGGTAAATAGGTGTACACACAGGCTGCATATGACCCTTCTCACTTATGAACGGACTAAAGTAAAAGGAACAAAAATAGAGCAGAACTAGCACAAAATTTGGAGTAGGTTCAGAAACTGGATATGGGACCCCTGGACTCCTTATATAATTAACTTGAGACCCCTGTTACTTTGGCAAATGGTGGACAGTCCTTTGTGTATGGTCAGAAATGCACTGAAATAGTGAACTCTAGATATGTAAAGGCTGGATGAGATAAGAATATCAATTACATGGATATAACACTACGAGTGCAAGGCAACATACACCTCTTAATATATAATTTCTCAAAACAGGAGAACAAAGGAATTCAATGCAATTAACTGTGAACACTGTGTTTATCTGGACATCATCCAAGAAGTGTCTGTTAACACCTGATTCTGCAACCATATGAAGTCATTTACTCATTTTGCTAGCTACTGAGCCATACCGACCTCCTGAAATTAAACAAAGACAGAAGGTGAACCATACTGACCTAGTGAAATGAAACAAAGACAGATGGGGCATCAGTACTGATTCTCTGTGACTACATAAGGGATCAAATCACTTAATCAGCCAAGGAACACATTTGTCTTACCCCAGTTCTTAAAGGCACTAACCTTTGTTTTATTTTTTCAAAATTTCTGATTTTTTTTTTTTTTATTGGCATCTCTCAAATATTTTAATTATATCAACAATCCAGCAGATTGTTTGAGGTTTCCTTTCTTTGGAAGTTTATGGTTCTGTGCAGTAAAGGGTGGACTAAATCAACATAGTATATAAGAAGATTTAATCCTATTTTAAAATGTGAATGCTTGAGCTAACGTGCTGGACCAAGCCATGGTGGTTGTAGCTGAAAAGGTTTCAGAAATGGGTCCAGAGTTCAGTAAGGCTAGCTGGGGAAAGAACATAGATCATCTTTTGACCATCTTCTTCCATTTTTGTGTGTGTATGTGTGAGGGTGGGGGTCTTGGTTTAGCACCACACTGAGTTCAGAGATAAAAGAAAAGTAACTTGAAGTAAAGGCAAGTAGTGCATCAGCTCGGGTAATGCAAAGCTAGACAAAAAGTCCATTGTCTGAGGAAATTAACCATGTTTCAGCTTCTGCAACCCTTCTGAAGAAAACTGCTGGTTGCTGGCCACTATGACTCACCTGATAATATTAAGCAATATCGTTACAGAAGCTCTGGTAATTGGTCATAAAATTAATAAAATGCAGCAGATTACTTATACATTTGGATTTACAGATTTGCTCTTTTCATGCAGGATTATATCATAATTTCACAGATATAATCATTCAACAAAATAATATTTTTTTAAGCCAGAGCATATTAGTCTTACTTCTTTAAATAAATCTGAACAGCAAAAGTAAGTAAGAGATTATACTGAAGATTAAGTAGTAGTGTAGGCATAAAGCTGAGTATTAGTGTAGGCCTGCTTTATAATTAATAATTCTTGTATGTTGTGACTGCATAAGCTACTGATATCAGAATGACTTGAAACAAATGGTCTTCTCATTTATATATATATAAGCAATCAATAGTCCTACTATAAATATCACATTTTTTTCAATTGGTTTTGAGCATCTGAAACACATTCTGGCAACTCAACACAGTAGATTAAGGCAATCAGCTGCTAACAAGCTCCAGCCTGTTGTCTGGTTCTTCCTGTTAGTGACTGCTTGCATATTGTGTGGTAATAAGTTATTTCACCAGCCCAGTGTGATCTCACTTCACCACTGAGGTGAAGCATCTTTGCCTAGTGACACTTTACTGGTTAAGAAGTAAAGATAGCTGCATTTTAGGTTACACATTGGTAAGTAAACATTTCTGAATGCTAGTGTGTGGTCTTCATGAAACTTAAGGGATGCTCATAGAGATAACTGCTCATATCCTAGTAGACTGGAATTTCTTCATAAGCGCTGCATGGATCCAGAAACTCTTCAGTCTTAGTCAAGTGATTAAAGTCATTGCACTAAGCTATTACTTTAGCTATATGGTTTCTGTCTGAATACCTGTTCTTTAATACCTTGTGTTAACTCCATAATACCTGCTGGCAGCCTCTTAATGAGACGTTACACTTCTGGCTATTAGCAGGTCGGATAAAAATTGCCTGGAGCTCACAGTTTAAGAAAATTTAAATCTGAGAATGATTTTTCCAGCTTTATGTGTAAAGCAGCTTTTTGCCTCATGTGCTCTGGTAAAATCAGTTTCTCATATTTAAATTATTTAATAGTGGCATTCGATACCATAAACTGAGTATTGTAATTAAATTATACTATATCAACAGCAATGTGTGTGTGTGTGTGTGTGTGTGTGTGTGTGTGTGTGTGTGTGTGTGTGTGTGTGTGTGTATGCGGTCTGCCATTCAAGCATTGTAGCAAAAGTGCTATGTGTCTTTTGCCTGGCAAGCACTGTATGCTTGAATGAGACAAGGCAGCCCACACAACTAACAGGGCAGGAATGGGGCAGTAAACAACATGATTAGCAGTGCAGGTATGACTGAGGTAAACACATTAGCTGATGACCTTTTCTCCTCTTTATGTTCCCTGTTTTATATATTCTCTTTTGTGTGTACCCTTTGTACCCCTGCTACTTCTTTTCCCAGAATGTACTTCTCCACATACCTGTTTACCTGTTTCTGCATCTCTTTCAAAATAATAACACAGACTTTCTTCATGTCAGGAAAAATCACTTCCATTCACAGACCATGCATGTTTGTATGTTTTGCTCAGTTTGCTCTTGTGAATATCTTTAACCTGGCTTCTTTATGCCTGCCCCTCGACATATTTAAATACTTTCCAAACCCATACCCTTTTTACACTTTGTGGTGCAGCATGTGTGCACAGTGCCTTGTAGAGCATAAAAATACAATACAACTGCAGCACACAAAAGCATGATTTGTTGATTTATATGTAATGTGTATGGCAGACTAATGTTGCATTTAATGTAAACCCATCTTGTAACCATAGATCTGTAGCTGACACATGCTATTTACTGCATCAAGTTAAGCCATTATTTTTTTTTACTCCTCCTAGGGCCTTCCTTGCCTAATGGATCCAGGATAGCTTGCTGATCCTGGAGGATAACACATCCTTTCCTCACTGAGAAGAGCCCACTTACCATAGGTGGCTCTACTGAGCCACTCCTGCAGTCCACTGAGAAGAGGTGTGCCTCTGCATGCTGGAGTCTCCTTGGCTTACTTGTTCTTATCACTGTAACTTCACAGGCAGGGCTGGCTCATTCTTCACTGGGTAATACCTAGTACTGTTGTGAGGTGTCATTCTATGTGGCAAGTCAAGCTGCCTCCCTCTCATCAGGATATTTGAGCTAGCAGTGGCCGCAAACTCTCTTCTTCCCTGGACACCTCCTGCAGGCACCCGAGCTGCTAAGTGAACGTGTTTCTTGCTGTCAGTGCTTTATCCTTCTACACAATTGAGCTGAATCTAAGTTCGGCCATTCTAAGGTATAGCTGGTTTCTAAAACTGATTTACTCTACAAATGCTCTCCATGGTAATGTGGAGTTTATCCATTTATTTTCATCCATTATTCTGTGTAATAACTTATTTAGGCCTGAGTTGTGGCTAAACTTGGTCTTGTTATTGTCACTTCATCTGCTAGGTTACCATACAAATAAGCATTCAAGCCTTTTACCTTTGATGCACATGCTATGATCAGCAAAGTACTCCTAATGCCTCAAGTGGAGAATGGTCTGCCACATTCACATGATGCATCTACATACATTGAACATAACATTCAGACTTCATCTAAAATAATCTGCCATTTTATGCTGCTCACCCCTGGAAGCATCATTACCAATCAAAGGGAAAATCAGCTAATCTGTACCCTTCCAAATAATTTGCAATTCTTACCCCAGCTTTTAACCAAAAAAGGTCCTACAGTCTATCCTTTGGCTCCTAAGGGGCCCATCATTCTGATGAGTTAAGTAAATAAAAGCTTTGTGCCAGAGATCGTTTCTTCTCCAAGGTCAGCTTTATTACTTGGGACCATCTGACTGCATATAGAAACATACCTCGACCTGTTAGAGCACAAAATCTAGATTAAGCCACAATGGCAAACAAAGACCCAGAAATAGGACATATTTTAAATAGTATTTTCATAAACTTAGAAAGTTGGTAGAATAACAGGTCATGCAGGTACATTTGTAGAAGGATATGAAGTTTGAAACTCAAATGTCTATCATTATTTAATGACCTCAGTTCTTAATGAATTCGCCAGGAAACCACACATTTTATGATGATAGACCAAAATAAGAGGCAAAAAAGCTAGACATTCTGCAAAAATCTGGGCAGTTGAGAGATATACATGGTAGGGATGGTTCACATAGCAAATGCAGACAGAAGGCCTGGAATTCAAAGGTATAGCTAGATGGGTTGATAGATATACAGACAGACAGATAGGTAGATAGATAGATGTCAAGACATTTACCTTAACATTTACCTTAACAGCAGAATAAAGTGAACTCTAGAGGTAAATATTGACATCCATATCAAGAACACATAACAGATGAGTTATGACTGGACAGACACGATCATAATGATTTCTAAAACATAGCGCTTTAGCTGATTTGCAGTATTACTAATTACCTGAGGAAAACAGAATAAGAGCACAAAGTGATTCACAGATTTGAAAGCTGTAACATACTTGGTGGTACTTCTAAAAATCTGCAATACACTTTTTGCTGTCAAGCAAAGAAGTGTGGCAATCTGAATTATTTTACAGCTTGTAAAGGTTTCTTAACTTCTTGTTTGTGTTCTTTAGTGGCCATTACTTATGCTGTAGCATGAGACCAGAATTCAACAGCACTAAAAGATGCCTAACAAAGTTGACTTTTCCCCAAATTCAGAACATAATCATTCTGATCCATGCATTACAAATGTAATTACACAGCAACTGGTTAAACATCACCTAATTAAGATTCTGAAATGCAAAACACAATTGAACAAGAATGAATATTGTCATTGTAAGATGTGCGTTCACAAAAGAAATTGGTGTTTGCAGGAAATAAACACATCACTGTGACTAATGAAAAATAAAATCTGGGGCCAAAAATAACCACTAAATGACATTTTAAATATGTTCTTCTGTTTTTAAATGCTGTACAATTGCTATAGTTCAAATATGATAACTGTTTCACAGCTTCTGGCCCAGAAATGCAGTACAGAGGTCACTGCCAGTCACTGGTCAGCCATAACATAAACATTACAACTAAACAGTTGCTGTTAAAATTCACCATAATTTTTAACTCTTTGAAAACTTTAAGCCACCTACTTCTTGCACCTGGGCTAGTGTGTTTTATAGGTTCATAGGTTCATACTAGGCTATCTGCCCTAGGGCATTTATAAGCCTAGCCAGAATGTGTTTGGCTTTCGCCACCCATTTTAAATTTATTTTGCTATGCCCTTTTTCGAGGTTAGTATACTGTGCCTCTGTCTAACAGTGACACAGAAGTGATACCCGGGGTAAAACTACGATCTCCCATCCACTCATCAAGATTCCTCTTGAAGAGAGTCAATGAGGGACTCTGCCTAACCTGGACTGGGATTTTATTTCAGAGTGAAGGGAGCCTCTGGGTTATGAATCTGTCCCTCCAGCATGTCCTATTTATTTCAGTGCTGAGGTTCAAGTCTCGAGCGTAGCTCGATGGGATTTGGATTTTCTGAGGTGCAGCATGTCCATTAATTCTGGGTTGGACATGGCTTTATACGTCAGGCACAGATCGCCTCTGAACAGGCGGTATGCCACTGAGTAGAGCTGGAGTTTCTTTAACCGGGCAGCATATGGCATCTGTTTGAGCCCTTTGATCCTCTTGATGAGGTACTTTTGGGGTCTTTCCAGTTGCTGTAGGTGTCTGGTAAGGTACATCCCAAAAGGAGCATTTTACTCAATTATGGGCCTGATGAGGGATGAGTAAAGAGGTACGATGACCTCCCCTGATCTAGATGTGAATCCCTTCATGATTAGGTGGGCTATATAAAATGTTTTTCTAACCACTTTGGCCACGTGGTTGTCAAATGAGAGATTGCTATCAACTTGGGTCCCCAGGTCCCTAATTACTTCTTCTGTACTTAATGGATTACCACCTATGTGGTAATTTGTGGGCACTTTGTTTTTGCCAAAGGGGATGACTATACACTTTTTGGCATTTAGATTGAGGCCATGGCTCTGGCACCAGTTGTCTGTTTCTATGAGGCCCTTTTGGAGGATGCTTGTGTTGGCTGGAGAGTCGATTATGGCGCCCAGTTTGCAGTCATCTGCGAACTTGGTCAGCCACAGTCCTTCCGTGTTGACCTGTACCTCCGAGAAATATATACCGAACAAGAGAGGTCCCAGGACTGAGCCTTATCTGCTGTACTCTGAATATTTTGTCATCTCATTCACAATAACAAACTCATCCTACAATTTATTGTCTTCAAAATCCCTTAATGAGTATTCAATACAGATAATTGTACAGCTCCACAACCTCTCCTACCCTACAAAAGCTACAAAGCAAATGAGCCAACTCAGTCAATCAATCAGTCCCACTGAAGGTTGAAAACCAGCAGTTGCTGTTTTTGACACCAGCCCAAAAGCATATAAATAATAAATCATAAACAGATGTTTGGTTTAAGTAAAAAAGTGGAACTTTTTTAGGAAAAATTTAAACCCTGTCAGCTGTAGAATCAGTAGTAACTTTCATAAAGTCATGGAATTTCTGCACAGCGCAACCAGTTATAATAGTGGAGCATAATTTAAACAAATTACTGCAAATCATAGATGAGTGTTGTGTACTTGCTCTGTGCTAATTCTTGGAAGTCCAGTATAAAGTGTGTCTCAGAGCTCAGATGATGACAATGCATTATACATTATTTTTGAATTTCCACATCCTTTCAGTTAGCTGCTACTAAGCACTGCATTATGTGCTTTTTGTCCATGAATCTCAGGCAAGTATGCCAAAATGCTGTTGCATTTTGTCTATGCCACTTTGTTTCCTGTTAAAATGCAGTTTGTCTTGTTAACAGTTACAGTTGAGTGTAGCCCATGTCTAAGCTGTAACTTCAACACCTGGATCAGTGGCAGAAGGTACCTACCAAAAAAAGTTCCTTCAGTCAGTGCTATTATTTAAAAAAAGTAATATATTTAATATTTACATCGTATAACAGAAATAAGTATTATATACGGATTTGGGTAATGCAGATTTAGTCATGGCTGGCTTTCTTTGGTCACACGGAAAATTCTTTGACATTTCAGAAATACAAGGAAAGAATATTGACAGATGTAAACATAAAGAAGTTATTATGACAGAAGGAAAAAGATTGGAACCGAGAGAAGCAGATAATGAAGAAAACATAAGTTGATAGCTCAGAAAAGGAAGACAATAAAAAAAGACTTTACAGAAATTAAGACAGCTCATGCTCATGCTCATATGGGTAAGTGCATAGGAGCAGGAAAAAATTGATGTGAAATGTAAGTAAAAGACTGATTTTGCTACAGTGCCGAGGCTGAAATACAAGGAATGAGCAACAATACATAGCAAACTTCTGAGACAAAGACAGGCAATGAGACAGAATAATTGAACACGTCAGCAACATAACACAAAGTAATGTCAGAGAACTGCAGAATAAAGATCGAGCTGAAGAAGGCAAGATATATGTACATATTATAAATATAAATAATGCAGAACGGTCAGACTGAGTGGACAGTCTTTATGCCATTCTCTTCTGCCGTATGAAAATTCAGACATGCTTAACTGTAAAGGTTCTGTAAATCTAACATTTCAGAATTAATTTCATGGTGGCTTTGTAAATAGACATGTTTCTGTATGATACAGAACTGCTCATTAATCAAAGTTGACATTTATTTTATTTTCAGTTGTTAACTAGGGTAGAATTTTGTTCCAGATGGATCATTTTCAGATTCAGCCTGGGAGATCATAGAAAAAAGAAAAAGGAATAAATAAATCTTGACAAACTTTGGTTTCTCACAATGTAGTAAAAATAAAGGATAAAGAGCATTTATGAAGTTAAATAATGGTGACCAATATAGATAAAGTATAGGAAATTAGAACAACAGTTGTTTGCCCTTGTGACAGATTGGTAATATTTACATGAAAATTAGGGTGAAGTATAAGGGGGAAGTGGAACAGAGTGATTATTAAAAAGTTTAAACCTTAGTTTCACAGGTAGTCAGTAGGCTTGCAGTCCAGGAGACCATTAAGGAGCCTAGTCCAAATTTTGTTAGAAGGCTGATCCCCTCATTAGCTCATACCTCTCTGTCAGAGAGAATCACCAGTGAACACCCTTCCTCCTGGGATGGGCCCACCCATCCCTTTCTGTCAACAGCTCTGACTCTTTAGATGCTAATTGAACCTGGGTCATCTGGGCATACTTAAGGCTTTATCCCTCTATGCCATGGTGCTGGCTAGTTTCTTTACTAATATTATTACTGTCACACCTGTACATTCACCTGTTACTGTTCATGAAATTAATATGATCCTCAGCAATGTGTGATAGATGTAGAAATAGTCTCACATGGGGTAAAAAATGGACTAAAACATTTAGTCATGTTCACATAACAGCAAGTTAACTGTTAACAAAAAAGTCCCAGATTAAACACTTGTTACATCCTGGAAGTAGGTCTAAGACCAATGAAAGCTGACTGCAATTGTCCTCACTTCTTGTCTCCTCTTGTCTGCCCTTCTCTCCCACACACTCTATTAGTATAGGAATTTGCTGTATAATACACTGAAGTTTACTGTGATCCTCTGTATAACTCAAGGCATTATTCTGCATTGGTTTGCAGTGGCAGCTGGTGACTTCAAATCAAAGTGGGGCTGCAGGAGACAGCTGAATGGGTGAGGCCAATGGAAAGGGGTGTGGTCAACTAGAAAGGGGAGGGGCTATGCTCAAAACCACACAGACTGGAAATTTAATTAAATAAGCTCCCATGGGTGCCAAACCGTCATTATGAGTGTCCAATCAAGACAAAATGAAGTGTAGAAGAAAAAAATATTTCAATGCATTGGCTGCATGACAGCTTACTTAATATCTAGATGAAAACAAAAAGGTTGCAAGGCATAAAAGATAAATTACTTTTTAAATACATTACTGGAATGGCAGTCAAAGTCAAGTATAAGAAAAACAAGCAGTACTCAACTCAAACCACTTCTCCTTGCACTGTAATTCTAATTATAATTTATATTCAGCTTTATTAAGGTACCAAGAAACATGCTGAAAGTAGCAATCTCTGTGATATCCCCACATGTAGAAATGTTTCTTATCCAAAAAAGACCTTCTGCCTGACAACTATCTACTTGTTTCATGGAGAAAACATGATCAAAGTAAAAAATGAACAGCAAACAAGAAACAAACTCAAGATAAATTGCTTAAAGGATTACTGCACAGGTTATGGACCACACATGATAGATTGGCATTCTGTTTAGTTTACGGGTAAAGCCTGCAGAGATGACTACAAGTCTCCAACAAAGGTAATGAGCTTCTTAAAATAGTGTAATCCTGTCCTTTATTACAAATACTCTCATATGCATTTCAATACCCAAGGCTTATAAGCTATCTAGTTATGTAAGTATTCACTGCATGGCAACAACAAAAAGGCTTTCAATATTGGTAATTCTTTAACAGTATACTTATTAAAACTTACTTGCATCTTACAATCTCAGACAAGCTTACCTGATGGTCATGAAAGCATCGCTACTTAAGCACAGAGCAACGGGCACGTTCTGAATAATAAGCATAAATCAACAGTATAAAATATGACAGAAAACCAGAACATTCTGCAAAATCAAGCAAGGACAGATGAAAAGCCACGGTAGTACTTGTGTCTACCTTGGATGGCAGGATACTCTGCACACTTACAGTGCGTAATTGCTCCTTGCCTTGCTTGGACACATCCAGAGTCACTACATGGGGGAGTGTGGTGCAACAAGTATGTCACAATTTGAAATGTCTCTGGCTGACTGTGATGGCCCTGACACATTTGTCATACCTATCAACCTCAGAGCAAGAAATCTGGACAAAGCCATACATAGAAGTGGGACAAAGGCCCAAAAATAAGGACAATATTTAAATATTGCTCTTATAAACTTTTTAATAGAATAGTAGGTCTTACATTAGTTTGAATTTTCTGAAGGGTATGAAATCTGAAACTCAAATGTCTGTCATTATTTTCTAACTTCAGTCTTTAATTATTTGCCTCTAATATGCCAAAAAACACTATTTTATGAAAAATGGACCAAAAATGTGATACAAAAATATAAAGTAGCTACACAATACAGCGCCTGTCAAAGAAAGGACACTTTTTAAAATATTAGTGCTGTTAACTTGAGCAGCTGACAAAATAAACAAATCTACATGCATTTCTGAAATAAAAGTAATATATAACTCTGATTATTACAGTTATTTATTAATTGTAAACCCTCCACGTTTTCTTCCAAAATTGTCATTTTGTGGAGGGATTATGAGAGGGAGAGCAACATTTTGAGCCAAAATCAGTGACAGTCGAGAGGTTAGGATATGCTTAATTCTATAAAGCAATTTATTTGCACGTACCTCTCAACCTGTTAACGCAGGAAATCTGGACAAGGCCAAATATATTGGAGGAACATACAAGCAGTACTAAATATTGTTCTTGTATAAACTTAGTTGATAGAATAACAGGTCTTGCTTTAGCATGCATTTTTCTGAAGGTTATGAAGTCTGAAACTCAATGTCTGTCATTATTTAGTGACTTAATTCCTAAATGATTTGCCAGAAAACCACACATTTTATGAGGAACAAACCAAAAATAAGAAGCAAAAATCTATTCATTCTGTGAAAATCTGGACAGTTGAGAGGTGTAGTTCACCTGGGGCTGTCTTTGAGTTTGCTGCCCTTCCCCCTCACAAAATCATGGTCGAATGGAGCCTCCCCCTGCAGCCATTCCAATGTCCCATTACTTGGCTATTTCACCCCATTTACCATAAACACTGTAATGTGCATACCGCTTTACTTTTAAGATGATTTGGATTTCATTTGAAAGTTTTATTTTGCATTTTACAGCACAAACACTAAGACATCTGCTAAACAATGCAATGCAGTCTCACAATGAAAATATACTTAGCATTAAAACTTATCTGCCCTTGAAACTCACATTCATTGAAATAACATTGAAATCCACATTCAAAGAAAATACATTTGGCTAGTATAAAGATTAACTTTGGGCTGTTTTCAAATGATAGGCCCCTTGCACACAAGACATACATGTGTTGTGCAATACACCTTCCTGATTGTATTAAATTATACTACTTGTATAATACAGTACAGTTGTTAGAGGATGTTTTAAATTTATTATTTTGAACATTTTTCCAGTAAACAATGAAACAAAATGCATGCACCAATAATGACAAAACTGCCTGAGAACATTTCCATCATAAAAGTCTACTCAAACTTCTACAATCCACCAGTATCAGTAAATATGCACAATCTCTACAGAAGTAAAAGTCATCTATAAAATTCCACATTAAAGAGATCTGTAACTAATGAAGTGGATGCTGCTAGCAAACAACTTTATATTTCATTCTTTCATCTACAAATAAAGTGCCTGTATCTTCGCCAAAGAGGACATTCCGAGTATGGCAGCATCCACCCCCTGTGGGAGTAGAACTCACAACCTTCTGCATCAAAAGCCAAGTACACTACCTGTTGTGCTATTAACAATGCAAGCAGACTTAGCATAAGTAGCAATAAACTTCTCTTCCCCTGTAGCTCTCAGCTCCTCGTAAAATCTACTTGACACTCAACTGCATCTCTTAACTTCGCAACACAAAAAATCTGGAAAAGGCCAAAATGTATTGGGGGGACAACAGCCCAAAAACTAGGGACACATTTTAAACATTGCTTATATAATCTTGGAAATTTGCTAATATAAAATGCTGTGTTACCACCATACATTTCACTGCCAAGTCTTGAACCCAGGACCCTGTGGAAAACAGTCAGAGCAACATACCACTATACCAAAACAACTGTTTTATGAAAGAGAGGAAGACTGAAACTTAAATGGCTACCATTTAGTGAATTCACTTCTCACCATAGCTCTCAACCTTAGCACAAAAAACCCTGGATGAAGCCAATAATGGGGGAATACAGTCCCAAAAATACGGGCAAATTTCAAATATTCATCTTATAAACTTAGAAGATTGCTAGAATAAAAGGTGTTGTGTTACTATGTCCTTTCTGAAGAATATGAAGTCTGAAATTCAAATGTCTGTCAGTTTCATTTATTTAACATTTGTTAACCAGGAAAGTCTGACTTGGAACAAAAGCCAATTTTCAGCAGAGGCCCAGGGAGAAATACTGCAGACACATGTCTTTGTAACATGGGAGGACACCAGAGCAAAACCACACACAAACACAGGGAGGACATGAAGTCTCCACACAGAAGGTACCTCAGCCAAGAATCAAACCAGAAAACCTCTAACTGTGAGGCAACAATGCTAGCACTGCACCATAAACTATCTAAGGAATTAAAAATTCAGAAACCACAAATTTTATGATGAACAGAACAGAACAAAATATGAGGCAAAAATCTGCAAAAGTTTCACAGATGGTGGTGGGTAGGGAATTCAGGCTCTTGTTACCTGAACCCAGTGTACAGGGTTCAAGCCTGAGGCATTCTCTAACCACCACCACCAGGAGGCATCCTGAGTTCTATCTATAGCCACCAGTATAAATCAGCTGGGGCATTTTATACACACACACACACACACACACACACACACACACACACACACACACACACACACACACACACGCATACTACACACATTTAAATGTACCTGCAATAATACCTCCAATCCTCGATAATAAATCCAAATCTGGCTCTGCAAACTAAATCCAAACAGCTCGTTGCAACCTGGCTCTGCAAACTAAATTCAAACAGTTTGTTGCAATAATAAATCCAAAGCTGGCTCTGTAAACTAAATCCAGACAGCTTGTTGTGATAATAAATCCAAAGCTGGCTCTGCAAACTAAATCCAAGCAGTTTGTCTGCATTTGCGCCTGCCGGAATGCACACTTCCGGTTTCCCGATTCCTGTTTGTGAATGTTCCAAGACTGCTGACCTTACAGTCTGATCCTCTTCCAGTCTATGCGGTTAGCACTGCATAGACTTCTGGGGCATCAGCAGTCTGCTGCCTTTTTCCTGAATCTGCACTGGTAAGGCAACAGTCCGGATTCACTTTCTATGTGAGGAAGTTATTGGATTGTACCATTGTGGTTCACAGCTGGGGGGGGGGGCTGCAGTCCTGCAGTCTGATATCACGAGCTGCCACTGCATTTTTGTAGTTTAGTCAGACCTGCAGGGATGATATGCAAGAGAGCTAGTTTCCAAGATAAGGTGGACTTTTCATAGCCCATTTTTTTCTAGTTGAACTCTGAGCACCATAGCTTATAGGTGCACTTGCAGCTCCAGGAGATGTGGAGTAGATCAGTCTTGTGATTATCACAATAGGAACAGAAGGAGAGGTGGTTGGGTATATTTTATTTATAATGATTGGAGTGAGATAGGCATTATAAGTATCATGATCTGTGTATATTTAAGTTTTTTAAGGGGAATAAGTTTGGAGGTAAACTGGCTCTCTTGAGTTATTTGTTTGTGATTGAAGAATCAGTTTCCTTCCAGTAACTAGAATAAATAACTTCTTTTTGCATTTGGATTGATAGAAAATGTTTGTAGGAGTTAGATAGCACTTTTTTGTTTGAGGATAGGAGTTTCCATATGGTTTTACAGGTTTGAATGTCATTTGAGTTGATATCAGGATTGTCTATGATATATTGGCTAAGGTCTCAAATTAGCCTTAAAATGATTGTATAGCTTTTGGGGAGCTTTAATTGTGTTCTCATTTCAGTGATAGTATTGTTCTTGAAGGGAAATATATCAGAGATGTTTATTTTTTTGAGGAGGGGATCATTGTTTAGGTTAATCATGTTGTTATTCATTTTGAGATTGGGGTTAAGGTGGATAGCTTGTAGGGAAGTGAATGCATAATATAGGTTTAATGATTTGAACATCCTTTGTATGATAGTGATTTTATGTTTAGTGATTGGGTGTATTTTAAGATTTTTCTAATTTTCA
Organism: Protopterus annectens; assembly: GCF_019279795.1. Taxonomy (NCBI): domain Eukaryota; kingdom Metazoa; phylum Chordata; order Ceratodontiformes; family Protopteridae; genus Protopterus; species Protopterus annectens. Next base: position 1,449,752,552 of record NC_056735.1, read on the forward strand.
TTGTAAAGGAAAGGGAGGGCTCTGAGATTTATGGATAGTGTTTTGATATCGTTGTGTAATAGTTTGACCCAGGTTGAAGACCATTGTTGTGTTGAAGGGGTTTGGTCACCTACTGTTATTAGTCTATTACAGTTTATGATATCATAGTATAGTTTAAAGTCTGAGAGCCCTAACCCTCCATAGTCTTTATGGTAGGTCACTTTATTATAACTGATTCTGATTGATTTGGGGACCCAAATAAATTTGGAAATTGTGGAGTGAATGGTTTTGAACAGTTTTTAGTTGATAATGGTATTGGAGGCATTACATATATATAGAAATCTGGGTAGAAGATTAATTTTGATTGTGGTTATTTTATCCAGGAATGGAAGTTGAAGTTTTGTCCATCTGCCAATTTCATGTTGTATGTCTGACCAGAGATTAATAATGTTATTTGTATATGATTGTTTAGGATCTTGGTGGAAGGATATTCCTAGATATTTTAATGAATTGTTAGTTTTAATACCAGTTGCTAAGGAGTATGTGGGAAGCTGACAGAGGGAGTTAATAGGAAAGATATTTGTTTTTTTTAGGTTTAGTGTGTAATTCGAGAAAATTGAAAAGGTATCTATAGCGGATAGTAGTTTTTGGAGGTCTGAATTAGGTAGTGAGTAGTAAAGATTTAGATCATCAGCGAAAGCCGCTAGAGTAATTTTAGTGTTAAAGATATTGGGGATATGGTGGAAAGTTTTCTGAGAAATGAGGAGAAAAAGGGGTTCAATGTATAAATTAAAAAGATAGGGGGGGACATAGGACATCCTTGCCTGGCACCATTCTCAATGTCAATTCATTTAACAAAAACTAGGCTCCCTTTATAGAATCAAGCTTTTCCTTACCCAAACAGATAGAACCACTATTGCTCAAACCCACCTGTTCTCTACCCTATTCTATGCTTCTGCCATATATACCAATCTATCTAAAAACAGCCTTAACAAACTAGCAACCAGTTATAACAACATAGCCAGATTCACCACTGGCACCCCCTATCGAACTCACCACTATATCAACCTCAAACAACTGGGATGGTTAGAACTCCAAAACCATCTACTTTGTCAACAACTTATTATCACCCAAAAGATCCTCTACCACCCTCATAATACAGCTAATAGGGTTCTAGTTTCGACCATTAAATCCAACAACAAAGCTGGGCCTCGCTTTTCACCAACACAGTGGGAAAAATGTGGAACCAGTTTCCAAGTGAACTCTCAACTCGTGCATCCTCAATGCTATTTAAAAAACATCTCAAAGAACATCTTAAAATACATTGGCTTTGTCCCTGCTCTAACCCTGACTGATACCTCAGTGCCCCATCTTACACTCCCTTTACTTCTCTACTCTACTACTCTATGCTGATTACCTGTAATAACAAGTAAGCTAACCTCAATTTAGAATCCTAAAAAAATATATATATATTTTTACCAATCTCTATACTGTTTCTTCTGTATTTATATATATTTTTCTCTCTTTTTTCTCTCATATGTTGTTTGTTCTCAGTATTTTATATTAGCTTAATCCTACTATAAGACTCTATACTAGCCTCTCTCATGTACAATCTGAATAATGTATTATAACTCTTGTTACTATTGTATATAATGTATTATTTGTTACTGCCTATGCTTAGAGTTTTTCTCCCCGGACCTCTACTGAAAATGGACATATATCCAGTTAGACTAGCCCGGTCAACAAATGTAAAATAAATAAAATAAAATAAAATAAATTCGAGAAGATGGGTGTTTATTAATTTGTAGGTAAGTATGAGCCTTGGAGTATAGTGTTTTGATAGCTTGTATGTAGTTATTAGGTATATTAATGAGAGGCAAGATATTGAGCAAAATTTTACATTGAGTCTTATCAAATGCTTTTGAGGCATCAATAGCTAAGGTGTAGATTGGAGTACGTGTATGGGTAGAGAGATTGATCATGGCATCAGGGTAAGAGTATGATCAAAGGTTTGTCTGTGTTTTATGATACCTGATTGTTCATGGGAAACAATGTTGGGAATGATTGGTTTAATTCTGTTTGCTAGTATTGATGCAATATTTTCATATCAAGATTTATTAGAGCTATAAGTCTATAGTTCAGGGTTTTTTTTTTGAGGTCAGAGTTTGGTTTAGGTATGAGAATCGTTTTGATGCATTTAGATGTATATCACTTACACCACTGGAAGTAATGTGATTGAATAGATGGCGAAAAAAGACAGATGATTTTTGTGGGAAAGCTTTGTAGAATTCGGCCGTAAGACCATCTGGATATGGTGATTTGTTGGGTTTGAGTTTGTTGATTGTCATAATTATTTCTTGCTGGGAGATCAGGGATGATAACATTTTTTGTTGATCTGGACTGATTTTGGGAAAATTTAATTGGTTTAAGAAAGCATCTAGGTCCTGTTTATTATGAGAGACGTTTGATGGACTGTAGGATTTTGTATATATACTTTCAAAGATATGTATGATATCTTGAGTAGTGTGATAAAGTTTATCTTGATAGATAAGTTCTGTTGTGTTTGGGGAGGGTTTGTTTTGGTTAATAAGGCTCGCCAGGAATTTAGATGACATGTGAGCCTATTCAGGGTAATTTGCTAAAGTTTTAATTTCTTGGTTTCTTAGGTTTTCACCATTGAGATCATATAGCTTTTGTTGGAGTAGTGTAATTTGAGTTTCAGTTCCTTGTTTAAAGGACGATTGGAGTTGGGATTCAAGCTTAATGATTTGATTTTTAAGAGTGGCTTCCTCCTGGAGAAGTGTTTTTTTTAATAATATGAAGCTTTACTTATAAAAGTTTCTCTAGTTATGGATTTAATAGAGGCCTAGTAAGTGTCCATAGGTAGGTGATTATAGAGTAAATTGTCTAAAGCGTGGTCCAGGATGGCATCTACTTCTTGTAGAATTTCTTTTTTCCTTAATAGGTTAGAGTTAAGGACACAGTTATACCCCTGGTTACTGTTAGTTTGATTGTTATCACAGTCAATAGTTAGGTTAATCTTAGAATGATCTGATAGGTATCTGGGTTCTGTGTGAAAGGAGTTTTTGTATTTAGTAAATATATTGGAAATGAGAAAGAAATCCAGCCTGGACCAAGACTTATGACACATAGATAGAAGGTATATTTGTTTTTGAGGGAGTTATTGGGCTGGAATATATGAGGGTCAAATAGGTTAAAGTCATTTTTAAGTTCCTTGAATGCTGATATGGCATGGTTATTGTGTTTGGAATTGGTGTTGGATCTGTCAATATCAGGCTCTTGGATTGAGTTCCAGTCCCCTCCTAGTATATAATAACGACTGGGGAAGTCAAGCAGTATTTTATAAATAGACATTATAAATTTGTGTTGATTTACACAAGGCTCGTATAGGTTTAATATTAGAACAGGTTTGTCTAAACAGGCTGGTTTAGTTGTTATATAGCACTGCCTTCCATTCTTGTCTGTATTATGTTTTATGATTTCACATTAGGAGTCAGTTTTAATAATGATTGCTACTCCTGAGCTATTTTGGGATTTGCCAGAGGCAATGATATTCTTAATCCATTTTTTCTTTAGGGAGGGTTTCCATCGCTCTGGTAGCATGTGGGTTTCTTGTAGGAGGATTAAATTAGCTTTGTTGTTTGAGAATTTCTGCTGTACCCACTCTTCCATTTCCATCAGCTTTACCCCACCAAAATATAAAGCCTTCAGAAGTCATTTTCACATCTTGCATCATACTGTCCAATTCACCAAGGCATGCTATGGTCATGTTGCATGCTCAGAGAGAATTAATACTCCCTTTTGCCAAGGATTTTCCAACTCCTCAGTTTGCAACCCAGGAAATGTCCATCATCCTTCCATATCAGTTCTACACCACTGTTTCCCAGTATTTCATAAAAGTTCGTGGTGCACATGTCATGTTTCCCCGTACCATCTTATCTTTTAGATGACAGACATACTACCAATATTTGTAGCATAAAAGTTTGAAACCAGTCAGAGTCATGTATGTAGTATAGACCAAATATAAAAAAAAAAAAACAGAAAATTCCATACTGTGCCTATTATACAATTCATTATCCTAATCTCTTGTGTACTCTTTCTTTATTCTGTTAAATAATCAAATAATATTTCCCCTTCCTTAGCTGACTTGATTACCTTGGCTATTATTTTTAGTTCACTCAGGAAGCCATTTTGCACCCCTTAATTGGTTCTTCAGCTTCCTTACTCCTACTTTTGTAATTTATAGCTTCCTAACCTCATCTACTGAAACAAAATGTCCTCATCTGGTTCCACTACTGCATAATAAACAGCCAGCAGCACATCTTAGATTAGAGGTCCAGAATTCAGACTATATAATTATATAATGAAAATAAATGTAAGTGGTATAATGTACGCTTACCCCTGTGCATGATTAAACAACTCACATGTGAACTCACAATAAAACACAATAAATTTACATTGCTGTATAATGCTCATTTTAGCAAATATGGAGTAAACATCTAATGAAAAAAGAAGTTATGTCTTACCATAACATTCCATCTGTGTTGTAGATCTTTGTTCATTCGCTACAGATAGGTCCTCGGTTCCGTCCACGGAACCGATATGGCCATTTCCCAGCTAAGACCTACCCATAATGCCCCTCTCCTAGCTACTACAGATCAAGTTTGCCCACCCTAGATAAAAGATGTAGTAATAGAAAAAATAGTAGGAGGCTCTCTCTGAACAAATACCCTAACCAGGAGTTCCTAAAGTCCACCATGAGTCCAGGCAGGGGGAAGGAGGGCGGGAAGTAATGAATGAACAAAGATCTACAACACAGATGGAACGTTATGGTAAGACATAACTTCTTTATCTGATGTTGTAAATCTTTGTTCATTCATTACAGATAGGACCGAGTCCCCAGCTACTTGAGTCCTGGATAGCCCTAAGGAAGGATATTCCTGAGCACCATAGAACCAAAAGATGCTCATCCCCTGGAGGCCAAATCCAATTTGTATTAAGAGATAAAGGTATGAGGTCTTGCCCAAGTGGCTGCTGCACACATATCATCCATAGAGGCTCTGGAATGAAAAGCTACAGAAGTAGCCATAGATCTGGTAGAATGAGCCTTTATTCTGGAACGTATGGATAGCTTATTCTGTTGGTAGATAAAGGTAATGACATTTCTAAGCCAGGAGGATAAAGTTACTTTGGAAACAGGTTTACCCAATCTGGATCCAGCAAAGGCCATGAATAATTGATCTGTTTTCCTGAAAGATCTAGACCTGTCCAAATAACAATGAAGCTGCCTATGCACATCAAGGGTGTGCAAAAGGTACTCCCCTCTATTAGAATGCCGAGGGAAGAAAACCGGCAGGTCAATAGATTGGTTAATGGAAAAGTCAGAAATGACCTTGGGCAAGAAAGAAGGGTCAGTACAAAGGGACACCCTATCCATGTGGAAGATCAAGTAAGGACTCTTGACACTCAAGGCCTGCAGCTCAGACACTCTTCTCACTGAGGTAAGTGCTGCTAGAAGTATGGTTTTCCATGACAAAAATTTCAAATCACATGAATCAAAGGGCTCAAATGGATAACCTGTGAGAGACTGAAGCACCAGAGTCAAGTCCCAGGGTTCTAAGCATGGCTTGACTGGAGGTTTAACATGTAATACTCCCTTTAAAAAGGTCTTGCATAGGCGGTGTGACATAATTGAAGAATTATCAAGACCATTATGAAAATTGGCGATAGCTGCTAAATGTGCAGTGATCGTGGAAGCTGAGGCTCCTGCATGTAAAAGAGCAGTCAGGTATTGTAGAATCTTTTGAATAGGCATAGAGAAAGGGTCTAGGTTCTGGTCTTTGGCCCAAACAGAGAATCTAGTCCATTTACAAGAATTAACCTTTCTAGTGGAAGGTTTGTGTGAGGCGAGAAGAATTTCATAACAGGAGACTGGATGTCAGGCAGGCTGGCAATCATTGGAAGTGGAGGAGCCAAGCTGTGAGCTTGAGACTGTGCAGGTTCGGATGAATCAGTCCCTGAGGATGAGATAACAGGTCCTGGGAATGATCTGGGATCCATGGGCTGTGAATCAGATGAAGCCATAGAAACAGAAACCAGACTTGACGTGGCCAGTAGGGGGCAATGAGGATCACTTTGCTTCTCAACCTCTGAAATTTCTTGAGAAATTTTGGGATGAGTGGAAATGGTGGAAAGGTATACAGAAGACCCAGGGGCCAATTGTGCATTAGAGTGTCCCTCTGTGGTTCCCCGTGAGGGGGAGGATCAGAACAAAATAGCTTCTGCATTTGTAGTTTAGAGGGGAAGCAAACAGGTTGCAGCAAGGCTTGCCCCCGCACTGAAAGATCCAGTCTGCTGTTACAGGGTTGAGGGACTACTCGTGAGGCATCAGGATGTTCCTGCTCAGATTGTCCGCAATAAGGTTGGAACTCCCAGGAATGTCCGTTGCTATAAGAAAGCAGTTGGAAGCTATCACCCAGTGCCAAATCCTCATAGCTTTCTGACACAGGGGGTAAGACCTGGTTTTGCCTTGCTTGTTGATATACCAGATGACTGACATGTTGTCTGACTGAATTGCAATGGTCCCCGAGGGTAGGGATGCATGGAACGCTTGCAACGCAAAGAGAATTGCCCTCAGTTCCAGGAAATTTATGTGCAAGTTGGCCTCCATGGGGGACCAGGTGCCTTGGACAGTCTTTCCCTGGAAATGCCCCCCCCCCCAACAGTGAAGCACCTGTGGACACCGTCACCATGGGCTGGGGAAGACCAAATGGCCGACACCAAAGATTCTTTTGTGGCTTCATCCACCATAGCATTTCTTCCTTGCAACGGTTTGTAAGGCATATCATGTGGTTGAGTTAGCAATGACCATTGTGCAGAAAGGCGCCACTGCAGGATTCTCATGTTCAGTCTCACCAGTGGTACTAACGTAATGGCAGCTGCCATGGAGCCCAAGATTTGCAGTACAAGACATGCTGGTACATAGGTCTGAGGAAGAAGGTCTTGGAGTTGGTGTCTTATTTTTAAAAGCCTGTGGGGGGGGAAAGTAGCTTGACAGGATGTTTTGTCGAAGACTGCTCCAATAAATTCCAGTGTCTTCATTGGGGACATTTTAGATTTGTCTTTGTTGATTGTAATCCCCAAGTGGAGAGCGAGAGCTTGAGTGTAAGAGAGGCTGCGGACTAGGAGATTCCTGGTCGGAGTGGTAAGGAGCCAATCGTCTATATAGGGAAACACCTGGAATCCTTGTAATCAAAGATGAGCTACCACCACTGCCATACATTTGGTGAACACTCAGGGGGCTGTTGAGAGACCGAATGGCAGTGCCCTGAAATGGTAGTGATTGGACATTAGCCAGAAGCGGAAACCTCGGGGAGGGGTGATCCATCTTTATGTGGTAGTATGCATCCTGGAGGTCAATAGAGCACATCCAATTGCCCCTCCCTAGGAAGGGAAGAATGGACTGTACTGTGACCATCTGGAATTTTTGAGGTTTGATAAATTTTGTTCAATAGGCTGATATCTAGGATTGGTCTCCAGTCCCCTGTCTTTTTTGGCACTAAAAAGAACCTTGAGTAAAACCCGGATCCTGTCTGGTCTGGTGGGACTGGTTGGATGACTCTTTTTCTTAATAGCTTTTCTATTTCTAAGGCTGTTAATTCCCTCTGATTGGGTGGTACATCGGGGATTTGTTTGACGGGTCTGGGAGTTAAATCAAATGGTATTTGGTAGCCTCTGGATATTATTCTCTGCACTCAAACATCAGTAGTAATAAGATGCCAGGCTGGTAGATGCAGAGAAAAACAACCCCCGACTTCTTCCAGAGGAAAGCAATTGGCCCACTGCTCAGGAGTGCTGGTAGGGTCTGCTGAAGAAAGAATCTCTAGCACCCTGGTTATGCAGACCCCCTCTAACCCAAAAGGGGCATCTTCCATATGAGTTTCCCCCTCTGCCCCAGGGGGATTGTTCACCATGAGTGTCACGAAAGGATCCTTGGGATTTCTTGAACCACATCTTTCCTCCCTTCTGGTTCCTGGAGTAGGACCTCTGGGGGTTGGAAAAGCATATTCCCACAGCAGACAAGGTCTTTCCGTTTTTCTCACTACGTGCAAGTATGTCTCGTACCTTGGGTCCAAAAAGTGCAGATTCATCAACAGTTGCATTGACGAAGGAAGATTTCAAGGCATCTGCGAAGTCACGCAATCACATCCAAGCATTACGTCTCATGACAACACCAGATGCGGCAGCTTGAGCTGCCCCCTCTGTGGTGTGAGATATCAAACACATTGAGGAGTTCAAGATGGATTCAAGGGTAGCTAGCTGTGAGGTGACAGTATCATGCACCTCATCAGGCAGTACCCTCACCAAAGAGGAAGACATTTTGGAAATTAGGTCTCTTTGGAAGCGGGTAAAGTGTGCCAGATAGTTCAGTGACCGAATGGCAAAGGTCGCTGAAGCATAGGTCTGCTTCCCTAGTCTGTCCATGGTCCAGGACTCCCTGTTTGGAGGATGGACAGTGGAGCTATCTTCTGCCAGTTCCCTCTTGGTGGCCACTGCCATGACCATAGAATCAACTGTCAACTGCTTGGACCAGTGGGGCTGGTCTTCAGGTGCAGATAAAATTTTGTCTGGTCTCCGGGGGACATGTTCTATATTGTCTGGGGCCTTCTAGGCATGCTGAAAAATGAATTTAACAAAGTCATCTGCCAGTGGGGTCACCCAGGAAGTAGATGGTCGGGCACGAAAGGCCTGCAGAAACACCGATTCCTCAGAAGAAGGGTTAGAGTGCTTCCAGTCCCCCCGCTGTTTGAGGATTTTGAGAATGTCTCCAAATGAAATGTCATCTGAGGGAGACTGTGGGGACCCTTCCCCCTCATCACAATCAGTGTCTTCTATGATAGATTCCTCTGGGGAATCAAGGTGCTTCCTCTTGCACTGTTTCTTGCGGGGTGGCTCTCCAGTGGGATCTTCTGAGGAGGATTCCAGAGAAGGGGTTCCCTTCAAAGGGGTTCTTGTGACTCCCGTGCCCGGGGTCCTGAAATAGTAGGTTGGGAGAGGTGCATGCTAGGGATGGGTTCTGATACTTATGTCATTAACAACTGGCAAAATTGACATGAACACCAGTGATGTGGTTCTTTCTCCCCCACCCCCCCTTCCCCCCCACTCCTTTCCCCTCCATTTTTAGCCTACAACATTTTATTAAGAGATTTATATTAAAAACCAGTTGATATCTTTTTATAATATTTATTGTCCACACAAAATCAAGCAAGCTATTTCATTTTCATATTTCATTTTATATTTAACTGAAAGTGTATTTAACTGAATTTAAATGAAATTTTAATATGAATAAGTTGATATTTTCTGCTATCAATGCAAACTAAAACATGCCATTTCAGTTTGTCACTACAGTTTGTTTACAGCTGAATGTAAACCTAAGCTAATTGTTTTTAATTGAAAGTATTTCATTTAATTATTCTATTATGTTTATTATTCTTGGCGCCTTTTTTAATATATAAACAAGAATTTAACATGATTGTACATTGTCTGATGAAGCGTAGTAGGTGCTACGCGAAAGCGCTCACTCAATAAACTTCTTTTTTGTTCTGATATTGGACTATTGCTGAATTACTTCAATCCGTTTTGCTGATTCTGCCTTCATTGACTACGAAGTTTCATTACTTGATTTATTATTACCATCCTGCAGTTTCGTGGTGAGAGAACCTGGTATTTATTACCTTGCTTGTCTCGTATTTACAGGCTCTCTCTTCAGCTATCGTGTGTGTTTTTTATATACTATACTTATGTCATTGGTGTTGACTGTGAGCCTTCGGAATGAAGGACCCTCTCCATCACCTGTACAGCAGGCCCACTCGAGGAGGGATTGGAGCCTGGAACCGGAAGGGACAACCTCAGAACCGGGATCACACCCCACCCCAAAGAGCTCACCTCCAGTTGAGGAGTTCCAAGAGAACTGGAAGCCATTGGAACCATGGACATAGTCAGTGCCAGTGAGAAAATAGGCGCCGGACTAGGTGCCAAGGTACAGACGGTCCAAGCACCGCTCCGAGAAAGCATTGGCTCCATCGAAGCCGATGCAGCAAGGGTGGTTGCTGCTGATAGGGGAAACACTGCTGTCAGAGCTAAGACAGTATGTACCAAAGTGGACATTGGTACCAAGATCAGGGTGGATGCTGGAGGAGGATAAACAGGGAAAGATGTGGTAAAAGATTCCAAGCCAGGAGGGACAGAAGGTCTAGCTAGAATGGGCAATCCCCTAGCTGCCAGAAGCTGGTCCACAACCCGCACTAGGTCTAGTTCAGAAAAACTCCTAGTGGATCTAAAATAGGCTGCTGAAGGGGAATCAGGTCTTTCTAGAAAGGGGCTAAACCTCTGCCCCAAAAAAGGGTCATAAGTTGGAGAGTATCATGTCCTTGGCAGGTATTCAAGTTTTGGAGCCGATGAAGCCAAAGAAACTGTCGGCACTGTGGCCAGGGATGGTGCCAAAGCATGTACAGTCATCAGAGCCAATGTGGGATCCAAGGATGGCACCAAAGTCAGTGGTGTAGAGGTTGGAACCGAAATAGGAGTGAATATCATGGTCGGCACCGAGGGAGAGAACACAGAGCCTGGTGCCAAAGAGGTCTGCACCGAGGGTGCCAGCGAAGCACGGAGCTGACTCGGTTCCATAACTGATAGAGATGCAGGAACCGAGTGACTCTGTTTTTCCTTATGTTTTTTGGTCTTTGGAGGGGGTGAGACCTTCGACCCAGATAGAGCCTCCGAAAAAGGTGTCTTGAGTAAACATTTTAAAATAAGTTTATTCTTACATTCTGCTAGTGTCTGATTACTAAAACTAACATGAATGTCACAGTCAGCTTTAATATGATCCACGCCCAAACAGTAGACACAACGAACATGTGTATCTGAGTTAGGCATCTTATGTCCACACTTGTCACACTGTTTAAATCCCAACTTAACTTTGTCTTACATGGTAAGGCAACAAGGCTATCCTACAGAAAAAATAAGGGAGAAAATACCAGTGATGTTATTTTAAAAAAATACTACTAGTAAAAAGGAAAGGCTTGTCAAAGACAGGAGAGAGGGACAGTACCAATAAAGGTAAAAAATTAAATTACCAAGGAAAAGGGTAGGAAATAGGCTTAGGTCATAGACGGCAGTGAGAAAAGGCTAACTTGACTAAAAATTAAATAATTTTGAAGAGAAACTGTCTTAAAATTAACTATTTTTTACTTAGCTTTGAGAGAGATGGCTAACACGTCTGACTAGGAATGCAGCAATCGAGAACTGGATTAACTAGGAGAGGGGCATTATGGGTAGGTCTTAGCTGAGAGTTTTTGGCTTGTGCAAGCTGGGAAATGGCTGTATCAGTTCCGAGGACGGAACCAAGGTCCTATCTGTAATGAATGAATAAAGATTTACAACATCAGATGTGTATTTATGCAAGTTTGTTCTGTAATAAAAATTAAGGGACATTATTGCAAACAACGCTCTTCCTCCTTTTAGAGTTTATAGAAGTCTTAACTGTACCTCAAAGGATTTCACTTATGTCCTGGAAATTCTAATTGATTGAATTAATTAATCTAATTGAGAATTTACCAGTATATCAGAAAATGTATCACTAAGACCAACTGTAATTCAGAAAAAGAGAAAGCACTACAGCTACAGCTGATACGTAACTATATACCATGTCTGCTTATTGAACAAACAGAAGAGTTTGTTGAAATTTTTATTTTTTTATTTTATTTTACATTTGTTTACTGGGAATGTCCGACTGGACACAGGTCCATTTTCAGTGGAGGCCTGGGGAAAAAGCTCCAGTTAGATACATAGTGTTTCACATTAATATTACATAGAAATCACATCAATGCAATAATACTTGACAATAATATCTCATAAAATGCAAATAGTACATATAAAAAAATGCATATGCACTCCTCCAAACAGCAAGACTGAAAATGTAAAACTGAAAAATGTATACTGACTTTGAGGATGCAGTCCCTTAGGGTAATTCCTTTTTATGAGATACAGTTATCTTAGAGTTTGCTATATATAAGCAGCAGGGGTGTAGGGGTGCAGGGGTGAAGCCCCCTGAAAAAGATGTAATGGCATTACAGCAAATTCTTACATTGGCTGTAACCTTTTAACAAACATATTATTTTTTTTGGTTGCAGCACTTGTAATTGTGAGTGATCTGTGATGTATGTCCCTGGACTATACAAAGAGAGATATGATGGACCTCTCTGAGTATGTGTTGCAGGCGGGTATGAGCCTCACATTGATAAGCATTCTACCCTCACTAAGAATGATACCACAATACAAACAGAAAGTGATAGACTTCAGTAATAGGCTTAACTACTGATGTCATTCCAACAGTATGCAGTATTTGTCTGCCTGGGACGACATGATTGACAGACCATGCTTCTTTGCCAGAGATGGTCTGCACCTGTTTCCACTAGGGTTTCAAATAATGGCCAAGGTATTAGTCATTTACATAATGCCTTTTTAGGCAGTACCAAACCAATAGACCTACCAACATAACAAATTCTTGTAATGCCAAGCTTAAGTTACTACTGCTTAATGCTAGGAGTCTTAAAAAGAAATTGCACTCCTTGGAAGCTCTCCTCACCATGGAGAATGCTGACATCTGAGCAGTTACAGAGATGTGTTTCAAGGCTGTGGAAAGCACCCCAGCAGTGCCAAGCTGCAATGCCTGTCACACATTCAGACCACCCTCTGAAGAGGAAAAAATGAAAGGAGGAGGTGTTTCCATTTGTGTAAAAACAATCACGCCTCAAGATTGGTCAAGCAGGATGACTCACTTGAGCTACTCCATATCCAGGTGATTATATGCAAAATTCCTCACCATATCATCACTAGCTATACATACCCAACCATGAACCATTAAAACCACTCCGCATACCTGAAGTTACTAGAATCACTTACCATCCAGTCCAATACACTATTATGGGTGATTTTAACTACCCCTTTGTAAACTGGGAAGCATACATGACTACTAACATGCAGGCTCAGAGATTCCTGGACTTTGTCAATGCAAATCTTCTGGAAAGCTGGTCTGGGGTGAAAATGTCCGTGACATAGCATTTAGAAACATGGGGGAGTATTGCAACCCCCCAGCATAATGTCCTTATTGGTAAGATCAGATCATAAATCAGTCTCCTTTGAAATAAATGTAATGGTAGAACTCCCACCAAACATCAAAACACTAAAGAAATTTTCCAAGGCAAATTACCTTCCATTAAGTGGTAGCATATGTAAGTTTAAAGCTCCCCTAACCCTGAAAACACAGAGGCTATGCAGAAGTATACACGAATGCCCCATACAATCACTTAAACAACTGCATAGAAACGGCAGTACCTGACCAAACTAAACCCAGGTCCATAGACTATTCAACAGAAGGAAGGAATTCCTATCTAGAAGTAAGCGGGAGGGTGCACAACAGAGGAAAAATCCCTCATTAATCTCAACAGGGAAATCAGGGAACTAGTCAAGTCTTCAAATGCTGAATATGAGATTAAAATAGCCTCCCAAGCAAAGCATAACCACAACGCATTTTTTAGTTATGTCTGAAATCTTAAGTGAAACACTCAACAATGTGCTGAGTTGGCTGTAGATGGCACTACCTATACTCAGACAGAAGAAACAGCAAACCTGCTGGCAGATAAATTCAGGTAAAATTTCACCCCCTCATCACCTTCAGCCACTCCCCATGAAATATCCCTTACTATTCCTTTGTCTGTTACCACAAAAGAAAGAGGTCATTACAGCTCAAAACACGGTATCAATGGGCCCTGATGAAATCCCAGGGTGCCTATTAAATAGCTTGAAACATGACCTAGCAGACAAACTTGTAACTCTATTTAACCACAGTCACCAGACAGGTTTTTCCAAGTAGAGTGGAGGACAGCAACAGTCATCGCTCTGCACAATCAACGGACCAAGGAAACTACAGCCCCCTAAGTCTGACTAGCCTCATATTCAAGACTATGGAAAGGATAATCATGGACCTGATTAACAATGACATAGGAAATCTCCAGACTCTAGACCCAACCCAATATGGCTTCATCAAGGGCAGGTCCTGCCTGCTAAGTCTGGTGGACTTTACTGAGAAGGTCAATGATATGGATGAGTGTAACTCTGTGCATACTACCTACCTTGACCTGGCCAAGGCATTTGACAAAATACCTCACTTGGGTATTATAGATAAACTCACAAAATTGGGCATAATCCTGTATGTCATCAGATAGAGAGCCAAATTGCTCATGGATAGGACACATGTTATTAGCGTGGGGGAATCCATATCCAGCTAAAGGCCAGTCATCAGTGGGGTACCACAGGGCTCATTGCTGGGTTCCCTCCTGTTTGTGATATACTTCTTAGATGTTGAGGCAAAAATATCTGGCCTTTGGCTGACTAAGTTTACTGATGAATGCAAGCTGAGGTCAATCACTGACTACCCAAACAAAGTCGATATCCTACAGAAAAAAATTGATGTAGACCAACTGGTGTCACAGCCATGGGTTCAAACTAAATGTGAAGAAATGCATAATAATATCCTTTGGATAATCAACCTGAAAATTACAACATTGATAGCACCCCCTAAGATTGGACCCAGTGGCAAGAAAGGTATTCAGATAGATAGTAATCTGAACTTTGACTACCATGTGTCCATGGTGGTAAAGAGCCCATGTATGAGGCTCAGCTTATGAGTAAGAGCATGGCATACAGATCTAAAGATGTCATAATACCACTGCACCTGCAACAGCTGGAGTGTTCTCAGAAGTTTCTCACCAAAAAAATGGAGGGTATATCCAACATGTCATATGCAGACTGATTAAAAGCCCTGTCATTGTATTCAGTTTTCTACCGATTACTGCGGGGTGATCTATGCCTGACCTACAAGGCATTCTCTGACTTAACCCTGATGAAAATATTGCATATTCGCATTAGGGTTACCCACACCAATGATCTAAACCTGATCTCTGACATAAATAGATCATGCTGGAGAACATGCTGTGTGTCCCAGAGATTGTTCCCTTCTTGAATAGGCTTCCCACTTTCATGAAGCAGAGCCCTTCCCTGACCATCTGCAAGCGCAATCTGGACCAATGGATGGGAAATCCCAAATTCACTCCCAGGGTGGTGCTCATATCCCATATGGAGAGTGGCAGACTGTAAAAATTGTCAAAATCTCACTTTCTGGCCCTTGTTATCTTTCCTCTAGAGATAAAAAATTGGATAAAATCTGTGTAAATCTGGCTAGGCTTGTAAGGGCTCTTGAGCCGTTAGCCTAGTAATCTCCTATGACCCTATGAACTGAATGTGGGACTCCTGAATGACAGTCGACAATTCTGCCACTGAATCACCAGTAAATATGTTTATATATTGCACAAATAACATTTCATTTTCATTTTAAAAAGGCATTTTAAATTAAAAATATATATAATAAATAAATAAATAAATAAATATATATATATATATATATATATATATATATATATATATATATATGTGTGTGTGTGTGTGTGTGTGTGTGTGTATACGCCAGATAATAATCATAACATAACAGTTTTTAATTTTAAGATGTTTGTCATAGAAATGTTGTTTAATCTTGTTTCATCTGTAACATTCAGTTTTAACTGCCAAACAACTTCCATGAATTCCAAAGTTGTCTCCCAAACCCTCTCCCTCTGTGGTATGGGCACCTTTTCAAATACAAAGAAAATAAAATATTTAAAATATGCGTTGTTAATGCTGCCATACTTTAAGTCATATGCAGGTTCTTAAATTCTGTCCTTCAATCTCATTTCTGTTTTGCTTCACGTGTTCAGCAGGTCACTAAATAAATCCTCCCCCTGGTTTTACAATAAAAAATACCCATGCTAGCTAAAATTCTGGGGTAACCACTCCCTGAAATGCTAGATCCATCAACAATAAATATACAATATCTGAAAAGTCCCAATATTCTCATACATCAGTTGTTCTTCCTATCTATCCATAGACTCTGGTTCTAATACCAGTTTCTGTTTCATTTCCCTGTCAAAGACCAAAGATAATTTTTTTTGTAATCACCACCACTCTGATGTTGTTAGAGGCAACATAAAAAAGTAATAATCATGGCCTTAGATTTATCAACACCCAGTGAATTATGAATGTTAAAGTTTTTGTTGCCCAAAATTGTTTGAAACTTTCTTTTTCTCCTCGACTGAATCTCATTGTATACTTCAACAGTGAGTTTTTCTAGGTGGACTCTGTCTTTTAAGCCTACAAGTTTATCAGTGTCTAGTTTAAACAGCTGGTTATTAAAACTTAATCTTGAAAGATATACCACCTGGCCCTTAGTACATTTTTGACTGTAAGTGTGGTAGCCTTCAAAATGAAGATATGCATTGGAAAAAGTAGATTTTCAGAAAATATTGGAACCAAAGCAATGATTCATTTCCTCTTTAAAAACTACAACATCTAAAAAATAAATTGTTTCGTAATCAGTACTGTATGTACATTTTAAAAATGGCACAGGCTTTTTAATAAATGATTTTTGGAAGGTAGCATCACCTCCATAGCTCTCAACCAACCAGGAACAAATCCAGAAATAATCAGGGACAATCAGAGACACTTTCAAAATATTAGTATTTTATCTTGAAACTTTGATGGAATAAGCAAATTTGAATTAATATGCATTTTATGAAGTAAAAGAAGTCTATAACTCTAATTGTTGTCTATTTATTAAGTGTAATTCAACACCTTTTCTCCAAAAGCCATCAGTTTTAGGTGGGATTAAGAGAGACAGAACTAAAATTTCAGTCAAAATCATGGATGCCAATGGAAATCAAGGAGAGATACGATCACTTCTCCAAAAAATAAAGATGTCATCTAAAAATGTTCATAGAAATGTATATATTTCTTAAAGTATTGAATTTAAAGTATTGAATTTAAAATGAAAGTAATCTCCAAGTGCCACAAAATAAAATTTGCATGACTTTGTACTGCTGAGAGCTGGTGAAAGTATTTCCCTTAAAAGTAAAATAATTACACTTACCTCCATAAATTAAAGTCATAATGTAATGTCCCAGTTTGTTAAATCACTGTGACCTACCAGCATGTCATTAAACCACTACAATGCAGTGTGAGGTATTACAGTAAAAAGATCCAAGACCTCAACATTTAAATAATGTCATCATGGTAAGCCACATCAGTTCGTCAACATAAAAT
>NC_056735.1:1449774801-1449972301 GCF_019279795.1 Protopterus annectens
ACCTTGTCCGCTCATGAACGGCAGTGGAGTTTTACGGTGCCAAGTTGCCAGCCCGGCAGCCAACCTTCCACAGAAGGCACACACATGCACACACTTACACCTAGGGCCAATTTACAGTGTCCAATCCAGCATGTCTTTGGGATGTGGGAGGAAACCGGAGCACCCTGAGGAAACCCATGCGACCACAGGGAGGACATGGAGACTCCGTACAGAAGGCACCCCAGCCGAGGATCGAACCTCTTGCTGTGTGGTGGCAATGCTAATCACTGCACCACAATGGCCACCCTTATATATGTTACTCTTTGAACACTGGTATAAAATTCCACACAGAGAGCTATGGTGCTTGATTGCTAGGTACCACCAGTATAATATTCTCATTTAGGCATTCTGTTTTTGTTAATTGATTTACAGCAAATGTGTACATGGTACAATTTTTCTGAGTGACAAACTCATAATATATCTGAAACATATCTTTGGTGTAGTCTTATGAAACGGACACTAAACCTAATTTTATATGCTTGAAAAAAGTACTATTTTTTGTGATGTTATATTTTATTACAAAATACTCATTTTACTTGTTTTGACAGACATACAAATATTTCAGGTAATGCTGTGTGCTTTTGCTAAAAGACATTTTGCAAGACACAATAAAAGTGCAAGTACTCAACGGTCTTGTTCTAAGGATATATAAAACAGTGGGAAGACATTATCATTACAATGGCTTGCAAGGGCAGTTAGCCTAGTACTAACCTATGAAGTTCCTGTGTTGCCCATTTCCTTTCTTGGATAAATGGAGGCATCTTTGTTCACCAGTGGCAGTGGGGAGCTTGGAGCAGCCTATCTATCCCTGGAGGAGTGTTCCCAGCACAAGAATCTGGTAGTCTATTGGCCATTTTGGGCCAATTTCTAGCTCTTTCAAGTCCCCCTGTATAAAACCCGCTTTAGCGTGGCTTTGCGCGATTTTGCTCATAGCGCAGCATCGGGCAGCGCCGCTTAATTGGGCTTAAACCATTCTTGGCTCCACAAAGTCTGCTCTTCACTTTTTCCCTTAGAACTGATCTAGTTCTCATAATAAACACCCTATTCCCACTCTAAAGCCTGGCACTTGCTCACTAAAGCAATTATATAAGTCAGCACTAAAAAATTAAAAGCACTACACCCTCACAAACTTCCCTTGAGTACCTTGTTCCCCACTGGCCCTTTTTTCAATTATAAAGGAATTCTCAATACTATTCTAGCATGTCCAAAGGTCAGTTGTCAATCTCCTCTCTGGTCCAGCTGGTGAATCCGGGAATCTTGAGGCAATGTTACAACTGCCTCATGTACACAGACAACCCTCTCCTCCTCCCAACAAATTCCAACACATGAGAGATGTAACCATATAGCCAAACTGGAGGCTAAGCTCTCTCAACTCAGTACTGGCGTAACCAGTCAGGAGGAGAAGGAAACCACACTCACTACAATTCCAGTCTCACATAGACCTACCACGACAGCAAACCAAACACATAAACACACAAAAACATACTCGGAGGCTTTAAATAAAAATCTGCCTAAGCAGCAGAGACCTCCAAAGCAGACACCCAAGCAACCGCTACCCCAAAACAAAACACATGCAACACATAATTCACAAAGCCAGTGTGCCGAACAGTCACAGCCCTTAAGGCTAAACAACACACCTGATACACTTGTAATAGGTGACTCTATCGTCAGGCACACTGACGTCCTGCTCACCAGGCTGAACAAGGAGAAGGTCACGGTGAGCTGCCTGTCGGGAGCTAGGATCTGCCACATAACACAAGCACTCAGGTCACTCCAAGGCAAGTACAAATATAACTCAGTCATTGTCCATGCTGGTGTGAATGACCTGAGATGTACCTCCCTGGACTACATGAAAAGAGACATAGAGGAGCTCTCTGAGCATGTAACCCAGGCCGGTATGACCCTGACCTTGAGTAGCATCTTACCCTCACCAAGAATGATGCCATAATATGAAGACAAGATGATCAATTTCAACAATTGGCTTAAGTATTGGTGTCATTCAAAGGGGATCCAATGCCTGTCTGCCTGGGATGACATGCTTGACAAGCCACGATGCTTTGCTAGGGACGGCTTGCACCTGTCACCCCTGGGCTTTCGGATATTGGCAAAGGCTCTTGCCACCCCCATAGTGCCTTTTTTAGGCAAGGCTCAAAAGACAAACCCACCTCCATAGGTATCACAAGGGATAAGAAACTAAGAGTAATGCTACTCAATGCTAGAAGTCTAAACCTCAAGATGCATGCACTCGAAACTCTCCTTAGCATGGAGAACATCGATATCTGTGCAGTAACAGAAACCTGGTTCAAGGCTCCTGAGAGCACCCCAGCACAACCAGGTTCTACCTCATACCATGTTTTTTGGCCCCAAAACTTGGACCGAACCACAAAAGGAGGGGGAGTATCAATATTCATCAAAGATTCCCACACCTCCAGGTTGGTGGCACAGCACAAAGCATCAGAGACTATCCATGTGCAACTAACAGTGGGTAAAACTGCCTTCCAGTTTATAGCCTGCTACAGACCACCCTCCCAAACCCAGGAACCCCACTCGGCCTTCCTGAGAACACTGGAAAATATGAAGGTCTCTCCAAACACCATTATATTGGGTGACTTCAACTACCCTAACATAGACTGGGAGCATTACTATAGCTCCAACACCCTATCCCAAAGGTTCCTAGAATTTATAAACTCAAATGCTATGGAACAACTTGTTGCCACTCCCACAAGAGGAGAAAACATACTGGACCTGATCGTCACCAACAGAGGGACTCTATGCTCTAGACCAGAAGTGTATCCCTCACTGGTAAGATCAGACCATAAACTAATCTCACTAGATAGTCACATCCCGATCCCAGCCCCTGCCCAGAAAACCACAGTGAAAAACTTTTCTAAAGCAAATTTCACACTCCTCAAAACTGAGGTGGAATCCTTCAAAGCCCCCAGGCCTGTGGAAAATATGGCCCAGACCGCAGAATCCTTTATAAACACATTCTATGAACACCTTCAGGAATGCATGGATCATGCAATCCCAAATAAAACCAAGACCCAATCCTCCAAAGTTAGGCGTCCTATCTGGTGGACCCTAGCCATAAACAAACTATACAATAGAAAGAGGAATCTACTACATGATAGAGCAAAATCCCAAAAAGGGAAGGCATCTCTGATCAGTATTAGCAAAACACTACGTGCACTCATAAAATCGTCTAAGGCCAGCTTTGAGAGAAAAATTGCACAGGACACTAAGGATAATCACAAGGCTTTCTTTAGTTATGTTAGGAACCTGGGTGGGAATTCCCAGATATGCTCAGAATTAGTCCAAAATGACAAAAAATACACAGAACCCACAGACATTGCCAGCATCCTAGCTGACAGGTTCAGCGCAAACTTCTCCCCCCGTTCCCCACCAAAAGGGCAAATATCTATCCCAGCAGAGTGCTGCCCCCCTGACATCTCAGATGCTCAGGTAAGAGCCGCCCTCTCCAAAGCAAAAAACACAGCATCAATGGGACCAGACGGTGTCCCGGGCTGCGTCCTACATGAACTCCAAGAAGAAGTAAACCCAAACATAAAACTACTGTTCAATCTCAGCCTTACTACATGATATGTACCCAAAGAGTGGTGTACAGCAACAGTGGTCCCTCTCCACAAAGGTGGTGCCTCAATGGATCCTGGAAACTGTCGCCCCATATGCTTGACTAGATTGGTCTGCAAAGCTATGGAAAGGATCATCATGGACCTCATAAATAAAGATATTGGGGACCTACAGACACTGGATCCTACCCAGTTCGGCTTTGTTAAGGGCAGATCCTGCCTCTTAAACCTTGTTGATTTCTTTGAAACAGTTACCAAGGCCATTGACGAGGGGAAGGTGGTCCACACAGCCTACCTGGACCTTGCAAAAGCCTTCGATACAATACCCCACTCGGGCATTATAGATAAGCTCACCAGCTTAAATATAAACCCCTATGTCACTAGATGGGTTGCAAACTGGCTCAAGGACAGAACCCACATGGTTAGAATTGCTGGAGCCATGTCAGACTCCAAACCAGTTACAAGTGGCATCCCACAAGGCTCAGTCCTGGGACCTCTCTTGTTCGGTATATATTTCTCGGAGGTACAGGCTAACACCGAAGGACTGTGGCTGACCAAGTTCGCAGATGACTGCAAACTGGGTGCCATAATCTACTCTCCAGCCGACACAAGCATCCTACAAAAGGGCCTCATAGAAACAGACAACTGGTGCCAGAGCCATGGTCTCAAGCTAAACGCCAAAAAGTGTATAGTCATCCCCTTTGGCAAAAACAAAGTGCCCACAAATTACCACATAGGTGGTAATCCATTAAGTACGGAAGAAGTAATTAGGGACCTGGGGACCCAAGTTGATAACAATCTCTCATTTGACAACCACGTGGCCAAAGTGGTTAGAAAAACATTTTATATAGCCCACCTAATCATGAAGGGATTCACATCTAGATCAGGGGAGGTCATCTTGCCTCTTTACTCATCCCTCATCAGGCCCATAATTGAGTACAATGCCTCTTTTGGGATGTACCTTACCAGACACCTGCAGCAACTGGAATGACCCCAAAAGTACCTCACCAAGAGGATCAAAGGGCTCAAACAGATGCCATATGCTGCCTGGTTAAAGAAACTCCAGCTCTACTCAGTGGCATACCACCTACTCAGAGGTGATCTGTGCCTGACGTATAAAGCCATGTCCAACCCGGAATTAATGGACATGCTGCACCTCAGAAAATCCAAATCCCATCGAGCTACGCGCTCGAGAGACTTGAACCTCAGCACTGAAATAAATAGGACATGCTGGAGGGACAGATTCATAACCCAGAGGCTTTCTTCACTCTGGAATAAAATCCCAGTCCAGGCTAGGCAGAGTCCCTCATTGACTCTGTTCAAGAGGAATCTTGATGAGTGGATGGGAGATAGTAGGTTTACCCCGGGTATCACTTCTGTGTCACTGTTAGACAGAGGCACAGTATACTAACCTCAAAAAAGGGTATAGCAAAATTCATTTAAAATGGGTGGCAAAAGCCAAACACACTCTGGCTAGGCTTATAAATGCCCTAGGGCAGATAGCCTAGTATGAACCTATGTAAAATTAGTGTAAATTTTCGGTGAGAATATCTTTAGAAACTGATAAGCTGCAGCATTTATTAATCAGTCAGTTAAAAACAGTTTTCAGTTCTGTTCAGGAAAAAAAAACGCAATTTATCACAATATTAATAAATAGTGCTGTGATTTCAGGCCTAAACAGAATCCGTGTTTTCTGTTTAAGTGTGCTATATTTATTCTTTTTATATGCTAAGGAATAAACTGAATTAAAATTATTTTTTTAATTAAAACTTATGATATATATTCTCCTTTGCCTTTGAGCATAGGAACCAGTTTAGGAATATTTACATATAACTAAGATTGTAATCTTCCTAAAAATCTCGGGAACAATGTTGAGCCATTTGGATACAGGTTTTATATAAATAGCATAACAGTCAAAAACAGTCAGTGATTAAAAGACAGGTCTTTGGACAATGGTGAGTTGATAAGGGGCTACTTATTTTACTATACTGCATATTGGTACTCCATTACTGTTCTCTCAGCCAATTACTATAGAACGTTTTAATGCAATAAACTACAAATGTACTTATTATTATTGTACTGAGAATCTGTCATTATATTTATTATGGCAGCTTTTCTTTGTTCCACTCTACAGCTGCCTTCACAACTACTGCATAGTTATGGTTGTTGGTAGCCATAAGCACTGCTGCACTGAGATATCGGCAAGTTTTTCAATCAACACATATTGAATTTGGAGCTCTGTTTAGTCCCATTAGGATAATACAGTTAGAGGTTAGCATGTGAATAAATGTATATACTTTTCTAATTGCTACTGTCATGTTACTCAAGAATAATTACTGTATTTCTTTTACTTATTGTGTTTGTTAAATGGACTGGCTTATGGATGAAAGCTGTCCAAGGACCAGTCCTCCTACTTGGTTAACAAATGTTAAATAACTAAAAGAAAAATTAAATTGATCTTATCATTTATAAAAGAAATGGCTATTCCATTTAGAGTCTTTGAAAGCAGTACAGCAACGTCTTATCTGCATCTTATGTTGTTCTTGCTCAGGTGAGCAGAACGTACCTGTCAGCTGATATCAGAAGCAGGGCTTGTCATATTTCTTTATGGATTAGTTTTGATTTGGCTTTCTAACTGAGAACCCTGATAGTGCTGAAGTACTGTTATACAGAAGTTTGTCTCTTCTGTGTTATAGCAGAAGACAGGGTATTTATCTACATACCTCATCTTGCCAAGTTAAGATTTTCTGCTTTGGCTTTTTCTTACTAATACCCAAGATAACAGTTTCACAGTGAGTTTATATTACTGATCTATTATATCCAGGAGTACCTTGTGCAAAGCATTGCTGTTTTATAGTGTCAAGGTGCACCGTCTAAACATGTCTGTTGAGCTGTCTTTATGTCTTTCTTTCTTTCTCTAGCTCATTAGCTAGCTAACTAAGATGTTGCAGTGTCCCTATAACATAAGTAATACTATTCATATGACACAGAAGTACTTTCTTGTTAAATATAATCAGTCTACATTGTATACGTTATTCTGCATTTCCTGTAAGGCCAGTTTCTCCTCCTTCCCCACTATTATAAAACAATGGAGTTTTATATATATATATATATATATATATATATATATATATATATATATATATATATAAAGTGCTAGGGAATGTCATATGGCCTTGCTGCCTGAAGAAAAGCTCTTTTGTTGAGTAGTGGGGAACAAATGTGTATAATCACAAAACTAAGCAGTGTTCCTTTTGCTAATGATCTCTAGGAATACTCTTAACTTGATTACATTTGAGACATACTGCTATTTATGGCACAATAATATTTTATGAGAAATGTCAAGTAACTAAATGTGCATTATAGGACTTTCTCATTTTTAAACAGTTGTTCTGTTTTTTACTTTTCATTGTTGAGACTGAATGGAGACCACGGTGGTGGTGCTGCGGTAGCGTTGTTGCCTCACAGTACGACGCTGTCCGATTTGATTCTCAGCTAGAGCGTCTTCTGCGTGGAGACATGTGTGAATGGGCGTACCTTCGTTGAAGGTTGTGCGTCAGGCCTGGCAAACGTAAAAATCAACTGCCAATCATTAGCGGACCGGAGTTCTGCTGTGGCAACCCCTAACCGGGAAAAGCCGAAAGACACAAACAAAATTGTTGAGACTGAATGGGGTGTATTTATTGCAAATGGAATATACAAGCTTGATTCTACAATGAGGCTTAAATAAGCACATGCTGTATTATGCTGTTCCCAAATGAGAACATTACAGTACAGAACTGAGTAACTGCAGTCTTCTATCTTAGCTTCATGAATATATTGACAATATTTCTACCTTTAAGACACTTATTATACATAAGTGTTACATACCTCTCAACTGTCCAGATTTTCACAGAATGTCTAGATTTTTGCCTCATATTTTTTGCCTGTTCTTTTCTGGCAAATCACAGAGGATTGAAGTCACTAAACAAGCACATGCATTTGAGTTTCAGACTTCATACCCTTGAGAAAATGTATGGTATCACAAATTCTGTTATTCTAGCAAATTTCCAAGTCTGTAAGAGGAATTTTTAAAATCTGTCCCTATTTTTGGGCCTTTGTTCCTCCATTATTTTAGGCTTTGTCCACATTTCTTGTGCAAAGAGGTTGAGAGCTATGTTATGATACACTTAATAAAGCCTGCTAACACCACCGATCCTATCTGATTTATCAAATGTCAGCCTCAGAATTCCATCATTATACTTATTTTAAGTGTTTGAGTCTTTAGGAGTGGATTATGTTAACTGTACCAGGCAATTTATTTTATTTTTATTTGGGAAGATAATGTGCTGATCCAAACTGGACCTGTTTGTGCCACAGCATGAGTTACTTGACAGCATGTTCAAAAATGTTTTACACTAGACAAAAGTTGTTGTGTCTTTCGGCTTTTCCTAGTTAGGGGTCGCCACAGCGGAACTCCGGTCCGCTAGTAATTGGCAGTTGATTTTTACGTGCTGAGTTGCCGGCCCTAACTCACAACCTTCAACAAAGGTACGCCCATTCACGCATGTCTCCACAGAAGACGCTCTGGCTGTGAATCGAACGGGACAATGTCTTGCTGTGAGGCGACAATGCTACCGCAAAGGCAAATTAAAAAAAAAAACAATCTGTATATGTAGAACACCATAACACACAATAGCTGTTTAAACATATCAATCTTGATCTGTATCATTTTTAAGGGAAATAGAGAAAGTGCCACTTACATGCTACTAATAATCACTACAGCAAGAAAGGTATATTTTCCTGTTCATTTTCTCAAATGATGGAACCTGTTTTTAGGGTATTTGACAAATGTTAACAACCTGACTAAGGTTAAAAAAGGAATTATGTTGTCTTATGGATAAAAATAAATACATGTGATTGATTCTAGTTCATAATTATACCTGGTTGTACACCAGATTCCTGGCTATAAAGATGTTAACACTCTGCATACATAGATGATACTTTACCTTTGGTATTTATTCTTATGTCTTGCAGCTACCACTTTTCAATTAATCTATTGCCCCAGCTGTTACCACATGAACTAGATACGATACCGTGTACATAACACATCTTATCATTTTCTATAACTGTGTCCATGCAAATTTAAAGCACAGTTATTTGTTTATATGTCAGTAACTTTTCAAGTATATTGATTCTTCTTTGAAGGGTTTTTAAATTATAAACTGTATAAAAATCACAATTTTAGTGTACGCTCCTTTCCACACCTTCACATTCTTGGAAACTTCATATTTGCTTACCACTTTTTAGACTAGATTTGCAAAAAATGCTTTTTACATTTAATACAATAAAACATATTGTGACAAACTTTTATTAAGAATATACTTTTTGCTGACAATTTAGAGATTGTGAAGTAATAGAAATAAATATGTGAATATTGTGATGACTTACTCTATTTACATCATGATTAATTGCATGAAGACTGAAAGTTCTAAAAAAACTTCAAGCAAAATCTATAACTATTTTTAATGTGACAATAATGAATGGTATTTCTGTACAACATTTTACTTTCACTTGCTACCTAACTTTGACCTTTGTTCATTTATAGCAACCTTTTATACTGTACTACTTAAAGCCAGAGTGTGAGATTCATAAACAATTTAAATTGTATAGCATAAAGCAGTTGCATTGCTGGGAATCTTATATACAGATAGATACAGATAGATATATACATACATATAGCTATATAAAGAAATATATAGATATAATTGTGGTGACTGGCAAGGTATGGGAGTATCATTCATAGCACAAAAAAAAAAAACAGGTGTACCACAACGTGTTATAATATAGCAATAACCCACGCCTGGGTGTGGGTAATGCTGGATTTACCCACGGTTGGTGTAGTTTGGTCACGAGGGCAAAGAAAGACCAATGCAAACCCCGTGTAGATCCAGCATTACCCACACCCTGGGTTATTGCTATTATACAATGACATTATTTAAGAAAAAAAATAATTACTTTTCTTAAATAATGGCATTGTATAATGCCTCCTTGCTGCCCTTCCACAGCTGTCTGGTATTCTGCGGCAGTTCTGATGTACTGTGCATGCGCATGCCTACGCAGTACATCAGAGCTGTTTTTCAAAAGCAACGGAGAAAGCAAGATCTCCGTTGCTTTTTAAAAACTGTTTCGCTATGTTAAATGGGTTTAACATAGTGAGACAGCTTTAAAAAAAGCAACGGAGAATATCCGTTGCTTTTTTAAAGCTGTCTCGCTATGTTAAATGAGTTTAACATAGCAAGACAGCTTTAAAAAAAGCAACGGAGAATCTCCGTTGCTTTTTTAAAAATGCCTCGCTATGTTACGCTCGTTTAACATAGCGAGACTGTGTGAAGCAACGGAGATCTTGCATTCTCCATTGCTGTAAAAAAAAAAGAGTTATAGTAATGGAAAAAGTCCGAGCAACTGGACCTTTTTCCATTACTATAACTCTGATTTACAACGTGCACGCTGACCAATCAGCATGCACGTTTTTCAATATTTAATGGGGGGGTCGTTGTATAATATGTACTTAATAGTTGAACAGGTATGGGATATATAATACAGTCATCATCATCAACATTTTATGTCAAAATGCATTGGATTAAGTGGTAAAAAAATGAAATTAACTGGCAACAGGGAAATCAAATGTATGTTTGAGAGGTAATATACATATATATATATATATATATATATATATATATATATATATATATATTTTGGGAAACTATGAACAATATTTGCATATAATTTACTAAAATAGACTGTTGCCATAACTTTTAAAAATCACTTTACATTCTTATTAAAATAAGAAAACATGGTTGAAGCTGGGATTGCCAGTTTAAACTAAGGTTCATTAAGTTAAAAGAAGAGATGAGTGCTTTTGCTCTTGGTAGAGCTTCATCACATCAAAGTTACACATAGCAGTAACAAGTAACATAAATGTTTCTGTTTTCCGCACAAAAAGCCATGTTAATTACAAAAAGGCTTTAATCCAAGAGGAGTTAAGCATATTGCATTCAATGACAGTAATTGGAACAGTGGTACATACATAGTTTGCATCCTTATTATGAATGGTGCTGTTTACTTCTTATCTAAGTAACTCACTGTGTATCTGGCTGTTGATCAGTATGCTAGGTATGATGTCAAATAACAGTGTAGGTATTCAGTCCTGCATTTTTGTTACATTACTATATTATAAAATAAAACCGATGGCAGTGAAACTAAACTCTATGTGAAATGCTGTGATGGGAGAGGGGATGAGTGTAGTGGTTATCAAAACTCAAAAAAGAACTTGACTGCTAATGGAAGATGGGAAATTAGGATTTAGCAACTGTGTGTGTGTTTCCAGGATGTCTTTGAGAAAAGAAAAAAAAGAGCAAATTTCCCTCAGGTCAAGTAATAAGATAAACAAGTCTTTGAATGATTTCTGCATTTCCAGTATCATGAATTTGTTAGATGGCAGAAAATCTAATTATTTTCTGTTGCCGGCAAGACAATGTATATAAATAAGGTTTTAAGTACAATAGCTCCCTGGTTTATATGGGTTCAGTAACGGTCCTATCTGCCTTAAAGCCCTTGGTTTTATGTCTTGTGTATGATATCTATATGTCAAGACAGTTCCCACTAAGGTACCTACATTTTCACATAATCAACTATTTTAAGTTGGTTATTTCCCATCATTATCTTCAGATTGTTGTGGATATCAAATGTAACTACATACTTTTCTTAAAATTAATCTCTGCCCCCACCTTACAGTTGTTGGCATATTTGCATAACCACAATTTAATAGATAGGATTTCACAGAATATTGTGTTAAAAAGTTTAATTATTAATATTGAACTTTAAGCTGTTCCCTTGGATACCACCCTGCAGCTTGACCTAGTACCTTGCAGAGCAGCACACTGATGATAATCACATAATCAGTTTGCTATCTACCTTATTATGTAAAAAAATTACACCCATCCTCTAAAGACAGCCAATAATCTGATCATGTAGTAACAAGTTACAGGCACAGGCTTTGGTTATATGAAGATGTATATAATTACGTGTTTTCCCTGATTCTTTAAGACTGAGACCTTGTTATGAAATTTAACATGACATATTAAAGTTAATCTGTATTTCATAAATCAAATCAATACTGATTTCAATTTAAATTTGCTCCATACATATTTTCTTTTATTGAACCCTGTAAAGTGTGTGTTTGTTGGTGCAGAGGTTAAGGTTGCAAGCTGTAGTTCCTGTGGTACAGTGTTTGATTCCCTCAGTACTCATTTACCTACTGTGTGACCTTGAGAAAATCACTTAACCAGACATTGGTCTTGGGTTGCCCTTGAAAAGGGACTTTTTATCCAGTGGGCCTATCCGGTTAACAAATTAGTATTCCTAATATACATTGCCCAACATACTTCTGTATAATTGAAGTAAGGTTTATTTGACAATAATTGGCTATAGATAGCTTATCTCCCTCCTTAAAAATAGGAACAATGTAAGACTTCTTCTGAACTTCAGATACATGTCCACGTCTTAATTTAGTATTAAATATAGTCACTACTATAGTTATTATATTCTAAGATATTAAGTATGTAACATATTGCGAGGCCCCATTGAACTGGTTTTCTTGACTTTTCTTAATTAGAGTAACACCCTTTCTTCAGTTATTATGCAACTCACATATAGTTTGTTAATATTTACTGAATACTTCCATAGAGGTTTATTTAATATTGATGCCTTGCAAAAGAAATCATTGAATATTTCTGTCATTTTACTATTATCTATCTCTGTCTTTGAGTTACAGTTAATAGAGCTTATAATGTTACATACATTTCTAATTGCAATTACTTATGTACAATTGTTTTTATTGTCAGTTGTTATCATGGATTGTTTAGTTCCTTGTTCTATTTATAAGAAATTTCCTGAATTTCTTAGTGACTCCTTTTAAACATATCAATATATTTAGATCTATTTGTGATTTATTACAAATATAAGCATCTATTTTTCCTTAATGAAATTGTTAAATAATTATTTCACCATTTTTTATTCTACCTACTTTCCTGATCCTTTTCCACACCTGTAAGATTTAAATTACAGATGATTTTAATGGTGATCCAACCATAGTCTTGTGACATGTCTAAATACACTCTGCCCCACTCTACTAAGATCATCCAATAAATTTGCTATGTCCGGTAATTCAAATTATAATGCATAAATTCTACCTGAGGCCGTTTCTTGGAACTAATTATGCAAAAGTGATAATATAGTGGCCATTCTGGTGGTCTAGAGGGTTAAAGCCCTGACTATGGCCCAGGCAATCTGGGTTCAGTTAGCAGCTCGAGTGACTGATGGAGCATCAGGGAAGGATGGACATTACTAAGCCAGGGGGTGAGTGGTGATGTGAGCATCTCTTGTGATGATGCCTAGTGAAGGCTGGAGACATTATGCCTTGGGAGGCATAGTCCTAAGATGTGGTGGGTGGAAGGACATGGCTGAGCTGCAGGTGGTGAGAGGGTTACCCCTTAACATCCTCCATTGCACACCGACCCCTATGGATGTTACCACAAGTCTCCTGAGGAGTGCGGATCCTAGGTATATCATAATACAAAAATCCCCCTGGCTTGAAGGAATGACAGCACAACCACCCAGGACATCCTTGGGATCCACTCTGGACTCAGTGCAAAAATCGGTGTTAGTTTGTGGATGAATTGGACCCAGCACTGGGTGTGGGGCGTTGGGATGGCTGTCTGAATGATGGCAATCAGGGGACAAAAAAAGTTATAGTATGATGATTCGATGTACGTACTGGTGGTAAAACTTTCAAATTATTAATAAGTTCTTTCCTATTTTCGAACACCACATTTAAAGTATTTAAGTGATATGTTGGGATATCAACTTTTTGTGCAAAATTATAATTAGTCAATATGTCCAAAAAGTATGATTCCATAAAGGTATTTGCAAATTGTTTATACCATTTAATATTCCAGTAATTGAACTCACTCAGTATTAACGTTTTTAAACCGTCCAAGAAAGGACTGATATTCTAAATTACTCATTTTTGGTCTCATGCAAGCAGTTAAAATCCTATGGTCTCAAAATAGCTAGTAATATATGTAGTTATCAGTAATGATAATAATAATAGTAATACACACACACACACACACACACACACACACACACACACACACACACACACACACACACACACACATATTTATAGATCATCATCGGGTTACATAATATAACACAGAAAAAAGGAGTCATTAGGATAGGCCTAGTGGGACTACCATAGTAAACAAAACTAAGTAAATAGTATAATAAAACAGTGCTGCAACATATCCTAAGTATGTAATATTGCATTCAGATTAAGTCAATATAAACAAAACACACAGCTGATGTGCAGATACAACCCAGGATTTCCAAACATATTACTGAAGCAAATGAAATCCACACTATTGAACCACTACTCCACTATATAACAGGCAGTTAAGCAAGGATTCCAGACCATGAAGACTCCCAAAATGACCTTTATTAAAATAACAAATGAGCGCTTTCTGGGGCAAAACCTAAACGCCCAGTACCCCAGCGGACTTACACTAGTGTTGTGGGTGACCACAGCCACATTCAAGTCTCGACAGGTACAAATGCTAGTATTATTGGTACACATCCTGTTGAGAACCCACAAGTTAAACCTGGAACTAGTGTTGAGAACGTTTTGAAATCAGCGTTTCATTTTGGGGACATTAATGACTCCACTAACAAAAATGTTTTTGTCACAAATGACTGTCCTGTCATGTTTGATTCTCTTAAAGATAAAATACTGGGTATGGAGAAAAAAACGTGTTCCATTAAACACATGCAGATCAACAATGCTTATTTTGAGAAATGCATTTCTTTGAAAATTGTGCACCAAGGTATTAGGGTTTTTAAGGAACTCATGGGGATATATTTTACTGATGAAGTTATGTTGGATTTTAACTTGTTATTTGATGAGTTTGGATTTAATTACATGAGTTTGTTATCTAAGCACAACAATGCAAAAATTAGTAGACTTATTATAGAAGTTGAACAACTTAATGAGGAAGTTACACAGGATTTAGTTTTTAAAAATTGGAAAGATTTTTACAACAAACAATTTAATATAGTTGGGACATTAAACAGTATAAAGAAAAAAGTGCATACATTTGGAAAAAGATCAAACAAACACACATTAATGATACATCTCACAAATTTAGTAATCAATCTAGAGGTGTTAATTAGAACTATAGGGGGGACGACAACGGATGCCAGAGAGATGGAAAACAATACTCTGGAAAACATTTTTGGAAGGGCCAAAAGAAGAATTCATGGAGAAACAGGGGAAACAACTGGGATTTGGGAGAGAGGGACAAAAAATTTGGTACAAAGATGAATTTTACATGCCACCCCACCAAAATCAGCAAAGGAGATAGTTAAGGTTAATGAAGTCATCTATGCTTGTAAAAAATTTAAGATATTTAATTACACAGACTGTAGGGTGACTATGGAACACTTTTCCCCCGTTCTTTAAATTGATGAAATTTGTGCCCACTTTTGAACTAGACCTTATTGATCCATTATTGGAGGTCAAGTTGTTTATTAGGAAACTTAATTTAGCCTTATACTTTAAAGATAAATATCAAAAACAAGAGGACATTAATTTAAAGAAAAAGAGCACATTTAATCCCCCTTACAACCAGTTTTAATTACACTTGAGAAATTAATTACTGAAGATATTTATAGAACTTATGTTAGTACATTTAACAGCAAGAGAAAGGAATGCAATCTTAGTGAAACTGAGTGGGAATTATTTTCGGAGCTTTATAGGGACAAAATAATGAGAGTCATGAAGCCGGACAAAGGAGGGGGGATTGTGCTATCTGATCAGATTAACTATATAGAAAAGATTTGTGAAATATTAAATAATACCGACATCTATGAGGCTATTAGTCTTAATGAAATTAACATAGCCCACAGATGAATTGATTCATGGCTAAAAGAATATTTACTTGACCAGAGATTTTAAAGGGATGTATATGATTTTGTTAAAGTTGAATCCCCCTTTATTAACTATTGTGTTTGGAGTACCCAAGGTGCACCCACCTTTCCGATCCATTGTGTCATGAAGTAAGTCAAAAATTTACCCTATAGGGGTCGTGATAGACAATTGGTTAAAACATGTATATAAAAATAACCCCCATTTATTCATAGATTCATGGGACTTTTTGAGTAGATTGAAGCATGATCTATGGGATAGTGAGTTAATTTTTTTGAGTATAGATGTGGTAGACCTCTTTAATTTCATACCTAAGAAAGAGGGTTTAGATTTATTTCACGCATCTATGGTTAGATATTCCAACCTCGACAATGATAAGATTCTTTTAGTATTAGAATTGATGAGTATAGTTTTAGAAAATAATTTTATTTACTTCGAGGGGGAATATTTTAGACAAATTAAGGGTGTAGCCATGGGGGCCTCTTGTGCCCCCATTTTTGCTAACCTTGTGCTTACAGAATGGGAGAATAGATATGTATTCGATAGTGATTTTAAGAAGTATTTTACATTATACGTGCATTTCCTGGATGACGTTTTTATTTTATGGAAAGGAGATAAAGATGTTATACATCAATTTGTAGATTACTTAAATAATATTTGTCCATATTTTAAGTTTATGTATACATCTAATGAATTTGGTTTGCCTGTTTTGGATGCTTATGTTTCACACACCCTAGGTTTTAAATCTAATATATATCATAAACCCACATTCAGCAATTCATATTTGGAATTTAACAGCTGCCATCCTTTCTTACAGAAAAAAAGTATCTTGAAAGGACAGTGTATACGGGCAGCTAGAATGACATCTCATCAAGAAGATGTTGTTGATGAACTTAGGCTGATAGGGAGTATGTTTTTGGAAAGAGGATACCCCGCCCCACTAATTGATGAAATAGTGGACTATATATTATCTCAATGGGGGGTATTATATAAACCATTGTTGGGAGAGGAATTTATTTATAAAGAAGATAACAATAACAATAAAAACAATTCTAATTACTCCAGAGTTATGATTTTAAAATACAGCCCTTGTTCATCCACTATTAAGGAAATTATATGTATGAACTGCAATATCATAAGAGGGGACACTGATGTTTATAATTATTTAGGACATCAACCAAGTTTCGTGTACAAGACTGGGAGGAATATAAAACACCAGTTGGAAAATAACTGGAAGGAAAGGAAAAGTAATGTAGTCAAAGGAACTACAAAATATGGAGCTTGCAGTCAGTGTACATACATATATACATACATACAGATATATAAATATATATATATATATATATATATATATATATATATATATATATATATATATATATATATATTTAGAAAATGAGTGTAAAAACAAGATAGAGTTCAAGTTAGGGAATTGTAACACAAAAGATGTGGTGTATTTGGCTTTATGTTCAGCCTGCCCAGCCTTTTATGTTGGGAAGACAGACAGGCTTTTAAAGAATAGAATTTACGAGCACATATATAATATAAAAAGGGAAAATGTAAATAATGCTTTGTTTAGACATATATCATCAAATAATTCTGATTACACCTTCTGTTTTGCTATATTGGATAAAGTACACTATAATCCAAGGGGTGGTGACATCAAACTTTTGCTTGAGGAAAAAGAAGTTAAATGGCAATTGAAGTTAAATGCTGTCAACCCCCCCAGGTATAAATGAATGCATCTCCTTGAAACCTGTTTTAAAGTCCAGGACTTGATTGATTCAGTTTTTATGTGTATGTTTTTTATGCTTAAGTACCTTTTATACAAGTTGGTATGCACTAATATATATATATATATATATATATATATATATATATATATATATATATATATATATATATATATATACACATTTTTATACAGATATTTTATTACATATTTATTTAGCTGAGCATATATATATTTAATTTTATATATACATATGAAATTTATGACAAATAAGTATTTTTATTGACTTTGCATCATTTCCTGTTTACTTTAATTAATTTCCTGTAGTCAAGTGTATATATGAATGGAATTAATTAATGTTTATTTGAATCTGAAGAAGTCCAGTTAAGCTGGAAGAAAGCGCTCATTCGTTATTTTAATAAAGGTCATTTTGGGAGTCTTCATGGTCTGGAATCCTTGCTTGACTGCCTGATACTACTGAAGCACATTGAACTGTATGGGAAGGCTGTGTTGCTCAATGAGCATATCAACAAGTCATGTTTTGCTCCGATGTGTACCTTCTAGTTGATATCTGAAGCAATGCTTCTCACAGCTGTATCCATATATTAGTTACTTCTAACCTGGCTTGGTATGTACAAATTCTAATTGTAGAGATGCTCTCTTAAACTCATCTTTTTAAATTACATTGTTTTTTCCTGTTATATCTCTTTGTTAAATTACACTATTTTGGTTATCTTCTGTATTGCAGGATACATTGTGAAAGATTGCTAAGAGTGCTATTTATCTGTACAGTGGCAAACAACTCTATTGCTCAGATACAGAAACAGGTCTTCCTTTCAAATGTATGAGACTCATATTAATTTCTAGTCCTAAAGCAACAAAAATAAAGTGCTTTTGCCAAAGAAATGTAATAAATCTTGAAACATGCAGTAATATAAACAAAACAGTTTCAGTTTCTGTAATCCAAGAATTACAATTACAGTCACAGTAATTTTAAAGGAAACCCAAAAAGAGTCTTGTGATTATAAAATTATGTCAATATGCCTTTTGAAAATGCTGTAATCCTAGCTGTGACTAGTAGTGTACATTTGGATACCTCCATCAGTGTCTTTCTTTAACACCCAGCATACTCCTGTTTGGGTAAGTAGTCATTGTATTTAGTGGTGCAGGCATATTTGTCATCACTAAGCAGGCTATGACATGTGCTAATGTGTGCTACTTGATGTGATGCCCCTGAACTGGCCCAGTAATCAAGGAGCCTCAATCCTCACTACTAGCACCAGTGAGGGATGTACACATTGGGGAATGACAAGTACACACGCAGTAAAGTACAATTTCCCTTAAGAGGACACAGAGATCACAGTCAGTCTGGGGCTGGTTTCTGCCTTTTTCCCCAGATCGACAATAAGACTCCCCACTGGCACAGCTATAGGGTTAAGATCTCATCTGAGTGGTCAAGAGAAAACCTCCAACACCCTCTCTGTCCAAACAGTGCTTCGTGGCCCTGCCCAAGTAGCTGACACACACACACACACACACACACACACACACACACACACACACACACACACACACACACACACACACACTTTGAGATTTGATTTATATACAAACACACAGACACTCCTGGGGAAGGCTGGCACAGGTTTACTAGCGATGCCCCCTTCTACCCAGATTATAAGGTAGTTATCACTGCCACCAACCACCCTTACTTATCAGCTACTGTATAAGGGTCCTTACAAAGGGTGACCAATCGTACTGTGTAATATTACTATTATCCAAATGGTAAGTGTGACCAAGACCAAGGCTATTGGAGTGGATTATACAATGTCACCAAATACATATGCAAATACTTAAATATCTCTAAACAAACCAACCACAATTAAAAGGTTTAAATATATTTAATAATAAAAGAACATGACAATACTCAAACAACACAGTAACTACTGAGTTTAGAATCACAGGAAATGTTTTAAAACAACATTGCAAGACAGTCTCAAATAAATACAGAAAACTTCTAAACTGATCTTTATTATATCCCTATCTATATCTAAGAGAAATCACTGTACCCTAGTTACTTACTATTAGCAAGACAAATACAGATGAGTGGATGTTCTTGCTGGTCCAAAACCAAACACAAAATGCAAAGTCTTTCTCTGAGAGAGTTCTTAAATTAATAATCAGCATTACTGCTGGGTCAGCTGGATGACATCACCCTTTGTCACCTGCCTTCAGTTCCCAGGCTCACCACATACTTAACATAATTTAACACCTCTGTGTTAGAAATACATATCTCTCAGAACTGTACAGCTGCCAGGAAGTCTCAAAGCATTAAAAACACTTTACATTTTAAACCTAGCAATTATTTCTTTTTCAAGACAATAGAAAGAAACATCTAGGTCTAGACATCCTGTGTCCTTGCTGAAGCTGAGAGATAACACGATCATAAACAATTTCGATTTATTTTCTTGAGGGTTTGCAAGTTAACTCTGTATGTTCCAGCGTCTACTATTAAAACATACATTTGCACAGGTATATAGTTGAGATACATTTCTGTTCTTTTCCAGCAGGGTACACTGTGGTTACATTCTTGAAGCTCAGTACATAACATACACTTCAATGCACACTTCTGCACCAGTAGTTTAATATACATATAACTCATGGTTCTCTTACATTTGTAAGACAAGCATATGAATCATATTAATATTCACAAATGACATATGATTATTTACAAAATTCCAGATAGCTGGGGTGGCAGTGTCACACTTGACTTAACTTGTTTCAGGTCTTGCACATTAACTCACTGAATTGTTTTTTCAGCCAAAACCACAAACTTGTCACAGAATTATGCTGTGTGAAAAATGCACATCATTTAATTACTGACTTCTTCTGGCATGATCAGATTCTTATGGTATCCAGCTCTCAGTCTGTCAATTCACTAGATGATGGTCTTCTTGATTTTCCAAAAAAAAAAAAAATACAGCTTAAAGCAAAGGAGAAGGCATTTAATGATTAAACCTAGAAGTTCCTGTCCTTAGTTATATCAGCCTCTTGTACTCCCAGAATGCTAAGATCCTGGATAATATTGCTGTTTGCTTCATCTATCATACTGTTTTCACCGATCCAAAATCCTAAGTTAAAGTCCATCAAGACCTGCAATGTTGATGCCTTCCATCCCTCCACAGACCCTAAATCTGCGGTTGCTTAGAAATTTAAATTTTAGTTTAGTGTGTAAGTATGTATAGGTACTTATATTTTGTGATCTGAGTTTGCTGTTTATCACAAAACTATAAATGTACTATGTAAATGTTATTATGTACACACACAGACACCCTGGTGCATATGTGCTTGCACCCAGATAACTGTATATGAGTGTTTACACCTATACATAAGCTCACATGATCTTGTTTCATGAATATTTTAATTGTACCTATTGTACTTGTTGCTACAGTCCTTTAATATATGTAGCTCCATGAATCTTACATACCCTATAAACAAAAGATTATATTTTTTTTGAGTGGCTGGGAGCTGGATACAATAAGAACCTGATCGTCCCAGAAGAAGTCAGCAATTAAATGGCATGCATTTGTCAGAAAGCACAATTCTGTGGCAGGCTTAGTGTTTTTGTTTTTTAAAACACTTCAGTGAGTAGTACAGCTAACACTCCAGCTCTTTAAATGTGTTTCAAAATGCTGCTTACAGAAGGCTGACAGAATCAGCCATTAAAGAGAAATGCTGTAATCATGTATATCAAATTAGATGGAGAACTATTTGTTACAACTAGATTTTAAGAGGTCAAACCACTGTTCCACACAGACAAACTAAATAACGTGAATACAATGAGTTATGAATATTCTGTCATGGACAATATCTAATTACAGTAGTTGCAAACTTTAGGAACCGGCCCATCTCACATTTCATTTTCTCATCAAGCCACTCCCAGATATTTCATCACACCTTGTAATCTGAGAACAGCAGTGGATAAATGCAAGGTTTGCTCCGCAGAAACAAACCTAGTTGTGAAGCCTGTAGATCGGTCATCTGTGCACAATGAATCACCTGGTGTCAGCTCTCCTCGTCCTGGTTGTAATGGCAGGACTCATCAGTAAGTAACTTGTTTTAAATAACTTCGTCCAGTGAGTGTGAGCTATCACATTCCTGTTAATTAATTATGAAAAGTAAACTAGTGCATAAGGTAGCTATGTGAAGTCACATGGACAGATGGATTAACAGATAACCATGTAACACTGCAGCAGAAGTAACGGTCAGACTTCCTCTACTGAGGAATAGCATAATGATGTTTTAGAGGGAAGGCAAAGGAGGATGAAGTAAGATGAAAACATACCTTTACAAAGACAGGAAGGATAATCATCTATGGAACATTCCCAACACCAATTATTAAGCTGTCTTCTAAGCGTGAAGAAAAGGACCAGATTGTATGGACCATTATTGCTGTGTCTTTCAAATAATCAGACCTATACAGTATGGGAACTGCAGGCTCAAATATATTTAGAAAGGACAACACAGAAGAACATATACAATATTAGGTGAGGAACATTTCTGACTAATGGTATTGTCACATTAGAAACAGTGCTTTAAGTTCTGGAGTCCTCTACCTGTAGAAAGTAAAAAAGAACACCTGCCCATCAGATTTGACTGTGTAGTTGAACCATTTTGCTAGTACAAAGAATGTGAAAATTTTAAAGGCTTTCATCTGCAGATTAAGTTAATGATGTCATCTGAATCTAGTTTTGTTTATTTGTGCCTTTCGGCTTTTCCCGATTAGGGGTCGCCACAGTGGATCTCCGGTCCGCTAATGATTGGCAGTAGAGTTTTACATGCTGGCTTGCCGGGCCTAACGCACAACCTTCAACAAAGCAACGCCCATTCATGCATGTCACCACACAGAAGACGCTCTAACTGAGAGCTCTAACTGAGAATCGAACGGGCAATGTCTAACTGTGAGGCGACAATGCTACCGCAGCACCACCACCGCATCTGAATCTAGTAAGGGTAGAATATACTCACAGGTCAGATGCATCAGATATATTTTGTATGTGCTTTGAAACCATTCTTATGCAATGCTAAAATGCATTCCATCTTTTAACCCTGCTATACTTAAACTAGCAAACTATAATTCAATAGTGCACATTTATTTATGTATTTATTTTGGGGGAAGAACTACCAAATTAAACCATAACAGCCAAATATAATCCACAAATCTGATTTATTATGTTCTTCTCCAGTTTATGTCTTGGAATACCATTAAACTAAATGTAGTTCTTCATGGTTTGTGTAACCAGGGTAATAGCTTAAACCATTCTACTCAAGATGCTACACAAATTTTACCTGAATATACCTCCACTATTAAAGATGGGTGGGCAGTGACCCCTGAGATACCACAACTCAGACTTCTGTCCAGATAGGCATAAAAACCTGCACTGGTCATATGACTTCAGTTTGGTGGATTTTTATATGTGCATTTTTACTTAGGTATTTCAACAGCTCTGTTTCAGTGCCAGTGCACAGTTGATTTACACACACACACACACACACACACACACACACACACACACACACACACA
This sequence comes from Protopterus annectens, assembly GCF_019279795.1. Lineage (NCBI taxonomy): Eukaryota > Metazoa > Chordata > Ceratodontiformes > Protopteridae > Protopterus > Protopterus annectens. The sequence continues at coordinate 1,449,797,773 of NC_056735.1, forward strand.
CACACACAAGCTGACTGTACATTTCCTGACACCCAGGTACTTCATCCTCACCTGACCTTGGTAAGCTTTAGTACTAGCTAGTAGTTTTTAGAAAATTAAGACGAGCAGCAATTTTCCTCCAAACTTGTCAGAAATGGTATACCTGTTAAGTTGTATGCAAACACAATGGAGACCTCTGGGAATTTAATAGTTTATTCCTTGGCCTAGATTTATTTACTGGTCTTTTCAAAGCAGACACCAAAAATTACTATTTTGTCAACAAGTGTTTAGTTAATGCCCTAAAAGACTGAATAAAACCAAATAAGGCAGTTATAGGATATCTACACAGTTTTGAAAAAGAAAGCAAAATAAATGTATTCAGACTGACATTATTTAGAGAAATAAAGCTTTACAACAGTCTTAAAGTTTGTTTACATTTTCCTTTGAGAAAACACTTATCTTATGTGACTACTGTGAGACTATAGGCAAAAAAAAGTAGGCAAAATAACTTGAGAGACAAATTTGTTTTGCAAGAGAACTGGAGATCAGAACAAAATAAATTCAATGACATTTTAATTTTACAAAGCTAATTATAATGTGAATGTTAACAGATCTGTTTTTTTTTTTTGTAATACCACTACAGAATTTTTTTTTTGCTTTAAACTGTTTAAACCTTTTCTGTGCACAGCTTTAGACACTAGCCAAGTCGTTTAATCTGATTGCTATATCATGTTCAGTTGACTGTTGCAAAGAGAAATATAATAAATGTAATGATTTGCTTGTCCATTTTGATTTACAAAATTTTACAATTAACTTCTGAAATTTGTTTGAATATTGCTTTAAATTGTACAGCTCAGTTGAAGCCTAAGTTACTAGTTTAAGGATCATCCCTATGTTGAACTCATTAGTAAAACCCCTTCTTGTTTATAATATTAATCTTTGTAATTGCCATACATTTTAAATGAGCAAAAGTGGCCAGAATCCAATACAGTGACAAGGATTTCAGTTTATGTATTAAGAAATATTTATACTTCTAAATTTACAGATGAGTTGGGCCCGATTCCAAAAGACATGCTGTCAGTGAGACTACTTAACTGAGAGCAGGTGTTTCGGAAGCTGACTGTGGTGTAATGCCTGGACATGGCTTGACCTTACACCGAAGTTAGTCACTTACACTGACAGTAAGTCATTCAGAATCAGGGCAGGAATACACTAATACCAACTCTTTCTTTTGAATCTGGCCCGTTAAGCTGTTATATTTGAATTAAAACACTATCTGAATTATATTTCTTCTGATTATCAATATTATTAATAAACTTTTCTTCAGACTTGTTTTATATTATCCAGTTGAGTACATTAGTCATCACTGCGCCATTGTAGAATACTCTAGAGCCAGCAGTCTTACACTAAAAGAAAAAAAAAGTTCATAAAAATTGTTTGCATAATCTCATTACTTCATTAATAATTGTAAGATCAAATGTAATGCATTCATGAGAGAAATAACTTTTTGATTAAATCATTTTGAGCTTTGGGTAAAGGTGAATGTTGTATTCATTATTTTTATTTTTATAATACTTTACTAGAACCTGACTATTTAATCCAGTGACATCTGCCAAAATACGTAATATATTTGACATATACAGTAATACTGATTTATTACTTCATGGAGAAATAAAAGTATTGGTAACGTCTGTCATTGAAACAGCCTACATTAACCAGGTATCACTGAATAAGGCAGCACTAAAAAGTCCAAGAGTGTAGCAGGACCCGGACAATATCCAAAATATAATTCATAAAAAAGACAGACGTCCACCAAAGCTGAGAAAAGGATCCAATTTAATAGAAATAAAAACTAAGGAAGAAGTGAGTCTGTCGCGAAAGCACCTACCAGTTTTTATTTCTGTTAAATTGGATCCTATTCTCAGCCTTGGTGGATGTCTGTCTTATTTATCACTGAATAAGGCTTTATTGAATTACTATATATTTAGTCTAACTCCATGGTCATATCCTTCTCAGACTACGGAAAAACTCTGTTTGGAGTGAAATTAGTTATTTCAAAATGACATTGATAAGATATACTAAAATGTATATGTGTGTGTGTGTGTGTGTGTGTGTGTGTGTGTGTGTGTGTGTGTGTGTGTGTGTGTGTGTATATATATATATATATATATATATATATATATATATATATATATATATATATATATATATATATATATGGTCTTGACACCAGTAGGCTTAAACTATTAGTTCAGTCATGGTGTACCGCTGGTGCAACTGACTAATTAGTAAGGCGTGTGGGTTCGAGGCTTACAGGCTCAAACTATTCCTTCTGAGTGCATACACGTCAATATAGTTAGAGACATGTTTCCAGAATATTGATAATGCTCCCTCTTCCTGTTGCTTTAACACCTACCACTCATTCAGAGCCCATGTTGAGGTGGGCATACCCATATTCATTCACAGTCCCATTACATCAGAGAAAATTCAGCATAAGAATAACTTGGAACGAATGGATAGCCTGGTGTCAATTAATAAGTCCACTTAACAATTTCATTGCTAACTATAGAACCCCTTCTATGTCTCCCACTAACCATGACACCTTCCTAAACCAGTTAGGGCCCTTAACTATTAAGACCAACACATTAATCCTGGGGAATTTCAAGCATCCATCCATCAAATGGCTTACATACATATATACATACATACGTACATATGCACGTACATACGTACACCACAAACAAATGCACACAGTGATATCTTAGCTTTATTAACACCATCTTTTTCTTGAAAAGATAGTGCCCACTCCTACAAGGAGTTCAGATCTGATTGATATTGTTCTTACTTGCATAACACCAATCTGTTCCTCATTAAAGGTATTCCCCAGTGATCACATCAGACTAGCACGCTGTTATATTTAACATAAGAACTCATCCCAAGAAGGCTGTATTAAAAAATTTATCTAAGACTAAACTTCAAGCACTCTCAGATCACTGAGGAAATGTATAACTCCACCACTCCCCTAGGGAACCTATAACAAAAGGAGATGCTTAAACCAGAGGCATTTACTCTCACCTCAAATACTGCATTGAAGCAGGTGTCCCCATTCATCATAAGCCATACATATGATGGAAAAGTTTAGAACACATCCTTGTTGTGGAATATTAGTATCAACAAAATATATAGGTAAAACAAAAAACTTCTTGCACTAAGGAATAAACTGAAATCTCCTCATTCTGTAAGCAAAATTAAAAACATCATCAGAAGACAAGCAGATTTATCGCAGCAATCAGGGAACGTTGAAAAGCAAGTGTAAGATTCAAGCTGCTGTATCAGGCATTTTCTGAAATCAAGAACTCGGCTGCTGACCAGTTTTTGGCCTAGACTCGTATAAATGTGATGTTAGCATTTAAATTTGAATACTGGCTCAGGTGCTGGAAGAACCAGATGGGGGATGGGAACTGAGTAGGTTATGCTGACTTCCCATCTTGATGGAATGGAGAGATGGTTATGTTTAAATTATTTGCTCCTATACAAGGGAATACTTGCGTATTTACCACAGCCATAGACCAAGAGATGTAGCCTTGTCTATCCCAAGCCAGCAATAGCAGTCTTCAGAAATGCATGAGTGATAGAATCCATACATACGGGAAACATAAAGGCCTTGTAGTGATATGACTGGTCATATCAGCCATGACAGAGAGTGGGGTTAGGGCCATAAGGAAATGCCCACACTATCTGCATTCAGTATAATGTGAACTGCTTCCAGGGGGGAATTCCAGTCTGGTGCAGAACTGATGTTCATCCCAAAATTCTGGATTTAGCAATAATCAGACTCCATCAGATCACTGAAGGAGGTTGCCCCAACTGTTGAGATGCTAAATGGATTGTAGAGTGCTCACAGATGCATGAAAATTCCTCATAGCTGCTTGGATGATATCCCCTCCACATGGCTGTTGCTCTGGTACTAGGGATAGCTGGGTACTGAGTAATGAATGAGTTGAAATTCCATTTGGGTGATACTTGATCATTGGCTATCATGGGCAAAACGCACGTAGGAAAAAATGACAGCACTGTTCGGTCACTTTCATCCACAGACTGCCTCTGTATCCTCCCAGTGATAGTCACTTTACTAACTGTGTACTCAACAGATATTTGACAATTCTCAAAAAAAAAATAATAATAGTGTTGGGGAACTTTTTCTTTCCTTGCTCATGTCAGATAAAGTCAATCATTGTCTCTGTTGTAGCAAACAGATCCCACACAGAGACTTTCACTCCCTTTGTGTTACTTGCCTAGGCCCTGATCACAAAATTGCTAGCTGTCACTTTTGTGTGCATTTTAATACTAGAACTATCAGGCTGAATTTCTTGCAAAGTTTCTTAGCCAACAATCCTTTCAAACATCGTTTATGGCATCCGTCGTTTGTACTAAACCTGATCAACCTAAGTGCAAGAAAGATAAACAAAAGCATAGGTGATAACCCATCTCTGCCTGACTTTCCATCCAGGCTTGTAATTCTTGAACAAGGTGAGGCACCTATGCAGCCCTCTTTGCTTCCAGAACCGATGACTGAGTCCTCTGTTGAGATGCTTTCAGAGTCTGACACGCCATCTCTCCTATCCATTTCTACCTAGGTTTCGACAATGGCTCATTTGTTGGGTCCACATCTGCTCAGCAGGCATTGGCTTCCGAAGAGCATGCAACACCTGGAGACTTGGCAACTAGACCTTGGCCCACTGCAGCTCCAGTGCATTTTCAGCATCCTCAAGAGACAGGCATGAGGGTGCCAGACATTCCAAGGCCTAAGACCTTAGCTACTCCTAGGAGGCCTTAGGTACCTAGGCCTGCAGTTAGGACTTCTGGCTCAACTCCACAGGGTTCTCAGTAGGACCTTATCAGACTGGCATAAGATCTTCTTTCTCTTGTCAGGTCTAGACAAACTGTTGCCACTGGTAAAAGGAAAAGAGATGAACCCTCAGAAATTTATCAGGATCCCCCCATGTCTGGGGAGGACTCAAATACATAAGACTCTGGATCTGAACACTTCCTATGAGGAATCTGACTCTGAGGAGATCCTCCCTTCTGCCTTCCCACTAGAGGATTTCACCTTTGGAGAAACCCTGCATGCCATGAGACAGCACTCCCAGCTAGTAAGAGGGTTAAGGGTTCCTGGACTTACCAGAACATAAGCCTGTAGCTATCCCTCCATTTCTGGAATTGGTGGATTATTTTTTCCAGGAATCTTCACTTAAGCCTGACTGTCTACTAACTGCCCCTCAAAAACTTGACAGGTTTTACCGTGTTCAAGAATCCCACAAATTTCTTTACAAGAACCCCTCTGCTGACCCTAAATTGATCATCTCAGACCTAATGGAGCCAGGGCCAGTTCTTCCAGAAATCCTCTTCCTACAGATAAAGAGACCAGGGCTCTTTACAGGTTTGGCAAAAAGGTCTATATCTCTGCCACACTCACAGTGAGGACCCTCAACTGCCAATTTCATATGATTAAGTACAAGCAGGCTATCCTTGACCAACTTAAATAGAAGATGTCTGCCCTGGAGGATAAAAACCTTTTCAAGGAAGTGTCAGAATTTTGCCATGCTAGTGCACAGGTAGCTAAGCATTGTCTACACTATGGATATGATGCCATTGAAGCATCTTGCAGAGCTGCCACTACTGGGTCAGTGGTTAGAAAGCATGCTTGGCTCCAAGAACAAGCCCGTCCAGACCATGTTAAATCTACTCTGTTAGATGCCCCCTTGACAAGAATGTTCTTTTTGGCTCAAAAGCAGAGGAAGTGCTGAAAAAGATGGAGGACAAAGCCAAGTCTATGCAAACGATGAAAGATTTCCTCCAGGTACAGCCACCCAGGTTCAGTAGAAACTTCCTGGCTGACTGAGGGCTTTCAGGGTAGGAAATCCCCAATAGTCAAGACTACAACAGTGAGACATGTAGAACATATACATTTATGGTAAGTGTACACAACTGTACTGTCCTCCCCTCACCCCCTTCTTGTGGATTGGGAAAGAAAGTGGGTAGGAGAATAGCTTGATTAAGGGGCAGCTCATTCACTACCTTAGACATGAAGGAAGGAAGGAATAGTCCTGAGACACCCTGTCCTTGTGAAAAATAAGAAAAAGGGAAAATGGCCACGAGAGGTTGTAACTCAGAAACTATCCTAACAAAAGTGAGAGCCAAGAGAAAGATAGTTTTCCAAGCACAGAATTTTAGACAGGTGGAAAATATCAGCTCAAAAGGATGCACAAAATTAAGATCCCGAGGGAGGGCGGAAGTCTAAGAGGGTGGCAGGCATTGAGAGCTGACAGATGAGCTTTTATAGAAGAGTAGGTCAAACCTGATTGGTGTAGTTTGCAGAGATATTTCAATACAGCAGGAACTTGTGTTAGTAGTGGGTCCTGACTATGTTTGTGGCACCAGTAGGAAAACCTTTTCCATCTAGCTGTGTAAGATTTTCTAGTGGTCTTCTGACTTCTTGTAGGACTTGAAATACTTCTTCAGAGAAGAGGTATCCTTGAGGGATTAAAATCCTGTCATCCATAGGGTCAAGCTGAGAGATGGATGATTGGGATGGAACAGCAATCCTTCTTGCTGAGTTATCAGGTCTGGTTACAGAGATATTTTCCTGAAATCTCCCTTTGTAAGGTGAAATAGTAGGGAAAACAATACCACCTCTGCCAAAAGGGTGCCAGTAAAAGAAGTCTGCATGCTTCCTTTTGTGCATTGAAAAGAATTCTTGGAAGAAGAGGCAAAGGAGGAAAAGGAGAGAGGAAGTTCCCTGCCCAATGAAAGGAAAAGGATTCTGTCCTCCCAGAACTAGGGAAGCTTATGGTTAGTTGGTGATGCACTAAAGATTGTTTGGAAAACTGTCTCTTCAACATCGATTTGTGGGGGGTCCTTCATGGAGCAGCTTGAGAGTTTGCTAGAACATTGTCGTAAGAAGGGATGTATGTGGCTGTGATCATGATGTCTATCTGCTTAGAGAAGTTATATGCCTCCTGTGCTGACCTGCCTTTGCTAAGAACTGGTACCGACCTGTTTGTGTACATACCACGTGACTGTGGTGTTGTCTGTGTACAATAGGACTGGCCCATGTTTCCAAAATTAGGCAAAGGTCTGAAGAGTTTGTAGCACAACCCTCATTTCATTCAGATTAATATGTTTATTAGAAATACAGGTTGCCATTTGCCCTGCACTTGGTATGATCCTGTCCAAGCCCCTACACCTCATCTGAGGCATCTGTGTGTACCTTTTGAAGAGGAGAAGGAGGAGGTGTGAATTGCACCACTAGATTTAGTGTAGAAGAACCTTTTTATGACAAAGGAGGATAGAAATCTGTGTGTCCAATGGGTGATAGTGCTGGGACCATTTTATTTATTTATTGTTTTGTTTATTTTTATTTAATATTTGTTTACTAAGAAAGCCCCACTTGGAACAAGCCAATTTTCAGTGGAGGCCCAAGGAGAAATGCTCCAGATGCATGTCTAGATTTCAAGTACATTGGATTTTCCTTGTGTGAAGTCTAGCCAGGAGGAGCATAAAAATGGAGGCTGCCATGAACCCCAAAGTTCTTAGCATCTCCCTTGCTGAGCAATGGATTGCAGAGGAGAGATTTTTGAAAAAACAAAATGGACAGACTGTGATCTTTCTCCTGGAGGACAATATCATGCATTTTCTTTGTGTCCAATCTGCAACCCAGGAAAACCAGGCCCTGTGTAGGAATCATACGGGAGTTTTTGTAGTTTATCATGAAATCCAGACCTGTCAGGAGTTGGAGGTGTAGATGCTGGAGAAGGATTTCTGGATTTCTGAGTTCAACCGAAAGCTACTATTGGAGCTAGATACTTTGTGAACACTCTTGGAGCTGTGGAAAGGCCAAAAGGCACAGAAGTAAACTAAAAATGCAAGGAGCCAGTGGAAAAACTGAGGAATTTCCTGCAAGATGGACAAATGGGTGTGTAAGTAAGAGTCCTTCAGATGTAGTAACACCAAGAAGGCTTGGGGGAGGTTAAAAGGCAGAAGAATATGAAGAGAAAGCATTTTGAAAGATTGTATTTTCTAGTAAGTGTTTAGGAGATGCAGGTTTAGGATGGGTCTCCACTGCCCTTCTTTCCTTGGCACTAGAGGAATCTTGGAGTAAAATATTTTCCCCATGAAACCCTTTGGGACTTGCTCAGTGGTGCCATGATTCAAGAGGTCTTGAATACTGGGGCAAGAAGGGACATTTGATTGTGAGGAGGCTGTGGCTTGCCTTTCGAGAGCAGGAATATTTTCCCAGGATATGGCATAACTGTCCTTGATGATGGATAGGACCCACTTGTCTATGTAACAGTTTCCCACCCGGCCAGGGGAAAGTGATAGTCTTTGGGAAAAAGGAGTAATTGGACTGAGAGCAGGGGGAAGGGTGCTTCAAAAGTAGTCACAGATTTTTGCTTCTAAAAGGAGGCCGCCCTGCTGGAAGGTCCATATGGAGTTTGTTTGAGTACCTTTTCCTAGGGGGTTTTCTTTGTTTATGGGCAGTCCTAGGATCCCTTCTAATGAAGGAGGTAGATTTAGATGGGTAGTTCCTATGGTATCTAGGAAATCAGGGCAGTAGATTCTGTCTGCAGTATTTCATAGTCTTACCTTGGTCTGGGAGAATTTTAAATAGACTGGCAGCCTGAGGACCAGACAGTAAATCCTTGTCCAAGGGAAAGCCTAAAAGTTTTGATTTGAAATCCCCAGGGATAGGCTGACTGTGAAGCCATGTCTGTCTGCAAATAACAAATCCAGTGGCAGCTGCCCTAGAAGAAGCATCTACAGCTCATATGGCGTAGCAGTATGTTGCTCTGACTGTAGTGCACAGGGTCCTGGATTCGGGACCTGCCAAGGCTGATTATTTCTAGGCTTGTAAAGGCTCCAGGGCTATTAGTCTAGTACACACCTATGAACCTACACCATCATAAGTGTCTGGCTGTTTGAGTGGCCTGGGATAGTAGTCTGCATTTGTTGCTTTGACTCTGCCATAGAAGGTTCAAGCATAACTTTATTGAAGGAATGCAGGACAGAGATCAAGATCTTCTGTGGAAAAGGGATGTGTGAGGATGTGGATTAATCCTTCTTAGACTGGGGCAAGCATTTAAGATGTTGAGTTTCAAGATAGGTGTTGAGAGAGGAAAGCTTCAACCTAAGGATTTTGGGACTGAACAATTGACAGATTGAGCAAGATTTGTGATTGTGTTCCAGGAATAGGCAAAACAGACACTTTGTATGCAAGTTCTTATATGGAATCTGCGTACTGCACTCACACTTACCCATTCTAGCTGACATCAAACAACTTTCAACAAAATAGTGTTAAAAAAGAAAATTCCTCAATGGGGCACTTATCTGGATAAATGATTGAAGCAATGGTACCAGCAGCCAAATGGTGATGAGTCCAGTGGACGCATGACCTGCATTCAGGCTAGCTGCAAGATAGTCTGAGAATCCATGTTCATCCATTCATCTATATACCTCAACACATATGAGCTGAAGTCATGCATCAGACATACAACCTCTGGAAGGTAAAGCATTAGTATCTAGGCTGGACATCAACAGTGACAACTGATATGTCAGGAATATTGCAACAGTGATTTGAGTCAGAACATCTTGTTTACACAAACACATTAGCCCTGAAAAGCCAGATCATTGGCTATCTAACTGTGATCAAACAACAGTAGGGATCAGTCACTTTTATCCACAGACTGATTTTGTACCTAGAAATGTTATCCACTTTATTTACTATGTACAACTCAGAGGTCTGATTGTGATTAACTAAAAATAATGACATAGTAATGTATTTCACACAATCACTTATCAGCACTGCCAATCCAGGTCAGTGACAATCTAACTGTACTCAGAAAACAGCAAGGGTCAGTCACTTTCATCCATAGACTGTATGCAACCACTAGTTTCAGCCACATTATTGACCATGTATACCAAGGATGGTTGATAGTCATCAAATAAAAATGATAGCTGCAGTAAATTTATTTTATCTTGCTTCACAAGTCCTGACAGCCAAATGCATGGATGTCTGCTTTTACACACATTCAGCTCCTGCCAAAAACAGAATAGGCATTTTTATGTATACTGGTGGTTAACAGTTCAAGATCTTATAGCAACAGTACCATATATGAGCCCATAGCTCAAACTCATATATGGAGAAAAAGAAAATGATGCAAAGACTGAAATTAGTAAGGAAAGCAGGCAGACGGATATTGATTGTGCAACAAATACCTATTATGACAGCCATTGTCTGTGTCTGCTTCCATTTCAGTTTTTTTCTGTTACAGCATCTGCTTTCATTTGCATTCTGTAATGTTTATTTCTTTTTAACTTTGAATATTTTATTATAACTATTTTTAAAGTTCACTTGGTGATTGCTTGCCAAGCATAGCATCCCCTCATCTTCGGCAGTAATCATGGAGGTGCTGTCAACATCATCACTGCCTCAGAATGACAAAAAGAATGGATTTAGCACTAATTAGCTTTCTGAGGTGCAGTGGTGGTGAAGATTAAAATTCAAGTGTCTAAAAAACTTTCTGCTATCAAGATGTTGTGTAGAATGACTTTCTTCAGTAGTAGCACAATATTTATTGAAACATAGGCAGGCATAAAAACATTTAATTTCACCATTGAGTGATGCAAAAATCACTGCAATTGAACAAGAAGTGAATAAATTAGTAAGGTTTGGTTGTATCTCGTAGTTAAATAAATACAATATGTAGACTAGGTATATAAATAATAAAAAAATATACTGTATGTAGACCAAGACTGAGGGTTTCTAAAACAGAATTAAAATATGACAAACAAGCCCAAATGAATGTAATGAAACATTCAGAAATAAGAGCAGCAACAAAATTGTAAATCAAGTGAAAACTAGCAAAATAATTTTTTTTTCCAAAATCTCTATTTCAGTTTTCTTTTTTCAAATAACAACAACAATATGGTAACTCAAAAACACAAATAAACAGTACAAATACCTATCTAAAGAAAAAAGACAACAATCTTGTTCCGAGAAAATTATACATATATATATATATATATATATATATATATATATATATATATATATACATACACAATATATATACAAGAAGTCACTACATCGTCAAGTAAAGTATGAGAATTCTTATGTTAATTTGGTCTCATAAGGGATAGTTAGTATGGGGATAGTCTATATATAAAGTAAAAATAGAAATTTAACCATTTATTTGTATGTTTAGGGAAAATATCTAGTTACACATATACTAAGAAAAGGGAGAAGATGCAAGAAAGACTGGTTATACTACATTCATTTCTTATTTAAAGGTTAGCATTTCATGACAATTTGTAGGCAAATTTTATTTGTCAAGAATTATATCTGGCAAGTAACCCCAATATTTTTGGTAATAGCGGTTTTTTGTTTTTGAATAAATTAGTTTATATTTGATAGCAAGATTGCTAAAATTTTCCCATGTAATTGGTGACATGACATTAAAATTCTTTGTAATAAAGCATTTAATAAGGGCACACATCGTAATAAAGACATGTTTTAATATTTTTGGGAGTTGATTGATATTAATGTGCAATATAGCTGTCTCCCAAGTAAGGGCTGATTTTTCATATCCCATCTTCTCTAATCTTACTCTCAAGGAACACCATAAGTCGTGTATCTTAGTACAGTTCCACATGACATGTAAAATATCAGCTGTTTGAAAAACTAGCAAAATAATAAAAATGCAATTAAAATTCTGTATCAGGTGAATGATATGAATGATAAAGTCACAAAAGTAATGACAGATAAACACCAAAGAAATGTTGAATATGGAAACCAATGGGGCATAAACCAGAAATTCCAAAACAGATAGTATAGCAACAGTAAACTGAAGTAAAGCAGTGCATTTGGTGATATCCTAGACACGGAAAAATCATCAATGAATTGGAAAAACTGCTATCCAATGAAAACTGAGTAACAGATATCATACAAGCATGCATAAGGTAACAAAGTCAACAGAAGTAAGTCATTGTAAGGAAAACCAAAATCTATTAAAGTCAATAGATCCCAGAAAACATCACCAGCAAAATACAATTAGAATACTCTATAGAAATTAAATGGGTAAATAAATAAACTGGAGACTAGCAATCCAAGGCTTACAAAAGGCAAGGATGTCAACCATATATATAGCAGTTGAATAACTGTTAGGTATATCCATACATTCAAGCAGTTTAGGGAACAAATGTAATGAATCAGATGTAGCAAACCAGATGGAGATGTAGCAGTAAACTGGATTGCAGACAAGCGGAAATCTGGTAATAGCCCTCCGACTAATTCATGTAGAGAAACAATGCAGTTTTGCACCATAAGGTAAATCATGTGTACGTGAAAGCAAAACCTGTGGAAAACAAGAAAACTAATTCCAGTTACTTTGTGCGACCAGATTCTTTGTGAGGAAAAAATGAAGGTTGAAACACTGAGACAAAGTTGAATGTTAAGTGTAAGAAAACAGCAGGTTTGATTAAGCAAACTTGTATAGTATAAGTTAAGTCTGAATGTCCACAGAATCCAGAGCTAAATATTTTGTTCAGTCAGTATCTTTACAGGAATAACAAAGAGGTGAAATGCTGAGATGAAGTAATGTGAAGTAAATTGACTGGATGACAGTCTTAGCTGTTTGAAAAGATGCTTGGTAAACGTCAAGCAAAGCTGACTTGCAACTGTATGGTGAGGTGAAATAAGAGGGTTCTAAGAGAGAAAAGTGCTGGCAAACTATAAATTTGCAAAGCAGAAGTAGTGGTGCAGTCAGTACAATATAGTGCCTGCAAACAACTTATATTCAGTAGAAGCAGCTAAAACTGTAATACAAACATAAGAGGCAGAGCAGATAAGTAAACACTGTAGTTAGGACAGTATTCATATAGGAAGCCAAATGTGATGCAGGCTTGCCTTACTCCTCCAGTCTCCATTCTGTGCCACTTTCAACCCCAGAGAAGGCACTCTGCAAACTCAGGTGTATCCATCTTTTAATTTCAACAGAAGACAGTGACAATACCACAAATGTCCATCATCAAACTAGAAGGTTTTATAGTTATGTAGGAAGGCTATAGTCTGAATAATAAATACCCCTCTTCTAGTATACATTGGGGTGAATCTAAATATCACAATTAAAGTAAGTGCCTGTTACACACACACACACACACACACACACACACACACACACACACACACACACACACACACACACACACACACACATCTGTTTGTATTAAACATAAGTATGCACACACGCGCGCACACGCGCACACACACACACACACACACACACACACACACACACACACACACACGTGTGTATGTGGGCTCTAATTTGTATTTATGCATAGATATATGTAAGCACATCTGTTTGTATTAAACATAAGTATGCACACACACACACACACACATATATATATATATATATATATATATATATATATATATATATATATATATATATATATATACGCAAATATATTCTCATCTTTTTTTATTTCTTCATATTTCATTATTCTTTCCATTTTTTGCTTACCTTGGTTTAATTTGGTGTTATTTTCTTCCTTGCTCAGGTACTGGAATGGGATACAGGAAACATGGATACAAGCATGGCAAGTATTTTTTTGTTTATATTTGCATTTCTGTTGACTTTTACATTAATCTTTAAAGTCACTGTTCAGTTACTTGAATCCAAACCCCCCACTCTTTTATTTGAAATGCTTAGAAACATATATATATATATATATATATATATATATATATATATATATATATATATATATATATTGTATACTATGCTCTGTTTCTTGCACATTGCACTCTGCTTGTTCAATGAAATGTATATACATTTTTTTCTGTGTCATTAGTCTGAACTATTCTGTTATTGCTTACATTTCTGCAGTTTTTGTTTGTGAAATGTTTTGTATTTCACCTAGGCTGAGCCTGAAATAGGTCAGTATTGGTCAGTACACTACCCCAGTAAACAAATCAAAATAAATAAATAACTTCACTTAGCTGTAACCTTATTATGTCAGTGTGGACCTTTTCCCCCCAGGCCTCTGCTGAAAATGGAGTATTACCCAGTCGAACTTTCCTGGTACAGAAATGTCAAATAAATAAAATAAAGTATGTGATGTAGAAATCAGGTTTTCTGCTATATTGGGACAGGCAAAAATAATTCCACAGGCTATTCAGTTTAGCATAGAGGAAGTCCTATACCTTGAAGGGATTGACAAAACTTTCTCACACATCAACAAAGTTATATTTCTAGAAATATCAAATATCATTACCCACTATGCACCTCTATAACACTGTAGTGCCACAGCTAATGAGCCTTTATAAGTGTGTATTTATTTATCTGTATCCGTATCTATACATATCATCTCTAACTCTAGTTTTATCTATTAGACAACGATTAACTGTAACCCATGAATGCACTTACTCCATCATGTGACAATGACTCATACTCTCTAAACCAAAATAACCAGCTGTTAAAAAAATTAAAAAGTGAAAAATTGGAGTTATCAATTTATCTGAATATCTTAGCAATAAAATAACATTTCACAAATTCTAGAAAATTAACACTAATAGCAAAGATTTTAAGTTCAAAATTGGACACTTTTGAATTCTGAAACACCAAGAAACTAAGAAAATATATACTAAGTAAAAAAATGCTGCATCTAAGGGAATTCCCCTATATCTGAGGTTTTGGATAGCAACAAAATGAAAGCACTAATCTATTTTTGTAAATTTGTTTCAGTCTTTACTTTTTATTGTTCATTTTTGTTGGACTATTAAAGTGGGTTTGATTTACAGTCTCACAGTTTATACACACCTATTGTGTGTGTATAAATATATTTAGATGATTTTCTTTGCAAAATGGCAACACTTCCAATATTTGGTGACTATAGAGATCTGGTATAGACTGGTAGTACTGCCTTTAGGAAATAAATGCTTCCTGCCTGAGCTATTTCTTAGTGCAGTTTTTGTCTATTCAGTTTAAATATTTTACTGTTTCAAAGCCATTGAATGAAGAAAAGTTATAAGCTTAAATTATGTTGAAAGTTGTTATTTTATGCCTATTTTCTTCATTATGATGTTTCACAAAATGAAATACCTGGGACTGCATGCTCTTCAACTGCAAACCTATCCCTCAGTGTTAACTGGCGCTAACTGCTACCACTGACCTTGGCTGTGAGTGCATTAGAAAGTGTTTATGTCTTTTCTACTGTGGTCAACATTGGTTTGGGGTGCATATTTGGCAATGTGTTTGCCACATGTCTACCTCCTGCTTTAATTAAACCTTTTTCCCCAAGTTCGTGTCCTTCCATACCGCTCAACCTCAGAGCAAGAAATCTGTACAAAACTGTAAATAATGGGGGGGGGGGCATAGACCCAAAAAGTGGGACAACATTTAAATATTGCATTCACAAACTTAGAAAGTTGCTAATATAACAGGTTTTGCATTAGCATGAATTTTCTGGAGGGTATAAAGTCTGAAACTTAAATGTCTGCCATTATTTTCTAACTTTACTCCTCAATGATTTGCAAATGATTTGTCAGAAAACCAAAATGTTTTGAAGGAGCAGACCAAAATTATGAGGCAAAAATATGAACATTTTGAGAAAATCTGGACAGTTGAGTGGTATGTATCCTTCCCTTTCTCTGGTTTCTCTCTCATACTAGTAGTTACTACCCAAGTAGAGGTCATACAGAATTTAATCATTAAAGATGTAGTTATCCCCAAGGCTAAATAAAGCTTGAGTGAGTAAAAATAATCAAAAGTGGGTAAAGTCTGGGATGTGATTATTAGTATTTCACAATAGACTTAGTCTGAAAAAAGCTCTCCCCCAAGTGAAGGAGCATGATCTGCTCATGCAACTTGTTAACATAAATTGGGATAACAGAGTACTTATGTCAGAATGTTAAGTCATGCTGTATTGTTTTACCAGCTGTTGTCTTGCCTGCAAGACAGAATTATTTTCATTTGTAGCAGTCACAGAGATGTCAACATTCTATGGTTAACTAGGAAAAGATGGAAGGATGTAAGTTTTTTGCTGAAGCAAATCTGCTCTGACCTAAAACAGGCCTATAAAATAGAAGTCAAGGTTGCCAGAGCAACTTTTTTCAGAAAAGAAGAAATGTATGCGCGTTTATGCTATTTCACATTATTTTGTGGTGATGTAAATGAAAGGTATATAAGTGTTAGGAATTTGCCATGCATGCAGATGTTTGACTATATCAACCCTTGCAGTTCTGACTAATGGAATTCTTACCTGCAGAATTCCCTGCAACAGAATGACTTACATAGTTCTTCACCTTTTCCTTAGCCTGGTGGATATCCTCCCACTTGGACATCAAAATATCAGTGATATAAAGGGAATGTTGTTTGGTGTTATCTTCTGACCCTTCTTATCACAACTGGAAGAAATCCAGCATAAAAGTGCCAGAACTTGGCATACCCTGTAGAAAGTAAACTAGCCCATGAATGATGCAACCTCCAGTCAGAGAACCCCAAAACTGCCTGTCCTAGCTTTTTTGGATGCTCCTCCTTGCAACTGACTTTGGCTGCCATCAGCTCCTCTTCTAGTTCACAGGGTCTGTTGGACCTGACTTTTCCATTGGGCGCTACCCAGCCCACATCTGGGGTTGGTGAGGAGATTGAGGACTCTGGTACAATGTCATCATACTGCTGAGGAGTGTTTTTTCCCTTTAATACCCTAATCATTTTTCCCTTCCTCCCACTGCATACACCTGCAAAGGTCCAGGGGTTAACATGCAATAAGGACATGGTGGTATATACTGCTACCATCATCATGACTCAGCTAATGTCCCCAGCCTTCCCTCATAGTGACAATGGGTTCAGTGCATCCCCAGTCTGTGATGGCATCCAACAGCATGCCCTCCCCCAAGATGGGCACACTCATTTTTCCATGTCAGCTCCTCAGACACCTGACCAGGTAATTCAACTCAGGTCAGTTGGACAGGTGCTAGGGCTAAAACTGCCTCTCCAAGCTGCTGCTAAACCCTAAGGAGGAGAGTTGTCAGATCTGTAGGTAAAGAGGGAAAGAGACAAAGGCTGATTAGAGTGCCAGTTCCGGTCCATCTATACTAGGGGAAAAGAATGAATGGTAGGAGGAACTGATACTGCAACAGGGGATATACTTGAACATTTGTGTTTATGATAATAAATTCCTAGCACAGTTGTACTATGTTTGTCATAATATCCAGTGGTCTAGTACTGACTCTTGGGAAGACTCCCAGTGCTTTCTTACCAGTGAGTGGCTTTTCCTTGGGGAAGGGGCAAGAGGCAATAGGTCCTACAAAATGCTTTGATAAAGCATGGCCTTGCCTTTGAAGCACTGTTCAGGTTGTAATGGTCTGAAAATGTGTGTTTACAGAAGACTGTGGCTGCTTCCAGTGCAGATTGTCTTCTAACAGCCCCCTGGAAAGTGGTGGTAGTTGCAGTGGACCTTGCAGAATGAGCTGTAACATGGATCGGAATTGTCTTGCCATAAAAGGATTAATAAAAGCAGATGCTATTATACTTTTCATATTGTTATTATCTGTTTGGTAACAGGCTTATCCTTCCTGCCCATAGCATAAAGAAATTAATCAATGATCAAAATTCCTGAAATACTTTTCTCTGCCCATGTAAAACCTCAGTTGCCTGTGAGCATCTAGTGAGTGTAGGGTTATTCTTCCTTATTCTGGGGAAAGGAGAGAAACACACTGTGTCCATACAGGAAGTATAATTTATTGAATGCTTGCATCCACAAATCATACAGGACTTCTTCAGAATGTTAAATTCACAAAGATACAAACATTGAAAATCTGATAAAATCACATTAACCACCAATCAACCAATCACAGCCTAGATGCTCTTAGTTTTAAAGACATGACCTACTGAGATGTTTGCATTCAACCCTGGGAATATCCCTGAATGTATTGTAATCTGCAAGAGTGATTCTCTGTATTCTAGGATCTTCTGTCAGTTGCCACCCCTTTACAACTTTTTCCATAATAAAAAGCTTGAACCTTTTATTTATGTTTTATTTATTTTTTACAGATAATAGAATGTCTATATAATGAATTCTTAGCATCTGTTGTAGTGTACTATACATATGCTCATACATTCATGACTGAATTCTCCTTTCATTTTTTCCTGTATAAAATGCATCATACTGTTGTTTAAAAATAGTCACACCCAGATAGTTAACTGAAGCTGAGGAAGCAGAAAATATAAAATTCAAGAATGCAGTAGTGCCATTCAAGTCAATATTGAAAAAGTCATTTGATTCAAAATCATCACCTGACCACAAAGTAAATATATCATCAAATTAAATTAAAAACAACTTGATACACCTATTAAATTTATGGGTCTGAATGCATATTGTTTTCTCATTGACACTAAACTATGTCTGTAAAAATGTGTGCACATGCTACCTCCATAGTTACACCAGGATGTTGTTTAAAATATTCTACTTCAAAATAAAAAAAGATGTTCTTCAAATCTATTTCCATAAATAAGTATAATGCCTCAATTGTTTTGTTTTGAAGATTGCTGCAATTACTTGTGCACTTCCAGAACAATTCTAACCCAAATTCATAAGGCATTATGGCAAACAGATCTTTAACAACAACTGAAACAAATAAATAATTAGGGTTAAAATCAGTTTTGTCTATGTGGTCCAAAACGTCCCAGGAGTCCTTTAAACTCCATGGAAAAAGCTGAAAGATCCATTTTAATTTATATTCTATTGCTACTATAACTGAAAGCAGAGATGACTTTTTTATATTCGTATGAATTTTTAGAATTCAAATATTACGGGAATAATAGTTTTTTTAACCGAAAAGTACTAATGCTGTTTAGTATCCACCATATTGTTCATCACCAAATCTAGTAAAATAAAATAAACAGCTCTGTAAACAGTGTAAATTTTGCTTAATGAGACAACTTGGTATTTCTCATTATCCAACAAACTTGCATAATTTTATATGAGTAATCAACTGAGTCCATAAGGACCATCACCCCTCCTTGTCTGGCATCATTACAGATAAATTCTTGCTTCTACTAAGCTCTTTCAGCATTTGTCTTTCTTTTGAACTCAAATTGTAGTAAACATTGTTATGTGGATCCATAGAAAGATACTGTCATAAAAACAAATTCAGACATAGCAGGGGACTGAATATAGAATGTTTAAGAGAACAATATCAATATGCACCATTCTGTTTTCAAAAACACTATTCAAAGTTGAGTTTCCAGGTTCAGAAAGCAGCAGCAGAACAGACTGAACATTTGCAAGATGTATCTGAGTTAAACAAAGGTACTGTTATTACTGGAAAAGCTCACCCAGATTCCGCCACAACTTGCTGTGAGAGAAAGGTTAGTTTGCTTTTGCTGTCTTGTATTTTTTGCATTACTTTATTGCCTTCTTCTTTTTGTATATTATTATTTGTTTTCTTTGGACTGTGTTTTACTTGAATTCTGCTTTTAATTGCATATTAAAACTAGGAAAGGGATCACAGCTGTGTCTCTTGTGAGTCACACAGCAATTTTTCCCACCCTCCCACCATGGTGCTTTTGTGTTCTTAAACTCAACTGCCTCTAGTTGCTTCTGGTGAGAGAAGAAGCAAAGGGGCACTGCATCCCAGTGAAGCTAGGTTGAGACCAGCACTAGTAGTAGCCAAGCCATAGCCAAGCAGTAGCCATTCATGTGACTCCCCTCTTTTCATCATTCTTGACAAGGTAATTCTTTGTTTTCTGTAAGTACTGCCTGATTTGTTTCTAACTTCAGAATATCTGCCTAAATACTTCATCATTAAATTTTCAGGGTCTGCTTATTAGTTTCCCCTCAAGTGTTTAGCAGTGCCCTGTATAGACACAGACAGCTTTTGCGAAATTTTTCCTGTAGAAGCACATTTGAAATTTCACCAGTACCTATGTAGCTGCACACAGGACAACTAGTTTGTAGTGACAAGCACTGTCCCCAGAGTTGCAAATCTGATACTTCTGATATTGCTTTATATTCTCACTCCTACTGTCTAATCAATAAAAAAGGGTCTGTTGCCATGGATATGAACTTTACTGCTATCTTCATTATCAGCTTAGTGGATATGGGCATCATGAGGCAATGTAGAATTTGCCTCATGTTTACTGACATCCAGTTAATTCTCAAGCAAACTGATATGGTATGTGAAAAAAGTATTTACACAATGTCACAGGAGGCAAAGCTCTCACATAAAAGTATTCCTAATGTCAATAAGATTGTCAGTAGTACAAATGCCGCACCAATCACACACAATTCAAAGCAAACATGTAGATACACATATGCTGAAGCACTTAAATGTAACCTTCCTAAACCTGGAAGACCTTCTAGATAAAGTACACTTAACAAGTACCCTCAGTAGCCTCAATTGTACTCTTTCAAAACAGCACCCACAGCAAAACATGCAGCCACATCCCATGGAGCCCCTACTTCTAATCCTATAAGGCAAGCTGCCACACAATCCATCACTCCATCATGAGACACACCAATGTCTCTGTCACTAGGCTGAGTAAGGAGAAAGTCATGTTCAGTTGCTTATCAGGGGCTAGGATCTGCAAAATTATGCATGCACTCAGGTCATTGGACCACAAGTACCAATATCACTCAGTCATAGTTCATGTGGGTGTAAATTACCTGAGATGTATCTCCCTAGACTATATGAAGAGAGACATCATGGAACTCTCAGAATATGTGTCCCAGACTGGTATAAGCCTAGCACTGAGCAGCGTTTTACCTTCTCCAATGATGATGCCACAATACAAACAAAAGATTACAGACTTTAATAATTGGCTTAGTTTCTGGTGTCATTCTAAGCAGGTGCAATATTTGTCAGCATTGGAGGAGATGATCAACAGACCACACTGCTTTGCTGGGGATGGCCTGCACCTCTCCACTTTAAGCTTTTTAATATTAGCTAAAACATTGTCTTCCCTCATAGTGCCAGACTGAATGTACTTCCAACATAGCAAATCAAAACCAAGAAAAGTTAAAGGTATTACTGCTCAATGCTAGGAGTCTAAACAAAAAACTCCACTCCCTAGAAGCTCTCTTCACCCTAAAGAATGCTGACATTTGTGCAGTCACTGAGGCATGGTTTAAAGCTGTTGAGAGCACACCGACAGTATAAGGTTATAATGCCCTCTACACATTTAGACTAGCTACTACACAGACAGGGACTAAAGGTGGAGGTGTGTCGATTTACATGAAAATAAACATGCTTCAAGGCTCGTCAAACAAGACAATGCATTTGAGCTACTCCATGTTCAGATTACTATAGGCAAAATCTAATACCAGTTCATTCAAGTTGTAGGTCCCCCTCTATGACCCAGGAAACCCATACCATCCATTTAAACCTGTTGGAAACACTCACCTTTCAACTCAATACCATATTCATGGGCAACTTCAATTACCCCACTATTAACTGAGAATATTATATGACATCAAACGTACAAGCACAGAGATTCCTGGATTTTGTAAACAAAAACTCCCTGGACCAGACTGTCAGTACACCAACCGGGGGTGCAACCATACTGGATTTGGTCCTCACTAACATGGTTGAGTGCTGTACACCCCCAGTATAATGTCTTCACTGGTAAGGTCAGACCACAAAATGGTCTCATTTGAAGAAAAAATAAAACCTGGACCCTCAGCTAACCCTGGAATATTCAGGAACTACTCTAGGGCTAACGTCCTGCTATTAAGTGATAACCTGGCAAAATTGCAAGCCACCAAAAACCCCGAGGACACTACTGCCTATGCAGAACTGTTCACAGAAACCGTATACAAGCATGTTAATATCTGCATAGAGACAGCTATACCTACCAGGATGAAGTACAGAGCTAACTCAAAAAAAAACAAGCCACCATGGTGGAATCATAAAATCAATAAGCTGTATAACAGAAGGAAGACAATCATGGCAAAAATTATGAGGTGCAGCATCCAGTAGGATAAAAGCACTCTCACCAAACTAAACAAACATCTCAGAGGACAAATAAAGTCTACCAAAGCCAAATCTGGGGTAAATGTGGCTCCTAGGAGAAGGACATCCACAAGGCATTCTTTAGCTATGTCCACAACCTCAAAGGCAATACATAATTGTGTGCAGAGATCATTGTAAATGGAGCCACCTATACTGAGCCAGAGGATACAGCAAACCACCTGGCTGATAAATTCAGCTCCAGCTTTATCCCTCTTTCCTTCTCAACCTTCCCTCAGGAAATACCATCAGATAGTTTCATAGTTTCATAGTATAGTACTAGGCTATCTGCCCTGGGGCATTTGTAAGCCTAGCCATAGTGATGTGGCTTTTGCCACCCCATGAAATGGTACAAAAATGTACAGAATAAATCTAGAATACTGTGCCTCTGTCTAGTAGTGACACAGTGAAGGTCCCCTTATATAATAGAATTAGTTTACTGTGCCACTGTCTAGCAGTGACACAGATGTGACCCCTGGGGTAAACTTACGATCTCCCATCCACTCATCAAGATTTCTCTTGAAGAGAGTCAGTGAGGGGCTTTGCCTAATATGAACTGGGATCCTGTTCCAAAGCATGGGAAGCCTCTGGGTTATGAATCTATCCCTCCAGCATGTCCTATTCATACTTGTGCCGAGGTTTAAGTCTTTAGCTCTCATGGTCCTGATGGATTTGGATTTTTTGAGGTGGAGCATGTCCATCAGATCCTGATTGGACATGGCCTTGTACGTCAGGCAGAGATCACCTCTGAGCAGGCGGTATGCTACTGAATAGAGCTGAAGTTTCTTTAGTCTGGCAGAAGTTTCTTTAGTCTGGCAGAATAAGACATATGTTGGAGACCCTTGATCCTTTTGGTGAAGTACTTTTGTGGTCTCTCCAGCTGTTGCAAGTGCCGGGTGAGGTACATACCAAATGGGGCATTGTACTCAATCATAGGTCTGATGAGGGAGGAATATAGGGGTACAATGACATCCTTGGATCTGGATGTGAAACCCTTCATGATGAGGTGTGCAAGGTAGAATGTTTTTCTAACCACTTTGGCAACGTGGGTGTCAAATGAGAGGTCGCTGTCTACTTGGGTCCCTAGGTCTCTGATTACTTTTTCTGTACTCAGTGGGTTGCTGTCTATGTGATAATTTGTGGGTACTTTGTTTTTTGTAAAAGGGATGACTATACATTTTTTGGCATTTAGTTTAAGGCCGTGACTACGGCACCAGTTGTCCGTTTCAGTGAGGCCTTTTTGTAGGATGTGTGTATCTGCTGGTGTATCGACTATGGCGCCTAGTTTGCAGTCATCTGCGAACTTTGTCAGCCACAGCCCTCCCATGTTTGCTTTAACATCTGAGAAATAAATGCCGAACAAGAGGGGTCCCAGGACAGATCCCTGTGGAACACCACTTGTGACTGGCTTTGAGTCTGACATTGCTCCAGTGATTTTAACTTTATGGGTTCTGTCCTTTAGCCAGTTTGCAACCCATCTAGTGACATAAGGGTTTACTTTTAAGCTGTTTAGCTTATCTATGATGCCTGAGTGGGGTATTGTGTCGAAGGCCTTAGCCAAGTCCAGGTATGCTGTATGGACTGCTTTGCCCTCATCAATGGCTCTAGTGACTGTTTCGAAAAAGTCAACCAGGTTTAAAAGGCAGGATCTGCCCTTTACAAAGCCGAACTGGGTGGGGTCAAGCATCTGTTGGTCCCTATGTCTCCGTTTATGAGTTCCATAATGATTCTTTCCATAGCTTTGCAGACCAGGCTAGTCAAGCTTATGGGGTGGTAGTTTCAGGGTCTGTAGAGGCACCCCGTTGTGGAGTGGGACCACTGTTGCTGTATGCCAGTGTTCAGGTACATATCCCAAGTAAGGTTAAGGTTAAATAGCATTTTTATGTGTGGGTTTAGCTCCTCTTGGAGTTCACGTAACATGCACCCGGGATACCGTCAGGTCCCATTGATGCTGTGTTTTTTGCTTTGTTTAGGGCGGTTCTCACTTGGACATCTGAGATGACAGGGAGATTACATTCAGCTGGGATAAGTATTTCTTCTTTTGGGGGTGAAGGAGGCGAGAAATTTGCACTGAACCTGTCAGCCAGAATGTTAGCAATATCTGTGGGTTCAGTGTATTTTTTTTGTTGTTGTGAACCAACTCTGAGCATATCTGAGGGTTTCTCCCCAGGTTTCTAACATAGCTGAAGAAGGCTTTGTGGTTATATTTAGTGTCCTTAGCGATTTTTCTCTCAAAGTTTGCCTTGGATGTTTTTATGAGAGAACGTAGTTTTCTGCTAATGTTGATCAGAGATGTCTTCCCTTCATGGGATTTCGCTCTGACATGCAGTAGCTTCCTTCTTTTGTTATACAATTTGTTTATGGCTGAGGTCCACCAGACAGGATGCTTACATTTGGTGGAGAGGGACTTGGATTTGTTTGGGATTGCATGATCCATGCATTCTTGGAGATGTCCATAGAAAGCATTTGTGAAGGATTCGGCATTGTGGGATGTGGTATCCACTGGCACAGTGGGCTTAAAGGATACCATCTCAGTCTTAAGAAGAGTGAAGTCTGCTTTTGAGAAGTTTTTCACTGTGGTATTTTGTGCTGGGGTGGAGGTGGGATATGTATATCCAGGGTGATTAGTTTGTGGTCAGATCTCACTAGTGAGGGGTATACTTCCGGTGTGGAGCATTTTGTCCCCATGTTTGTGATGATCAGGTCTAGTATATTATCTCCCCTAGTGGGAGAGCTGACTAGTTGTTCCAGTGCATTTGAATTTATGAATTCCAGGAACCTTTGGGCTAGGGTATTAGGGCTAGAATAATGTACCCAATCTATGTTTGGGTAGTTGAAGTCTCCCAGTATGATGGTATTTTGTGATACATTCATATCCTCCAATGTCTTCAGGAAGGCTGAGTGGGGTTCTTGAGATTGGGAAGGTAGTCTGTAACATGCTACCAGTTGTATAGCAGTTTTGCCTATGGTTAGTTGCACCTGTATGGTCTCTGATGCTTCATGTGTTGCTACTAACCTGGAGGTGTGGGTGTCCTTTATGAATATGGACACTCCCCTCCCTTGTGGTTCGCCCGGGTTTTGGTGCGAAAAGCATGATACGAGGTATAGCCTGGTAGCGCTGGGGTGCTCTCAGGAGCCTTGAACTAGGTTTCAGTTACTGCACAGACGTCGATGTTCTCCATGCTGAGGAGTGCATCAAGTGCCTGCATCTTGAGATTTAGACTTCTGGCGTTGAGCAGCATTACCCTTAGTTTTTTCCATTTTTGTTTTCTAAGGAGGTGGGTTTGACTTTTGAGCCTTGCCTAAAAAAGGCACTATGGGGGTGGCAAGAGGCTTATCCAATATCCGAAAGCCCAGTGGTGACAGGTGTAAGCCATCCCTTGCGAAGCAGCATGGCTTGTCCAACATATCATCCCAGGCAGACAGACATTGGATCCCCTTAGAATGACACCAGTACTTGAGCCAATTGTTAAAGCTGATCATCTTGTCTTTGTATTGTGGTATCATTCTTGGTGAGGGCAAGATGCTGCTCAGGGTCAGGGTCATACCAGCCTGGGCTACATAATCGGAGAGCTCCTCTATGTCTCTTTTCATGTAGTCCAGGGAGGTACGTCTCAGGTCATTCACACCAGCATGGACAATGACGGAGTCATATTTGTACTTGCTTTGGAGTGACCTGAGTGCATGTGTTATGTGGCGGATCCTAGCTCCTGATAGACAGCTCACAGTCACCTTCTCCTTGTTCAGCCTGGTCAGTGGGACATCAGTGTGTCTGACTATGGAGTAACCTATTACTAGTGTATCAGGCAAGGTGTTTGTCCTTAAGGGCTGCGATTGGTCGACACACTGATTTATTGAAGTATGTGTTGCATGTGTTTTGTTTTGAGGTGGTGGATTTTTGGATGTCTGCTTTGGGAGCCTCTGTTGTTTTGGTAAGTTTTTTATTAGAGCCTCCGAGTATGTCTTTGTGTTTTATGTGTTTGGTTTGCAGTTGTGGTAGGTCTATGTGGGACTGGGATTGTTGTGTGTGTGGTTGCCATCTCCTCCTGTCTGGTCATGCCAGCCCTGAGTTGAGAGAGTTCAGCCTCCAGTTTGGCTATATAGTTGCATCTCTCACATGTATTTGTGTTTGTTGGGAGGAGGAGAGGGTTGTCTGTGTACATGAGACAATTGTAGCATTGTCTCAAGATGCCCAGATTGACCAGCTGAACTGGAGACGACGCCAGTAATCTACCACTCGACATGCTAGAACAGTATAAGGGAGTGGTATACCTTTAAGGGAAGTGGGTATTCACAGGGGTGGTAAGTAGATGTAGTGCTTTACTTAGTATGAGAGTGCTTACTTAGTAGAGAAGTATTGAGAACAAGTGCTAGGCTTATAATACAGTGAGTAGTCTGGTTATACTAAGAGTAGAGCTTCCTTAAGGAAAATTTGAAGAACAGACTTGGAGCAAGAAAAGTTTAACCGGTAGCTGCGCTAAAGCCGCAAACGCGGATTTTAAACAGTGAACTACAAAAGAGCTGGAAATGGTCCCAAACAACCAATTACTACAGCTTCTTGTGCTGAGGTCACTTCCCCCAAGGACAGGTAGGAGGCTGCTCAAGGCTCCCCACTCCCACTGGTGAGCAAAGAAACTTCCTTCTACCCAAGTAAGGTAATGGACAACACAGGAACTACACCACAGCCCAGAATACAGCAATGCCTGTAAACTGGTCTAAACTAGTCGAGGAAGGCTGGAAAACAAGGATTTTTTTTTGTTTTTGGTAGAAACACACAGAAAATGCAGAAACAGTGATAAATTAGTTACACAGGCTAGCACACTTTAGTGGGCAGCCTCCACAGTTAAATTAAACAAACAAACAAGCAAACTTTCGATCAAATTCGACTAAAATGTAACTTTAAGTGCAGATTTTAAAATAATGCAGCAATCAGTTAAAACAGTTCAGGCTAGTTCAAGGTAAGCTACAGAAGCTATTTCAAGTGAAAAAAGCAAAGATACTTAAATCCAGAAGGTAGTCGCTTTTCTGAGTTCCCTGCTGCTAGGACCACTCTGTAAACCCACGTGGAGCTTGTCTGAGCAGTATAGCCAGAAAAAAATGCCCAGAGGCAGATTTTAAACAGTGAACTACAAAGAGCTGGAAATGGTCCCAAACAACCAATTACTACAGCTTCTTGTGCTGAGGTCACTTCCCCCAAGGACAGGTAGGCTGCTCAAGGCTCCCCACTCCCACTGGTGAGCAAAGAAACTTCCTTCTATCCAAGTAAGGTAATGGACAACACAGGAACTACACCACAGCCCAGAATACAGCAATGTCTGTAAACTGGTCTAAACTAGTCGAGGAAGGCGGAAAAACAAGGATTTTTTTTTTTTGGTTTTTGGTAGAAACACACAGAAAATGCAGAAACAGTGATAAATTAGTTACACAGGCTAGCACACTTTAGTGGGCAGCCTCCACAGTTAAATTAAACAAACAAACAAGCAAACTTTCGATCAAATTCGACTAAAATGTAACTTTAAGTGCAGATTTTAAAATAATGCAGCAATCAGTTAAAAACAGTTCAGGCTAGTTCAAGGTAAGCTACAGAAGCTATTTCAAGTGAAAAAAAGCAAAGATACTTAAATCCAGAAGGTAGTCGCTTTTCTGAGTTCCCTGCTGCTAGGACCACTCTGTAAACCCACGTGGAGCTTGTCTGAGCAGTATAGCCAGAAAAAAACACCCAGAGGCAGATTTTAAACAGTGAACTACAAAAGAGCTGGAAATGGTCCCAAACAACCAATTACTACAGCTTCTTGTGCTGAGGTCACTTCCCCAAGGACAGGTAGGCTGCTCAAGGCTCCCCACTCCCACTGGTGAGCAAAGAAACTTCCTTCTATCCAAGTAAGGTAATGGACAACACAGGAACTACACCACAGCCCAGAATACAGCAATGCCTGTAAACTGGTCTAAACTAGTCGAGGAAGGCGGAAAACAAGGATTATTTTTGTTTTTGTTTTTGGTAGAAACACACAGAAAATGCAGAGACAGTGATAAATTAGTTACACAGGCTAGCACACTTTAGTGGGCAGTTAAATTAAACAAACAAACAAGCAAACTTTCGATCAAATTCGACTAAAATTTAACTTTAAGTGCAGATTTTAAAACAATGCAGGAATCAGTTAAAAACAGTTCAGGCTCGTTCAAGGTAAGCTACAGAAGCTATTTCAAGTGAAAAAAAACAAAGATACTTAAATCCAGAAGGTAGTCGCTTTTCTGAGTTCCCTGCTGCTAGGACCACTCTGTAAACCCACGTGGAGCTTGTCTGAGCAGTATAGCCAGAAAAAACACCCAGAGGCAGATTTTAAACAGTGAACTACAAAAGAGCTGGAAATGGTCCCAAACAACCAATTACTACAGCTTCTTGTGCTGAGGTCACTTCCCCCAAGGACAGGTAGGCTGCTCAAAGCTCCCCACTCCCACTGGTGAGCAAAGAAACTTCCTTCTATCCAAGTAAGGTAATGGACAACACAGGAACTACACCACAGCCCAGAATACAGCAATGTCTGTAAACTGGTCTAAACTAGTCGAGGAAGGCGGGAAAACAAGGATTTTTTTTTGTTTGGTAGAAACACACAGAAAATGCAGAAACAGTGATAAATTAGTTACACAGGCTAGCACACTTTAGTGGGCAGCCTCCACAGTTAAATTAAACAAACAAACAAGCAAACTTTCGATCAAATTCGACTAAAATGTAACTTTAAGTGCAGATTTTAAAATAATGCAGCAAACTTATATATAACTTCCACTGCTATCACTAGGGAACAGGTCCTTAATGCTCTCTGTAAGGCCAAGAACACTGCATCAGTGTTCCAGGATGCCTTCTAAGTAGCATAAAACATGACCTATTAGGCCCTCTGGAATTGCTTTTTAACTGTAGCCTCCAAGCAGGCTTTATGCCTCATGAGCAGAGAACAGCAACAGTCATCCCTCTGCACAAAGGTGGTCTACTTACAGACCCTGGAATCTACAGACCCATAAGTCTCACTAGTCTTATACGCAAAGCAAGGTAAAGAATTATCATGGAAATGATCAATAAGGATGTAGCAAGCCTCCAGACACCAGACCCAACCCAGTTTGTTTTCATCAAGGGCAGGTCATGCCTACTCAACCTGGTGGACTTCATGGACAAGGTCACTAAAGCAATGGATGAAGGTCACTAAAGCAATGGATGAAGGCAGAATTGTTCACACTGCCTACCTTGTCCTGAACAAGGCATTTGGCACAATACCCCACTCAGGCATTGTTGACAAACTCAAGAGGTTAGGTACAAACCTGTATGTAACACTGTGGATAGCCTACTGGCTCATAGATAGGACCCAGGAAGTTAGAATGGGGGAGTCCTCCTCTACATAGATGCCAGTCATGAGTGGAGTCCCTTAGGGATCAGTCCTTGGACCGCTCCTTTTTTGGCATTGACTTCACTAAAGTCATGGCCAATGTCAATGGTTTCTGTATGAATAAATTTAGAGATTATGTCAATTAGGAGCTATCATTGAATCCCACACCGACACAAATGTTCTCCAGGAAGGGCTGACACAGACAAACAGCTAGTGTGAGAGCCATGGACTAAAACTAAATGCCAAGAAATGCATAATAGTATCCATTTGGGAAGTCATCCACTCCTGGAAACTATGATAGTGACAACACACCCCTTAGAGATGACCCAGTAGTCAGGGACTTAGAGACACACATAGACAGTAATCTAGCCTTTGACCATGACATGTATGCAGTAGTGAGGAAATCATTCTATGATGCACAACGTATAAACAAAGGCATGGCATCTAAGTCCAAGAAAGTCATTGTTACACTCTATTTGGCATTCATCAGCCCTATCATTGAGTACAATACCCCCTTTGGTATGTACCTAACCAAGCATATCCTACAATTGGAAC
Source organism: Protopterus annectens (assembly GCF_019279795.1). Lineage (NCBI taxonomy): Eukaryota > Metazoa > Chordata > Ceratodontiformes > Protopteridae > Protopterus > Protopterus annectens. Next base: position 1,449,827,758 of record NC_056735.1, read on the forward strand.
GTCCACAGAGCTTCCTCACTAAAAGAATACAGGGCTTAAGTAAAATGTCCTATGCAGACTCCTCAAGGCCCTATCCCTGTATTCTGTCTCCTACAGGCTGTTGAGGGAAGATCTATGCCTGGCATACAGGGCATTGTCAGACCCCACTCTGATGGACCTCCTGTATATCCACAAAGCAAACAGCACCAGAATTACCCATTCTAAAGACTTAATCCTTGCCTGTGATATAAATAGGACCAGCTGGAGAGGCAGGTATGTATCCCAAAGACTATCCTGTCTGTGGAACAGACTGCCCATCCATGAGAAGCACAGTTCCTCCCTAAACCAATTCAAGTGTAACTTGGATTATTGGATGGGGAACAGGAAATTCATCCCTGGCTTGGCACCTATATGTCTAATGAACACAGGCATTGTGTAAATGGTTTATCTCCCAGGCCCCTGCTTGTAAATATTTCATCTCCCAAGCTCCTGCTTACACTTATCAATGGTACCAGAAATTGTCAGATATTTCAGCTGATGGCTAGGCTTAAAAAGGCCCCTTGTCGTCATTAGCCTAATAAACACCTATGAACCTATGATCCTTTGACTTCAGTGTGTACTATTTTAGTTCACTGAACATTACTGACAAGCATATCGGTTTGTTTAAGAAAGGCTTCATGTTCATTCATTCTATGAGACTCACTTTTTTTCTGGTGTTATTATAGAACTCAAACTGTTTATTAGGAAACTTAACTTTGAACTGTTTTTTTTTTTTTTTGAAAACAGAATGACACATTACTGATGTTGGTCTCTACAAATTTTCTATGTTTAAACCTCCTCTACATTCAACTGTCACTAACCTAGATGAATGATGAAGGGCTCTGGAATCTAGTCTGGTCATTAGGTGTCCACAGGTTAGAATCACAAGAATAAGTAATGCAACACTAGATATTATAAAGACCATTCTAGAAACATTCATCTCTTCCTTAATTCTTGAAAATTTGATTGAACTACCAAGTACAATGCTGATGCGCTTTGTAACTAGTTTATAGGCAGCACTTATCTCCTCCTACTTCTGTCATCTTTGACAACAGTTTCTCCACCCTCCAAAATTCTCAAATCTGTCTTCATCCTTGTCAAAAAAATCAGTTTGTATGAAGTAATGTTAGTATTTGAGGCCCTTACCTGACAAATTCCATTACTCTCTACACTATGCCTTTTTAAAAATTGCCTCTTTTAATTGCAAGCCTTTTTGCTTTGCATTGACTCTCTCTCTCTCTCACACAAACACACACACACACACACACACACACACACACACACACACACACACACACACAACTACTGTGCCTAGTTTTTCCAAGAAACAGGACTCTGTTATCCTGATCTTAATTTAGCAATCCCCGGTCACCCAAATATTTCAGGCCAGTCTCTAATAATTCTGCTTAGTCAAATTGCTGGAAAATGTGTGTGCTCTTAAACACTCAAGTTTACAACTTAATATGAGATAATCATTTCTGTTCTTCGATGTCACAGGAAAGCTTAAAGTACTGTCACTCTTCTAGTCTCTGTCAAAGGCTTTTATTTTATTTGCTAATGACCTCACACTTATTTTGCATGACTGATTGCCACCATATATATCGGTGATATTGCCCGACTGTGTACAAGGCGTGATGTTCCAAGTATTTAACACAGCAGTCAGTATAATTTTACAAAATGTGGTACTGGATTCAAATATAGACAGTTACTGTCAATAATTTCATGCACAGGCAATCTTGTCTGGTAGCAAAAAAAATCAAAGAAAAAAAACGTTCTTTTTCTTATTTATTTGTATTGCATGATCCAACAATATCCTTGTTATATAAATTCATATTTGAAGTACCTAATACACATTGCTATTATCTTTGTCTTTTGACTTTGACACCAAGTTTGTGCTCCTCAGAAAACAGCCCATTAAGCTACTAGATTGTTCTGTCCTAAAGCTATGACAGCAAATGCAAAAAAGAAAAAAAAGTCATATTCTTAAAGTAGCATATTCTCTTCAAGTTTACTGTATTTGCAACTGAAACAATTTCAAAATCAGGAATAACGAGACCAGAAGATCATAAACAGAGAATGTCAAGAACCACAGGCACAATGTCAGACATTGAACCTCCCAAATTATACGGACACAGAAACAAGTGCTAATATGGGTCCAGAATGGAAACAAGTCTGGCTGTTCACTCCTGTGGTCCTCGACATTCTCAGATTATGATATTCTGGTCTTATTGTTCCTGGATTCAAAATTGTTTCAAGCACAAATACAGTAGTATTCCCCTTTCTGTCTTACTGTATGGGGTTCCCAAGCTCGCCTAAAAGACTAAGAATTTGCTTGTATAATATATGTGGCTTCACCACTGGCTATTGACATACAGCACCACTCTATGTTTCTGTCTAAGGTGGACTAAAGTCCCCCAACTTAAAGGCTTACTTTTCTCTTTACCTCCACTTTCCTTAGCTTATATACTGCTAAAACTGCCCCCTCCTATCTAACAGACTTGCTACCAGCATTTCAGCTTTGCACAATATAGTTGTATAATGATGACTCCATTACTATGCTTAGAGACCAAATTATTCCTTAACATCCACTGAATGAGGGGGTCTTTAAGGTTGGAGCAGCATGCTATCCAGGCCTCCTTGCCTCTTGACATAGAAACCAGCTGGACACATTGTCTTTTCGCCCTTTGCTTTACTCATTGTTAAGATAAAGAAGCTTTTAACTTCTTTATGGATGCAGATGAACTCTCTTTTCCATATCCATTTCCAGGAATAAAGCTCACTAATTGTATTGCTAATATTGTATAAGTTATGTTGATTGACCATATGAGCACCTTCCTGACTTATCACTAACCATCATTCAGTATATCCATTTCCCTTTCCCATCTTTTTATATGTCCCTTGTTGTCCTATCCTTATTACTTTTCTTCATGTTGTAACTGTGTTATGTAATAGCCTAGTTATCTGACTTGTTGACATAGCTGTATCTCTTCCATACAAATTAAATATTAATTTAATGTTTAGCAGCAAGTTTTATTCTATCAAATCAGCTTGTTTAATACTGACTGCCTCTATGCATTGTCTTAATGTTATTATACATTGGTTTTGTAATTTCTCAGTACATTGGTAAGAGGACCGGGTCAAGACTGCAATGGGCCCTTGGACCACTTCACATACCTGGTTAATAAATAAAAAATAAAATTGTCACCTCTGGAGATGGGATATATGTATCACATTTCATAGGTGGCAGCAGCTTCAGATGCTCCTGTATATATAATTTCATATGAAAGTGGCAGACACAGACATATGTCCTATACACATAAATTCAGCAGGAAACCTTCATGGATTCCACTGTATCATTTCATTTCAAAGTACAAGAGCAAGACCTTGTGGCATTCTATTTGTATAACTTCAGCACTGGTCAGTATCACTCAGAGAAAGCCACTGTATACCATTTCAGCAGCAGATGGTGTCAGTATCCTTTCCGTCAGGCAACTACAGGCTCAGCCTCTACCCACAACCACCAATTTATCTGCACATAATTTATTAGGATACAGTGCTTCTAAGATACAGTCTCTGAAACCATGCTGGAAACAGATAATACTAAGTCAAGAAATGTAAATTTGCATATACTCTTAGCAGTAAACAGTGTTATTTCCATATATACCACTTTTAAATAAACTGGTGGGTGACAGTGCCACATAGATCCTGCATATAAGCATGAAATGATGGTTCCCATTGTGATATCCTCTGCATTATTTCAGCAGATGGTAACATCAGCTACATGTAAACCCAGCATGTCGCATTTCTGCAGCAAACAGTAGCAGACCTAGAGTCATAAATATGTGTAATGACTATAGCTGTCAATGCTAGGCGTATGACTGTCCCTTTTGTGTTACTCCAATAGGAGTTAATTTCAGACCCATTGAAGTCCCTGTATTTAAGATCTAAAGGAGGCTGCACTGCCTTCATCTACTAACTCTCATTTCAACAGAGAATGTTCTTAGCCCTAGGTGTCCCATATATATATATATATATATATATATATATATATATATATATACGTTTCAATGGAGACTATTCTACAAACGCAAATAACTTAAATATGATTTCAGCAAGATATGTACTGTCCGTTTGTTTCCCTTTTATATCATATCCACCACTGACAGTTTAGTTTAAGTATGCCTGTATTCACCATGTGAGGAGAAGATACTGCAAATCTTACCTGCATACATTGTGTGTCATTTTAGCAGGAGGTAGCGGCAATGCCACATATACTCATAAATTACATCACACTAGATGACAGATTTAGTTCTACAAGTACAGTCTATGAATCTTTTGCCATGAGACAGAATCAGCCTCTGAGATGTCCATGTGTGTTCTTGCAGAACTTATAGTCCTATCCCTACAATTGTTTAATTCATTTGTTAATTAAGTGAACCCTCTAAATATAGCTTGTCTCATTTCTGGCATGAGTCAGATGCACTTATTGTTTGAGTGACTCAAAGTCACAATGAGGCAAATGGAAACTGTAGGAGTCAAGTATGACTATGTGATGAAACTCATTAGTACCTCATCAGCTTAATCCTTTGTGCTAAATTGCAACCCATAAATAGCAGATACCAGGTGTGAGGTGGCTATAAAGATGAGTGCACCACTGAGAAACAGTGCTCATATCCCAGTTTGTTATTCAGCTGGGGATATAGGGAAAAGGTGAAAAATAATGGGATGACAGGGCATTGATATTAGGTTTTGGAACAACTAAAGAAAGTAGAATGACTAGGTAAACAATCAGGAATGTGATAGGTATGGGCAAGGAATGATGTATACAGAGAAAATGAAAGAGTGGCAAGTAAAAGTTTTGTTTATATTTGTATTTCTCTATATCTTAAGTTTAAAAACATTATTTTAGCTCATTTTTTTCAAGATGCAATATGTGTCTCTGCAAATGTTTAGTCCACTAGTTAAACACACATTTTAAGCTGCATCTTCCTGCCTTTGCAACATCTCTAGTGGATTTAATTACTCTAAAATTGGATTAAAGGAAAACTCCACCTTAGAACTTAAAAAGCATATTTTTTTTTCATTCTTTGTTTTTTTCCTCATTGTATTTATGTTTTCTGAGCTATTTTAATGCCTCAAAATCACTCCAAGTGCTTCTTTTACAATTTCAATGTATTTCCAACAAAATGGTAGATGATGGAGCCTGCCTTGGTAACATGATCTTCTTTTCTTGCTTTCATTCCTTCTTACGAGAATACATTTCAAGTCCTCTTTATATGGGTCATGCTACATATAAGGAAGTGGTGTTTATTTCTCATGCCATTAAGATAGAATGTCAGGACTGTGAGGCATTGTCATCTAACATACATTTTATAGCAAAGCTACAGTACTTCTATGTTTCCCTTAGCAAGCCTCATTTATGTGTATGTCAGAGCTTGTTCTACGCTATTAATAGCAGTTAGCTACTTCCAGCAAAAGAAAATAGGTAAATAACAGGCTTTTGTAATTGACAGACCTTCCCCCACATTCTTATTCTGACGTGTGAAAATCCTCACTGCAGTAATTGATCCTTGCTGTATCATGATAAGTAGTAGAACTCCAAAGTAAGTTTATCAGCTTCTTCGCAATACCTTCAATGGGACATTTTTTCTCTCTCATGAATGATGCAAAATTAAATGTGCTTTACTAGATCCTTAATTATTTCTGTCATGGTCTCCCCTCTTTTATTCGATTTCATATTTATTTATACTTTAGTAACCAGGAAAGTGAACTGGTCCCAGGACCCTTTTCAGCCACAACTTGGGCTATATTGGGAAAGATAATACCAAGTAATAAATGCACTTTGCAATACAAAGAAAAAAAATACTGACATAAAGACATTGACAAAGATTGCATGTGCAACACATAGCCAATGTGTGACAGTGAATAAAACATTAAGCAATATTTACTAGAATGTATACATTAATAATGCTCAACTATGTTAACTTACTATGTTAGCTTTATTATAAATAATGAATTGTATGTACCCATATTGCACACATATTTATACATATAGTGTGTGTGTGTGTGTGTGTGTGTGTGTGTGTGTGTGTGTGTATGTGTGTGTAAAACGGAGTAGTAGATTATATGCCTGTGTGTGTACTTCATGTCCTTTAAATAAAAATAAATCAAAATGGAACTTTTGTGTAACTGTGTGCTTGTGTGCTTACACATACACACAAACACACACACACATGTGTGTGTGTGTGTGTGTGTGTGTGTGTGTGTGTGTATGGAGGGGGCTTGAAAATGGTAAATGTGTTGATACTTTACAAGAGACGATATTTTCTGACTTTTCTCGAGGTTCATATGTGGTTACTGGGCTACTGACCTAAAGGTATTAACAAGCCTAGCCATGTGTATCCAACATAATACTATAAAAACCCAATATAAAGGATTTTGCTTAAACTCAATATCTTAATTAGCAACAACTGCCCATATATAGGAGGGCCAGAGGTGAAATCCCAGGAGGAATTTACAGTCTCCCATCGAGTCATCCAGGCTACTCTTAAAAGGCTCATAGAGGGGCTTTGTTTGATGTGAACTGGCATCCTATTCCAGAGGAGTGGCAACCTCTGAGAGACATGTCTGTCTCTCCAGCAGGTCCTATTTATGTCGCAGACTAGGTAAAGGTCCCTGGAGCAGGTGACCCTTGTCCCATTTGAAATGTGGATGTGCAGCATTTCCATTAGATTTGAATCTGAGATTGCTCTGTAGGCCAGGCACAAGTCTTCTCTAAGCAGGCTGTATGCTACTTAGTATAGTGACAGTGACTTCAGTCTATCAATGTATGACATGTGCTGGAGACCCTGAATTTTATTGGTTATAAATCTCTGAGGTCTGTCAAGTTGCTGCAGGTGCCTGGTAAGGTACATACCAAAAGGAGCATTGTACTTAATTATTGGCCTGATGATGGTCAAGTACAGGGGTGTTATGACCTCTTTTGCTCTTGAGGCAGTGCTTTTGCTAATGAGGTTTGTGACGTAGAATGCCTTCCTTACCACAGTAGACAAATGGTGGTCAAAGTTTAGGCTATAGTCAACTTATGTTCACAAGTCTGTCACTACTGAGTTGTTACGTAGGGCATTATTACTTATATGATAGTCTGCAGGGATATCATTTTTACCAAAGGGGATGATAATTCATTTTTTAGCATTGAGTTTGAGTCCATGGCTTTGGCACCAATCACTGGTTTGTGTATGTCCCTCTTGAAGTATATTAGCATCATATGGGGATTCAATGATTGCACCTAATTTGCAGTCGTCAACAAACTTAGTCAGCCACAGTCCCTCTGTTTTGGCTTGAACTTCTGAGAAGTATATTCCAAATAATAGGGGGCTCAGCACCAAGCCCTGTGGAGCCCCACTGGTGACAGGTCTGCTGGTTGAGGTTTGACTGAGTGTGATCCGTCGGTGAGCCAGTTAGCAACCTACCCGATGACATAAGGATTGATATTAAACTTGGAGAGTTTATCAATGATGCCCAAATGTGGGATTGTGTCAAAGGCCTTGTCTAAATCAAGGTGGACTGTATGCACAGATTTGCCTTCGTCTATGGTTCTGGAGATGTTTTCAAAGAAATCCAAAAGGTTTATCAGGCATGACCTGCCTTTGACAAAACCAAACTGTGTCAAATCAAGGGTTTGGTGATCACCTATATATTTATTTATAAGGTCCATGATGATAGGTTCGATGGCCTTACAGATAAGGCTGGTTAAGCTTATGGGTCCATAATTCCCATAGTCTCCCACTGTATCCACTTTATGAAGGCGGAAGACGGTTGCTGTTTTCCATTTAGCAGTGACAAAACCAATACTCAGGCTGTGGTTGAAGAGAGTACCTGATAGAGTTGTTAGCTCATGTTTTAGACCATTTAAAATGCAACCTGGGATGCCATCCAGTCTCACAGAGGCTGTGTTTTTGGCCTTGGAGAGAGCATTAGTGACTTGCTCTTTGGAGATGCAAGGTGGAGGAGATATAGAGGGAATGCTTTATAGAATGATTGGAGAGGACAGGGGGGATGAATTTTTCACCAAACCTGTCAGCTAATAGATTAGCTATTTTCACAGGATCAGTGTGTGTGATGCCATCCAGAGCTAGTTCAGCACATGTCTGAGTCCTACCGTTTAGGTTATGGATATAGCTGAAGAATGCCTTATGGTTAACCTTAGCTATGGCTGCTAACATTTTTCGAAGTTGCCCTTAGAGGATTTTGCAAATTGTCTTATTTGTTTGTTCAAGCAGAGGCGGGCACTCTTCCAGTGCTTGTGACCTCTCCTTTTTATTCTTAGACAGTAACTTCCTCCTCTTGTTGTATAACTTATTAATGCTAGCTGTCCACCAGGGAGGCTTGTTTTTTTTCTTGAGGATCTTGTTTTTATCCTATCAGGTACAGCTGTGTCAATACGTTTGTGTAAGTGCTTGTACAGGGCATTTGTATATACCTTAGTATAGTTGTCAGTGTCATCTGTTGGAACAGGAGCTTGGAAATTATTTATGCCATCTCTTAGGAGGGTATTATTTGCTTTGCTGAAATTTTTTATCCTGATTTCACCTAAGAGGGGTTCAGATATCATAGCTCCTTCAAATGTGACTGATTTGTGATCAGATTTAACCAGTGAGGGTCATATACTTGTGGTGGTGCAATGGTTCCCCATGTTGGAGAGGACCAGATTAAGAATATTTGAGCCCCTTGTGGGGTTGCATACTATTTGTTCCTGGGCATTAGTTTTAACAAAGTCCAGGAACCTTTGTACAAGCATGTTGGTACTTGTATAAGTTTCCCAGTCAATATAGGGATAGTTAAATTCACCCATGACTACAGTGTTTGGTTGTAATTTGACTGACTCAAGTAGGTCCAAATAAGCAGCGTATGTATCTTGGTTCATTGAAGGGGGTGTATTGCTAGATATGACACGAAAGTGGGTTTTACCCACAGTTAGTTGAACTTGGAGTAACTCCATGGAGTTTTCCTGTCTAACGAGTCCAGAGGTGCATTTATCTTTGATCTTTGATACTCCTCCTCCTTTGGTTCTCACATGTTCATTTTGTGGTCTGAAAGTGTAGAAGGCATTGTAGCCTTACAAGGCCGGGGTACTCTCTGTGGCCCTGAACCAAGTTTCTGTGACTGCACAGACATTTCCAGGGAGAGGAATGCTTCCAGAGACTGTAGTTTCTGATTTAAACTCCTAGCATTTACCAGCAGGACCTTTAATTTATTTGTGAGTGATATTTTCACATCAGAAATTTTATTCTTGCACTATGAGGGAGGCAAGTGCCTTACCCAGTAACTGAAAGCCTAGCAGTAACATGTGTCACCACAGGCTGACAGCAATCAGATCCTCTTAGAATGACACCAGAAACTAAGCCAACTGTTGAAGTCAATCATTCTTTGTTTATATTGTGGTATCTTAGGTTAGGGTAGAATGCTGCTCAAAGTCAGGGATATACCTTACTGGGACACATTCATAGAGCTCAATCATGTCTCTCACTTTCAGCAGCATTCTACCCTCACCTAGGATTTGTTTATATTTGTATTTCTCTAGATCTTAATTTTAAAGGCATCGTTTTATTTCAAGTCATTCACATCACCATGAACTATAATGGAATCATAACAGTACTTGTTGTTGAGAGACTTGAGTGCATGTGTGATCTGAGCTGACGGATCTTAGCACCTGGTAGACAGCTAACTGTAACTTTCTACTTGTCCATCCTAGTGAGTGGGACATCTCTGTGTCTCACAATGGAGTCACATATGAATAACAAATTTGGTTTAGATGTGCTTTGCCTTAGGGACTTGTTTGGTGAGACACTAGTGCTTTTTTGTTTTTTTATGTGTATTGAGTGCTGTAGATCCTGTATTATGTGTAGCATGTTTGTGTTTGGAAGGTGTCTGATGTTTAGGTAGGTTTCTGGTGACTACCTCCGAATATGAAAGAAAGAATGTAACTAACAAGCTTTTGTAAAGGGATTCTTTTGTAGTTCTAAAAGAATTGACAGACATTCCTCCACATTCTCATGCTGAGTTGTGAAAACTCTCACTGCAACAAATGATCCTAGCTGAATCATGATAAGTAGTAGGACTCCAAAGTAAGTCTGTCTGCTACTTCCCAATGCCTTCAGTGGGAATACTAACTGCACTCACATGCAACAAGAGTGCAGGGGGCCCTCTTCAACAAATGATAGCCTGGCTCAGTGCTCAATTTAACAAACCGAACCAGATTCATCAGGTCCTAATCTAGTCTATACTACAGCAGACAAAAAAAGTGCAAGAAATCAACAAGAACAGTTTTAAAAAATCAATACTATAGCAAATATAAAGTTTAAAAATGCAAAATACAGTATAAAATTGTACTTATAGTTAGAAGAATGCAACAGATTCCTTGGATTGCACAGATGAATACAGTAGTGCAGTGGCTGGTCACCTAATTCTGTGGAGCTGTGTTAAAACAGTGAGCAAAATAAATTAAGTAATTTAACCAATAAAAAACTCAGAACCAAGCCCTGTGCCAAAAACATTCAATCAACTGTACTATCCTGCAACAAGGGTGATGGGTACCCTCTCCAACAAAAAATAGCCTCGTTTAGTGCTCAATTTAACAACAGAACCAGATTCAGCAGGTATGAATCTAGTCTATGCTACAGTAGACAAAGTGTCACAGAAATCTGTGATAGTACATTTAAGTTATCTTAACATATAAATTATTATAAATAACCAACATTTAAAGCTTAGCATTTGAATACTGTATTGCTGCTTATGTAAATTTGTCAGAAAATATGACAACTGCTTTTAAAGCACTGCTGGTTCTAATTGTTTTGCTTTTCTATGAAAGGGGAGTGTCAAGTACTCCTCCTCTCTGCAATAAAAAACAGTGAAAAACAGTTCCACAGCTTTCTGTCTTTTTTGTAGCAGCAGCTGTGTTTTTGACATTAGCAGAATTAATTGCCCATCTAAGACTGACAGTAGTACCTGACAGGGTAACCTAAATATTGATCTGTGTCTATGGTATGTCATGCACCCAGAGACAAATTCCTCTGCAAAGTATGTGAGAATTAAGCTTAAAAAAATAGGTTGGCTTTCCCTTTCTTTGATTCCAAAGCAAGGAAATGAACATTTTAAATAGTACAAGCAGTGTCTGCTACCTACACAATATTAAAGCCATATTGTAGGGAGAAAAGGATCTTAAGGACTGAGTTAAACTGTAGGAGAGGGTGGAGTTTTCCTTTAAAGAAGATGTTGGCAATTCTGTTTAAAGATGAGCTCTGTTGTGCATGCAGGATCCAGAGACTGCCAGTTCTGCATTTGTTGTACTCAGATTACAAGGCTAGCATTCCAACTCTGCATTTTCAGCTGAATAAAATAGATGTTTATATATTAACATAGTCTTAAGCACAGTTTTTTTATTTTTCTCAGACACTTTCCTAGGTTTCACAGTAGATTTTTGCAGGCTAATATGGTCTTAGCATGGTATTTTTCCCCATGTTGTTTAATAGGCTGCACAGTTCAACCTCCTTTTTGCTAAAACTGTGGAACATATAATATTGCAATACTGTCCCTGTATAACTGTAATTTCTTTGTCCCCTTTCTTTCACACTAGCAAGCGTGTAATTTAGAAATAATTATTTTCATAATTTAAGAAAGGCAAAAATAATTTCAAACAGTATACAGTTAAGGGTGCAAAAGGTTATCTTCTGCAAAGGATTCATAAAACCTTAACAATATAGATGATACTAAGTATGAAGTACAGAAATGATAGGTACAGAAGACTGAAGAGGTTTGAAAAGGATCCACAGTCTAGTTGTTTTAGCAAGGATTTTAAAATATTCATTTTAGAGATGTGCATACTGCTTTTATTTGTTTTTGGATCCATTGCCTGCTGACCATCAGACCCTCTCTCAGTCAAGTGGCCCAATTGTTCCCATCTCTGGTGTGAGAGCTGACCAAGAGGTTCCATCTACTTGCAGTTCTATAGTTGTTACTTTTTCAGTGAGAGTTGAAGCTAAAGAAATAATAGTAAGTTTATGCAGAAAATAAAGTAAAGTTGGCAAGACATGGGTTATTATAGAATTAAGTATTTGGAGATCAGTGCTTGGTTTAGGTGAAAATAGCACTGTTGTTTCAAAATCTTTTAGGTTCTGGACCTGGGAAGAATTGACCTTTGTCTGCAGAGAGAGAGAAAAGGGATCTTTGTAATTTGGAGTTAATGGTTTCTAATTGAAAAACAGAGAAAATGAATTGTAGACATTATCATACTGAAATAACATTATATTTCCACAATCACTGAATATGTCATTTGCATACATACTGAATATAAGTGGTCACTGACACTGGTCCTTAAGACATTCTGGCATTAGCAAGCTTTTCCACTCCTTGTTACAGGTTTTGTTGATTGGCAAAAATAGTCTGAGAAGCATTTAATGGCACTGAGGGAGAAATTAATTGAACTCACAATCTCAGAAGCCTAAAATGACAAATGGCATCAAAGGCTTTAGAAAGATGCATAAAGATAGCAACAATGCATTTGTAATACTCTGAATGATAACCCACATATTCCACCACACACACGTGAGCAATGTCAGTGGTATAAGAAGGTCTACAACCATGCTGAGTGCTGGAAATAATGTTTGAGCCAGATAACTATGGACAGTGCTGTTGGTGCTTATTTTTTCTTTGATTTTAAAACAATAAATAACTCAGTTATAAAACAAATAAATATTTACATAGGTCCACAGCTGATCAATACATCAAAGTTTTACATAAAAATGGCAATTAATATTTTTCAAGCAGGTCTTTAAGTTTAAGCCAAGATTTATATGAATGTGGAATATTAGAAGTTCTCATCTTTGTACAGTAGCATGCAATTCACAACTGCAAACAATTGTTGCCATACTAATAAATTCAGCACTAGAGGGGTTAACTTTACTTTTCCAGTTTTTAATACTTACTTTTCTGGTTATAGCAAGAATAGACCAAACAGGAGGCACTTGGGTTTTTAGAATTATCTCAAGAATCTGAGCTTTAAACACAACATGATTTAGAAATATTACATCTATCTGATCATAGAGCTTGAATTAAGTTATTAATTTCTTTCCAAAAAGGGGAGATGACTTCACATTCATATACCATATGCATCCAATCAGCTATTATTTCAGAATCACATCTCCAGCATTTAATTCTATTTAATTTATATATAACTATAATTTTGTTAGGAGTGACAAAAGCTCCATGTAAAAATTCCAAGTGACAATTTCCCAATATAATGAAGATGTGGTTTTATCTGTAGATTATAATAGTATTTCTTGTATTCTTCAGAAAATTACTTATTATTAATTTTTGAAGAGTACTTCCAATAGGAATTATCTAACTATCTGAAATCTAACCTAAGAATGTTATAGATTTGTGACAAATATGATTTATTTTTCATTGCATTATTAATTATATATATTAAGAATTCCAATAATATGGGGAACCATTTTGTAACTAGGATAAATATCTTATTAATCTCTGTGTTCACAAAGTCTCTAAATATTTGTAAAGTTAACCAGTTTTCAGAATATTGATTGTATCTGGACCTTAAATTCTCAACAGTATACATACATATACACATATATATATATATATATATATATATATATATATATATATATATATATATATATATATCAGGACCATTTAAGAACTGATGCCAATAAAAGTCAAAGTCAAAAGTAGATTAAATGAGATTCCATGCCATCAGCTCATCACAGGACAAACAAAAGAGAAATCATATACATAGAAAGACATAATTTAAAAGAACATATAACAATAATGCCACCGTCTTATAAATCAACTCTACACTTAAGTATGTAGCTACATATATTCCTAGAAACACACACTTGTCCAGATACTAAAAATACACATCTAGCAGCAAAGTTCAAGCAATAGTATTGCACATGAATCATGTACCACATTATGAGTGAGCACATAGCAGTAGCAGCTGAAGAAAAAATATTGCACCTAGGTTAGTAGTATAAATTAAAATGGTTGGCTGGGCTTAATAAATAATAGATAAAATAATATCACACAGTGAATGGGAAGTTTCAACTTCCTGACTTGTCATTGATCAGACCTAATGCTGGAATTTAGAAGCATGATCACCTTCAGATAAAAACTGTCTTTGAATCTAGTTGTCCTGTATCGAATGCTGCGGTATCTTTTACCCAATGACAGGCTCATAAACAGACTGTTTGCAGGATGAGGTGCATCAGTTAGTATTTTGGTGGCTCTTTTTAGGTTCCTCGATTACAAAGATCCTGGATTGTGGGCAAACTAATGCCAGTTATCCTCTCGGCAAGTCTTATCAGTCTCTGCAGTGATTTCTTTTCTGAGACTGAACAGTTCCCATACTATACCAAAAAAATGGATGTTAGAATGCTTTCAATTGCTGCTCTGTAAAACATGGAAAGTGCTGACAATGGTAGTTTTGCCTTTCTGAGTCTTCTCAAAAAGTGGAGACATTGGTGTGCTTTTTTCACTATATGACAGGTGTTGCCGGACCAAGAGAGATCATGTGAGATATGAACTCTGAGGAATTTGGTACTCCATACCCTTTCCACCATCTCTCTGTTGAGCAGAAGTGGTATATGTGGTATTTGCCTCTTCCTGTAGTCTACGATGATCACTTTTGTTTTACTTACATTCAGGTCAAGGTTGTTTCTTCCACACCAGGCAATCAGTGTGTTAACCTCTTCTCTGTATGCACTCTCGCCCTCTCTCCTGATGAGACCCACAACTTTGGTGTCATTAGCAAACTTGATGATATGATTTGTACTGAAGTTTGCTGTTTAGTCATGAGTTAGGATAGTAAACAATAGGGGGCTTAGAATGCAACTCTGAGGAACACCTATGTTGAGTGTTATGGTGCTAGAGGTATTCTTGCCCACACAAACCTTCTGTGGCCTGTTAATGAAAAATTCCAGGATCCAATTGCAGAGGTGTTTGCTGACACCCAGATGTACTAGCTTGTTGATCAATTGGATAGGAACAACTGTGTTAAATGCTGAGCTAAAGTCAATGAATAGCATTCTCACATAGCTATCCTTGCTCTCAGGATGCTCAAGAGCAAGATGTAATGCAACCACTGTTGCATCAGCCGTGGATCTGTTTTCACTGTAGGCAAACTGCAGTTGATCAAAAGTTGATGGCAGTTCAGCAAACAGGTGTTTCTTGACATTTCGTAACTGTGGATGTTAGTGCAACAGGCCTGACGTCGTTCAAGCTGGAGGGTGAGGCTTTTTTGGGTAGAGGGATGATATCTGGAACTTTGTAACATGAATGGCCCTTTGCTAGTCCAAGTGAGGTTTAAACATATCCCTGAGTACTGTACATAGTTGGTCTGCACAGGTCTTTAACACCTTACCCAAAATATTGTTTGGACCGGCTACTTTTCTGGGATTGACTTTCTGTAGAACCCTTTTTACTTCCATTGGACTAAGGCTGAGTACTGCATCAGTGACGTTCCTCTCCTCAAATCTTCCCAAAAAGGTATTCAACCTGTCAAGGAAGTCAGTTTTACCATCACATTGTGCAGCTCTTGTTTTATAGTCTGTAGTTTGTTATATACCCTGCCACAACCATCTGGTATCCCTCATGTACTCAAAGTGGTTTAGTACCTTCCTCCCATGTTCCCTGCTAGACTCTTTTATGCCTTTCTTCAGGTTTGCCCTTACCACACTTAAGGCTTTCATGTCATTTGCCCTGAATGCTGAATTTTGTGTCTTCAGAAGATTATAGACCTTACTTGTAAGCCATGGTCCTTTGGTTAGCTCTTGTGCTGATGCTTCTGATCTGTCTGACATCATCAACATATTGTATGATGTAAGCTATCACTGCTTCAGTATATTCATCTAGGTTGATGTGGTGGTCTGTTGTGGCTGCCTCCTTAAAATGACCAGTTTATTTATTTGACATTTGTTAACCGGGTTGGTCCAGCTGGGTAGGAGCTCGTTTTCAGTGGAGACCCGAGGAGAAAAGCTCCAATTACAAAAACAATTAGGATAACATAGGTAACAAAAAAATAGAAAGTACCATAACCAAGTATAACTCCAAACATTATAAATACAAATATGACTCAAACATATTTAGATTACAGCAAGAGATTTTTCTCAAAGAAATGAGTATATGAACCCCTAATGTTTTTTTTTTTTTTTTTTTTTAGTACCAAGTTCTATACAAGTGATATACAAGTGAATCAGATTTCTTGCCTAGGCTTCGTAGGAAGGTATGGATGCTTTTAGGAGTTCAGAGGGAAGGAGCACCAATTGTATACAGGGGAAATTTCAGGCATTTTCAAAGCAGAGACATGATTTAGTGTTGAGAAGATAATGTCTGAGTTCCTTTTGAAAGTGTGCAGGGTGTATGATGGCGTAAGTTCAGAGGAAGTTTGTTCCAAGTGTGGGCTATAGAGCAGTTATATTGTAGTTTGCCTGTGTTCTTCGTTGGATGACCTACATTTAGAAGTTGTTGGTTAGAGGTGTGCAGGGTTCTAGAAGGGGTATAAGTAGATACAAGAGTAGTGAGAGCTGGACAGGATGAAGGCCTGTATAGAATGGAGTGAATAACTTGAAATTGAGAAAGTAACAGTAGTTGAGGGAATTCGAGCCATTGTAAGGAGTTCAGGGACAGGCAGTGATGGGAGTTGTAGGGGGAGTTTGTAATGAATCTTGCAATTTTGTGATAAGTTTGTTGCAGTTTGTTCATGGTGGCAGCTTGTATGTTGGTTAGTATGGGGGCTGCGTAGAGAAGTGTGGGCAAGAGGAAGGACTGTGCAAAGGTGAGTCTAGCATTTGGAGTAAGAAATCTTTTGTTACGATAGAGCAAGCCAAGTTTCTGGTGTGTTTTTTTATTCCTTCCAGTAAGTGTAAGTTAAATTTGAGCTCGTCATCTATAATGACACCTAACAGTTTAGTGTGTGGTTCAGGTTTTATGATTGCGTTGTTAGAGGATGTTATGGTAAATGTAGATTTGTGGTTGGAAAGAGAGCAGGGGAGAACAAGCAGGAGCTTAGTCTTCTTAGGGTTAAGGATAAGCAGATTGTCAGATAGCCATTTCTCAGTGGGTAGAAAGAAGTTTTGAGTAAGGGGGAGAAGGTCTGTGATACTACTTAAGATTGAGATGAGTGTAGAGTCGTCTGCATATTGTATAAGAGAAGATTGTCTGCAAGAGGTGAATAGTTTGTTTGTAAAGATATTAAATAAGAGGGGACCCAAGACAGAGCCTTGAGGAACACCTGTTGGAACAGATTTAAAGGGGGAGCAGGAGGAGAGCCATTTGACAGATTCCTGCCTACCTGAGAGATAGCTGGAGAACCAAGCAAGGGAGGAAGAAGACAGGTTGAGGTTAGATAATTTAGAAAGGAGTATAGGGTGAGAGACTGTGCCAAAGGCTTTGGAGAGGTCAAGGAAGAGGCTGGATATTAGCTGATTGTTATCAAGGGCATTGGCTATGGTATGAGTGAAAGAGAGGAGGGCAGTGGATGTGCTGTGGCAGGGACGGAAACCATGCTGAGTGGGAGTGAGAAGGTTGTGTTGTAGGAGGTGGTTGAGAAGTTGTGAATGAATGCATTTTTCTAGCAACTTGGAGATGGGAGAAAGAATAGCAATGGGACGATAGTTAGATGGATCAGTTGAGTTGCCACCCTTATGCAGTGGGATAGTATAGAAGGATTTCTAGATAATAGGAACTGAAGCCTCTTGTATAGATCTGTTAATGAGAATGGATATAGGATAGGCTATTGGTTCAGCAACAATTTTAAGAAATGTAGGAGGTAAGTTATCGGTAGTGGGAGAACATGGTTTAAGCTTAAGAAGAAGGGATTTAATGTAGGAAGTTGACACAGGTTTAAATGAGAAGAGATTCTGGCTATGAGGGTTGTTGGTAGTAGTGATAGTTTCAACATTAGTATTTGAGGGTGTAAGGTTTTGGATAGTGTCAATGAAGTGTTTGTTGAGTAGGGTAGCAATTTCAAGAGGAGATTTGTTGGGGTAGGGTGAGGGGCTAGAAGGCTTACCAGGGTAAAGTATTTTATTAAGAGGAGTCCAGATGTAGCATGGGTTGGACCTGTTGTCTAGTTGAGGTGAGTTGTAGTAAGATGTCTTATCTTTGGTGACTAATTTCGTAACTAGGTTACGTAATTGAATTTAAGTAGATGGGGAGTATGCCTAGTTTTAAGCCATAACTTCCAGGTGCTATCCCTGGTGTGCATTAGTGCTCTAGTATATTTGGAGAGCCATGGAGCATGGTTTGATTTAATTCTGATTTTCCTGGAGGGAGCAAGGGAGTTAAGGGTATCTAGGAAAATGTTGTTGAATTTAATGACAGCATCATCAAGAGGGATGTGTTTAAGGATAGACCAATCAATACTGCCTAGTATGGAGTTAAACTGGGTTAGAGAGCTTACAACAATCTCTAAAGAGGTGGGGTTTGTGTGTCTGGGAGATTTGTCTAAGGATAGAGGTGGGGAGGTGATCACTTAAGGAGTCAGGTAGGGTACATCGCCATGGTAGAGGTGAAGACAGTTAGTGAGTATCCAGTCAATGGTGGAACTGGAAGATAAGTCTTTGTTGAAATGGGTGGGGAATGTAAGTAGCTGATGGAAACCATGTACGTTGATGCTGGATTGTGGTGAGTCAGAAGTAAATTTGGACCAGTCTATATTGACATCACCAAGAATGAGAGTTTCCTAGTCTAAACCAGGATAGAATATTTTCGAGGATGGGTATATTATTCCCAGGGGGGATGTAGATAGAAGTGACAGCAAATTTCTTGTGTGGGTTAAGATGGCAGTTAAGGATGAGAAGTTCAGCAGGATGGAAATTGGGAATGGGGATAGTGATAGGAGACAGGTTTAGGCTGTCTGAGTAGAGTATGGCTACACCGCCACCTTTTTTAGGGGATCTATCTGCACGATAGATGTTGAAACCTGGTGGCAGTATTTCACTGTTAGTGATGTGGCACTTGAGCCAAGTTTCTGACAAGGCAAGGATGTTAGGGTTTGTATAGGCTATCCAGGAATGTAGCTCTGAGATCTTGTTTGTTAGACTTTGAATATTTATAGAATATATGGACAGATGCTTATGTGCAGGTGTTTGTTGTAAGTCAGTATGGGTATGGTTAGGGGTGAGAGCAGAAAGGGTGGGATTAGAGGAATGATGAAGTGACTGAGGGCCCGGGTTAGGGTGGATGTCACCAGAGAGTAGAAGTTTGTTTGTGAGCTATGTGAGTGGAGTATAAACTAGGTGAAGGAAGATGAGTTTACATTTGGGTTTGAGGGTATCTGTATGGTTGGGAAGGAGGTTAAATTTGTGAAAAGTAGAGGAGGAGATAATAAAGAGTGATGGGGAGATAGTGGAGTAGGAATTAATTAAGAGGTTAGTGTGGGAGGTAGAGGTGGGTGAACCTTTAAGTGGGTTGGGGAGGTATGAGTGTTATGAGTGAAATGAGGTTAAGGCTGATAGGTTAAAGAGTGGTGGAATGGCAAAGAAAAGGAAGAGTTGCATCATGGGGGATGAGTGAGAGTTAGTATGGGGAGTAAAACTGAAGTGGAGGAAGGAAGAGAGGCTAATTGGGGAGGAGTACTGGCAGGAAGTGTGTTGTGAGAGGCTGGGCTGTCAGGAAGGGGAGGGATGGAAGTGAGGTGAATGTGGGAGGAGTATTGGTAGGAAGTGTGTTGTGAAAGGCTGAGTAGGCAGGAAGGGGAGGGAATGGAGAGTATAAGTGTAAATGATGTAGGGGTGTGTGGGAATGGGGGTAGGGTAGGGGAGTAAAGAGAACCCGGACGTAGCATGGACGAACAGAGCAGAGCATGCACCCCTAGAAAACTAAGCTACTAGAAACAATCAGGAAAACCAGGGAAGTTAGACAAGTTAGTGCACTCAAAACAATCCTGGTGAGCTGATAATGCTCACTCAGGCCAAATCCTGATCTGTTTCACCATGGGTTTCTTCCTGACCAGAGCAGGTTTATAAGTAGGCACCAGCATGATAGAAAGATGATCCAAGCTGCAGAGGTGTGGATGGTGCACTACTTTGTAGGCGTGCTTTATATTGCTGTGCACTTTATCTAAAGTATTCCTTCCCCTTGTTGGAAAGTTCACATGCTGATTAATACAATGGTTAGAATATGTGAACTTTTGGAAAGAGGAAATTATGTTATTTAAATAGGGAATTTGAGATGAGCGTGTAATTCCATTTACACAAAAATCTCTTAATAACCAGATACAGCTATTAGAGATTGTTTATGACTTGTGATATATTTATTATTTACTAATAATATTTCTTGATGTATTTGTTTCCATTTTGAATCATAAGATGAATTTAACAACAACACTAAAGCTTTTGCACGGTGGTGCAGCGGTTAGCATTGTCGCCTCACAGCAAGAGATTCTCCGGTTCGATTCTCAGCTGGAGGGCCTTCTGTGTGGAGTTTGATGGCCTCCCCACGGTCGAGTGAATTTAAAAGACATGCAGGTAGGTGCGTGCTTGTGTGGGTGTGCCTTCTTTGAAGGTTGGGCGCCGGGCTGGCAACTCAAAACCATAAAAATTCACTGCCAATCATTAATGGACTGGAGTTCCACTGTGGCAACCCCTAATTGGGAAAAGCCAAAATACAGTTTTTATTAAAGCTTTTACAATTGTTGAAGTAACATACAATTGAATATCAGGGAATTCTATCCCAACCTTTTTTGTTCCAATCAAAGGAAACTTTTGGGTTATTAGGATGCCAAAAAAATTTAAGTAGAATATTACCTATCTTCTTCATCGATTTTTTTTGATGGAGATAGTACTAAAGATTGTAAGACAAACAATATTTTAAAGAGAATTACCATCTTAATAAGTATTATTTTTTTCCATGGTAAAGGAGAATTTGTTGTAATTTGTGACTAAACTTAAAATTTTATCAACAACCTGTTAAAAGTTTGTTGTTTCATTCTTTACTATTATACTTAATGGTTGTACCAAGGTATTTCATTTGATTGCTGTTCCAATTGAAGTTTGAATATTTTTGTATGAATTTTTAATTTTTTTTATTAATTTATAATGTACTTGTTTTATTATGGTTAGATCTTAAGTTCAAGATTTCTTCAAACTGATTCATAGAACTAATTATATGCTCTAATGAATTCTCTATATTTCCTTTTGTTAGTGAAATATCATCTTTAGCCGTGGTGGTGCAGCGGTTAGCATTATTGCCTTACAGCAATAGGTTTTCCCATTCAATTCTCAGCTGGAGCGCCTTCTGTGTGAAGTGTGCATGTCCTCCCTGTAGTCGAGTGATGTCTAAAGACATACAGGTGCGTGCGTGAATGGGTGTACCTTTTTTGAAGGCTGGGTGTTGGGCTGGCAACTCGGCACCATAAAAAATCCACTGCCAATCATTAGCAGACCAGAATTCCACTGTGGTGACCCCTAAACAGCAAAAGCTGAAAGACATTTCAGTAAAATATCATCTTTAGTTCAAAATCTCCTTTTATTTTGATGCTATTGATGTTCTTATTGGATCTAATACTATTAGCAAAGGGTTCTATAGATAATGCAAAAAGTAAAGGTGATAATGGACATCCTCGTTTTGTGTCTTTTTGTAATTTAAATGAAGTAGAATGAAAATAACCTATTTTAACATAAGCATAAGTGTTAGTGTTTAACTTTAAATTAATGCAATTAGCTTTGGTGAAGTGAGAAATTATATACTTTAAATGTTTTAAACAGCTACAACCAAATAACTGAGTCAAAAGCCTTATCTAAATTGAGATTAATGATAGAAAGTTCTTTTTATTTGCATCGCATATTAATGTATGTGTTGTTATTATATTATCCTGTACTTGTCTTGTCTATTTAAAATAAACCCAGTTTGACCATTGTTTATTATTTGAGGTATAAGTAGATTAATTATGTTAGTTTAAATGGACATGAACATCTTATAGTCTACATTTAAAAGTGAAATGGGTCTGTATGATGAACACTTTGTAGGATCCTTATCTTGCTTTAAAATAGGTGATATAAGAGAATATTTCCATGATGGGGGATTTCAGTAGTTGTTTTTATTTCTCTTTAGACCTTATCTAATATTTCAACTGCATCATCCGGTAGTATTTTATACAGTTCTGGTATAAGACCATTTAACTTTTTTATTTGATCTTATATTTCTGTTAAAGTGAATGGTCTACCAGTTTTCTTATTTGTTCACTTGTTATTTTATTATTTATATTTTCCTTTAGAAAAATTTCAACTATATCATCATTATCTGGGTTATTTGTATTATTTTTATATTTTCATAAAATATTTTAAAGACCTTAAGAATACCTTTAATATCTGTTCTTCTTTCTTTTTTATTTGTATGTGTCATAATTTCTTTAATATGACTTAATTTATTCATTTTCTTTTATCTAAGAGCAAGTTTATACAGGCTTAAAGAGTTTACTGAATATGCCTGAAGTTTAAGGTTTTCCAGGTTTATTGAAACTTTATGATTTAGAATTTCAACATGTTTTTATTTAAGTTTTTAAGGTCAGACTGATTGATAATGTCATTTGGTTTTAGATTTAACTTTAGTGTGTCTGCTTTGACCTGTAGTGTATTCAGTTATTTGTCCAATTCTCTTGTTTTATTAATATACCAGTTTGTAACTCTTCCATTTAAGTAAGCCTTTAGTGAATCCCACAGGACAACGTCAGAGACTTCACCATTCATGTTTATTTCTAGGAAATTTTTGATTTCTGTAACATACCAATCCTTTAATCCTTTAATTTTAATAATGTACACCGGTAATTTCCTGTGATGTATTAAACTGTCAGTTTTTAAATTAATTTTAAAGATTATAGTATTATGGTCTGATAATGCACATGAAACTATTGAAACTTCTCTGATATGTAATAACAAATTGTTTGAGACAAAAAATTGACCAATATTTGTTTGTGTTCCATATCTATATGAATAATGGGTAAATTGAAGTGAGTTTGTTTTCTTAGCTCATATATATCCTTTACATTCATTAGATTTACAAAATTTGTTAAGTGTTTGTCTGAAGATGTGATTCTCAGCTTTCTATCTGCAGTGGCATCTTTTGTCTGATAAAATACAGTTAAAATCACCAGCCATTATGACTTCACCTTTCATGTAATAGGCTATAGTGTCTAAATAATTTTTTGCATCTTTAGCTCCAACCCCTGGAATACAATAAGTTTGTATTGCTTTCTATTCCACTTAACTATAATGATGCTTAACATACCATTTTTATTAACATAGGTATCTTTTACTTTAGGCATTACTGGTGAGCTCTTCCATAAAATGAGTGTGCCTCTTCTTTTAGCTCGAAAGTCAGAACCTGCTAAAACCAAATAATTCTTTAATGAAAGTTTATTTACATCTTTATTAAGTAAAATTTTTATGAAGTACTATTTAGGCTCTATGTAATTATTTATTTACATTTGTTGACCGAGAGAGTCTGACTGGACACAAGTCCGTTTTCAGCAGAGGCCCGGAGAGAAAAGCTCCACATTAAGTATTATTTGCATTATACAGTTAAAAAACATAGCATTTAAATATAGACATTAGTCCAGTTAAGGACACAAGACAAGAAGAAAACAGATGTAAAACAGCTGTAGAACATAGTACAATTTTAAAATATGGTGACATATACTAAACATGGTTACAAATGTAGTTGAGATTCATCAGTGAACAATTGATACAATCTGTTTTTGAGGTACATAACAGCCATCAGCAGTTGTTGCTACAAGAAGTTAGTATTATGTGGTAGGTAGCTGGGAACATGAGTAGCCAAGCTTGCTAAGAGTAGGTTGTTGATAGGGGGCTGAGAGAGGTTGTGGGTGGGGGGAGTGGATGGTATTAGAGGGGGGGTTGCAAGGGTATATCTGGCAAGTTTTGAAGTGTGATTTTAGTAAGGATTTAAAGTGGGTGCAAGAAGTTACAGAGGTAATTGAGGATGGGAGGGAGTTCCAGAGTTTGGCTATAGTGCAGGAGAATAATGCTTCTCCAGCAGAGTTAATGACTCTTGTGACCTGTAGGAGGTTTCTGTGGCTGGATCTTAGTAGTCTCATGGTTATGTAAGGTTGGAGTAGATTCTGGAGGGATGGGACTTTTAGTGGTTAGTTTATTAGTTTGTGGGCGAGTGCGAGTTGCTACCATTGAAGGAGGTGGTGGAGCTCTAACCAGCCCAGTTCTGCTAGTGAGAGACAGTGGTGAGTACGGCAGGAAGCCCCTGTGTTGAATTTGGTGATTTTGTTGTAGCAGGTTTCGAGCTTATTTAGATCGCATTGTCTAAGGTTAGTAAATATTGGAGAGGCGTAGAGTAGGGTAGAGATAAGATGAAAATTTGCTACTGAAATTTTAGCTGCTTTGGTAAGTAGTTGCTAATTTCTATATAATGCTCCTAGTTTTTTGTGCACTTTTTTAATGGTCATGGAAGTGTGAATGTCAAAGTTCAGTTTATTGTCTATTTCTACTCCTAGTAATTTGGTGTGTTCTGTAGGATGGATGGTGGTGTTGTCTTTTGCTGTGATGTTAAAGTGAGAGCTGTCTAGGGTAAGTTTGGTGGGTTGGAAGATTAGTAATTTTGTTTTGTTTGGGTTGAGTATTAGTTGGGCATCGGATAACCAAGTTTCAATAGAAGAAAATGCTTCCCGTGTGACCTTTTGCAGTTCTGGTAGGGAGTGGGCTGTGCAGATGATGGCTGAGTCATCTGCATATTGTATGAGTGTGCCATGTGTTGTGGCTGAGGCTAGATTATTGGTAAAATAGAAAAGAGTAGGGGTCCCAGGATGGACCCTTGGGGAACTCCTATGGAGACTGGTAGTTGGGGGGATAGGTTGTCCTGCCAAACAATTGCTTGTTGGTGGTCAGATAGGTAACTCTGAAACCAGTTGATGACTGGTTGAGAGAAGGCTAGGTTACTGAGAAGAGAGATGAGTTGTTTGTGTGGGACCATGTCGAAAGCATTAGAGAGGTCTAGGAAGGTAGCTGAGGAAAGATAACCTGCATTTTTATTTTGTAGGATAGTGTTAGAGAAAGAGAGTAAGGTGGAGGTGGTGCTATGGTTAGGTCGGAAACCGTGTTGTGTTTTGGAGAGAAGGTTGTTAGCAAGGAGGTGATCTGAGACTTGAGAATGAATGCATCTCTCTAGTATTTTGGAGAGTGGCGAGAGAATAGCTATGGGGTGGTAATTGGTTAGATCTGTGAGGGGCCTCCTTTGTGTAGGGGAATTATGTGTGAGACTTTCCATAGTGTAGGAACATAACTTTCTGACAGAGATCTGTTAATCAAGAGTGATACAGGGTAGACTAGAGCGTCAGCTGCAAGTTGAATGTATTCATGTGGGAAGTTGTCTGCTGCTAATCTGGTGGTTTTAAGTTTAGTTAGTAGTAGTTTTATTTTGGAGGTAGGAACAGGAGAGAAATAGAAGCTAGTTGGGAGATTGTTAGTTCTAGTTGATGGTGTGGGTTTATGGGGTGGTTGTGTTGTCTAGCTAGTGATAGTACGGTTTGGGTGAAGTGATTATTGAAAGAGGTAGCAATATTTTCAGAGGAGTGAGTTAAGTTAGGAGTGGGTGTACTTACTTTACCTGGGTGAAGGATGGAGTTTATTGAGGACCAGAATTGTTTGGGGTTATGTTGGGAGGAGGTAAGGGCAGACTGGTAGTATTGGATTTTGTCCTGTTTTATAAGCTTTTTGGTTCTATTGCGTAGTTCTAGGAATTTTTGCATAGTAGAGGCTTTATCCCTGTTTTTCATTTCAGACTTCATGTTTTTTTGTAGCCATGGGGATTGTTGGGCTCTAGTTCTGGAACGTCTTATGGGGGCATGTTAATTAAGGATGCTTAGGAATGTTTTATTAAAGTAGTCAACTGCGTCATCTAGTTTGAGGTATTTTAGAGGTTGCCAGTTACAGTCTTTTAGGGATGAGCTGAATGAGAGAGGGTTGAAGTTAGTTTTTTTGCGTATTTGACAGTGGATGATGGGTTTTGCTTTATAAAGGTGTTTTCTTAGTAAGAAGGTTGGGGAGTGATCACTGAGGCTGTCAGATAAGCAGCCTGCTATATATGACTGGGGGCTCTTATTGACTAGTATCCAATCAAGGGTAGTGTGTTTGTTAGAGTTATTTATCCTAGTAGGTGACTGGACTAGTTGGGTGAAGCCATGAAGATTTACATGATGGGTTGGGTGGTTGCTAGAGCAGGATTGCCAGTCAGTGTTGAAGTCTCCTAGAATTAAAGTTTCTTGGGGTAGGTGGTGGGTAGTCCAACTGTGGAGATTTTCAAGTGGAGGGATATTGTGGCCAGGTGAGAAGTAGCAACCTATTATGTGTAGGGTTTTATTTTGGTTTATTTTAAGGTTGGTATATATTATGTCGTCCTTACCTATTTGGGGAGCTGCTAACTTTAAGATCTGGATGCTGCTTAAATATTATAGCTATACCACCTCCTTTTTTGTTTAGTCGGTCTACTCTTAGTATATTGTAACCAGTAGGGAGGATTTGCTCAATAGTAATGCGTGGTTTTAACCATGTTTCTTTAAGGATCACTACATCAGGGGAGTAGAAGTCTGTTGTGGCATGGAATTCATGCACCTTGTTGCATATACTTCTAATATTTAGGCTTATCAGAAGGTGGTCGGTTGGCTTTCTATTGGCTATGATTTGGGAGATGTGGTTTGTAGTCTGATTATGAGGGGAGGGGTTAGAGATGGAGGGACCAGGATTAGGATGGATGTCTGCACTGAGTGCTAGGTTGGATATGGATGAGATTATTAGTTTTATCAATTTCTGTATATGCTTGCTTATAAGGGAAGTGTTTTGATTGTGTTCTGTGGGCAATAGGTATGGTGGTAGGGTTATGTTAGGTTGTGGGGTTGTTTTTAGTTTAGGTATTGTGGTCTGTAGTCTATATAGAGGGTGTATTGGGAAAGTTGTTGACCTGATGAGAGAGTAGTAGAGTAGAGGTGGGATATGAGTGGTGGTACAGTGGTAGTGGTTGAGTGCAGGAATGGTGGAGGTTTGGTAAGATGTGATGTATGCAAGGAGTGTGCATGCAGTGAGTATAGGTATGGTGTGCTTGTACATATTAGCTGAGTAAGAGAGATAGTAGTGAGAAGTTGTAGGAGGAAGTATAGATGTGGTGATGTTATAGGTTGAAGGGTGGGAGGGTTTACTGTTTGTAATAAAGGTAGGACCACTTGGGGTGGGTGGGAATTGGGGGAAGGGAAGGGAGTGTAGTGGGCAACAGATGAAGGAAGACTATCAGTAGGTTTATATGTTATAATGAAAAGGGCTGGCCCTGATTAGGCTGCAGTTGTTCTTGTGGGGAGGGGGAGGATCAGAATAGACCACAAAAGTGGTGGATAGCAATAGTATGAGGAAAAGGCCTGGCCCTGATTTCACAGATATGCAAGTCTACAGAAACAATAAGAAAAGGCAGTAGAGTACTCTGACTTGCTTGTTTTGCATACTTGTCTTATTGAAATAAAATAAGCCAATCCAATTTTACCAAGGAGTTATGTGGAAATTAGGAAGACAAGAATTTATAAGATAAAAGGTTTAGTAGAAGTAGAGAAACAGCAGAGCAAACAAATAGCATAGCATATAAAGTACAGATTGCAGTTAGAAGTAGAGAATGGGGGGGGCAGCTAATGTTCTGAAACAATAAGAAAATCAGTAGGTACTTTGGACTTACTTGTTTTGCATACCTTTCTTTTGAAATAAAATAAACACTTGTAACCAGGAGTCTGTGGGATTTAGAAAGACCACAAGTTGTAGGAGAAAGGGTTTAGTAATACTAGAAAAACAGCAGGGCTTTCAAATAGTTGAAAAGCTTGCAAAGGGAGACTGCTGTTAGGAAGTACAGTATTGCAAGTATTTGAGCAGACTCCCACTCTTTACTGGATTATATGCATTTAAAAACAGATATGTGTATAAGATAGAAAAAAACACAGGTTTAATGAAATCACATTTATGTACAGAATGTATTATATGCTTTATCTATATAACAACATGAAATATTCAGCTATGGAGAAATCTTTTGAAACAAATACAAAAAATACTTAATGATATAGACCTAAAACATTCTACCATGGAATAACCTATTCCTAGTTTGTTGAAAAAGATGAACAAACTACCTCTCAAACTGCCCATTAGACTAACAACACTTACCTCATGCTTCTGATCCATATTAATGTGTCTCATATTTTTAGTATGCACAATCTTAAAAAAAGCCCATCAGTGAGTTATTATGAATAAGGAAAGTTAAACAGGTGTTCAGAATCTGTATTATAAGTTGACCAAACTGAATATCTCTGCAATCATCTTTCCTTGTACCTCACATTATCTCCCTGGTCTACTACAGGGAGGAAGCCAGTTGTCATTTTTATATTTATTAATTTATAGGCCAGATGATTTTTTCTAATGCTATTAAAAGTGTGGAAAGTAGGCCAGTTGCACAGTAGTTGTGAATCATGAATGAGGGTCTACTATTGTAAAAGGTTACAATGGAACCCTTTTTCAAAACAGATGGAATTTATACTTGTTGATGGATCTGTTGATAAGCATGGAACTGGATTACAGATGGCACTAGCTAAGATCTTTAGAAATTCTGACAATAGAGTGAATATAGCAGTAGACCCAGGTTTTAACTTTTTGAAATTTGTAATTTAGACTGACAGGGACCATAAGGAAAATGAAAGGTACTGTTTCAGTACATTAATGCTGACATTAGGATATTTGAAAACCAGTTTCTGGAGACAATAATAGAAGTAGCTAACAAGTATTCTGTGGTATCTTTGTCATCATGGTATGGAGAAGTTCAGGGCATCGTAGAGTATTCTGGGTGAAGAAATTCTTTCATAGCTAAGTACACAACAGTTGTTGGTTATAGAAGCACAACATTTTTGCAGGCACTATGGCATACTTTACTCGATTGTGCTCAGTCCTAAATTTGACATGGTCAGATTTCAACTTAAGTTTGTGGTATATAAACCAGATGGGGCTCCTGTTGTAAAACATCTAAGTGAGGCTGTATGGCATGATATGCTTCTTACACATTGGGGCCAGCCTGTTTATAATTCTAAGAAAATTATAATGAAGAAGGCAATTGCCTGTTGCTGGAAAAAATATGAAAATAGGAGACTGGTTGGTCAGTTACGGGGTAGAATTAAATATCTGTGAATTAAATTTGCTTATATTCCTAGAAAGTATTATCAATGTTATTCATGATTCCTGTATGGCTCCACACTACCTTAATGAGTAGCCATAACACCGGACTTTACAATGTTTTCAGCATTGATTAAAAAGAGTTTCTGTAGCTTCATTTCATTCATTTACTTTGTATCACAAGGGTAAACTAATTTATTAGAAAATTTTCTCATTTCAAAATCTCTTTCTTATTTTTAAGGTGTTTTAAGGGTAGATAACTTTGGTTTAAAGTATGTAGATCATAGAGGATTATGATTGGGTGCCTGATGTATATCATGTGTTCCAGACATGGACGCTACAAAATGCACCTCAAAAGTGAAGAGAAAACATAATATTTTACAATCAACATTATTTGTAGTGCATGGAAATTTAACTGCTCCATGTACTATTAGTTACAGAACTGTAAAATGAAGAAAAAAAATGGGACGTGTTGTGCCAGCTTTGAAAACTGGTAAAGCAGTGGTTTATATCTTTACATATTTCCTGTTTAAGGGAAGCAATTTATTTCAAAAGCGTGTCTGTAATGTAGCAGATAGCAGGCAGAAACAGAGTTGATACAAAGCAGTTTCATACCCTACTGCTGCTATTTATTTGCCGGCACTGCCAGCTTTTATTTCAAGATATGATCTTAACCGTGTGAAGGATCCTTCTAAACATTGTTAAGGTCGGGTTTTACACTAGAGTAGCATTGAATGAGGATGTTATTTAACTGTTATTGTAGCATAACCATGATTCTGCATGCACTTCATGTGTTAGTTATCTGCCATCAGTGCAACTTCATATGAGAAGGAGTTTAGTTTGCTTTAAAATTTGGATTTCTTTAAGGGATTGTAGTAGTATCACACAGAAACAGGCTCTGCACTGCAAAAATAATTTCAGCTGTATAATGTTTATATATTTAACTCTCAGTACACAGTGGTGCAGTGGTTAGTATTGCCACCTTACAGAGTTGGTTTCCTAAGTCTGGATCTCATGTGGAGAGCTGCAGTGCAGTGTCTACACATTTTGTCCATATCTTCACAGGTTTTGGCAGAGTTTTTTATTTCTTTTCACACCCCAAATAAATGCTATAAGTGACATGAGGATATCCATTGCATACCTCTCCACTTTACAGATTTTCACAGAATGTCCAGATTTTTGCCTCATATTTTATGTCCATTTTTCATAAAATTGTGTTTTTCTGGCAAATCAGTGACAAATCATTAAATATTAAAGTCAGAAAATAATGACATATGTTTGAGTTTCTAACTTCTTACCCTTCAGAAAATTCATGCTAATACAAAACGTGTTATTCTATCAACTAACTTTGTAAGAGCAATATTTAAAATTTGTCCCCCCATTATTTAGGACTTTGTCTAGATTTCTTGCTCAAAGAGGTTGAGAGGTACGATCGTGCGTGTGTGTGTGCATGTGTGGGCATGAGTGCAGGAGCGCTCTGCTTTCCCTGTAGATGCTTTTTGCTTAAGATTTCTTAAATAATATGTTTACTTGCATGAGGCAAAAAAAGATAGATTATTCAAGATCACTGTTCACTGCTTTGGGAATTTGTCTTTTTCCCCAATATTGTATGACTGTAGAGTTGGTAAATATAAGTTTGGGGGTGTACGGGGTTTGATACCTTGTAAAAAACAGTTTTAAATTTTTTTTCTGCTTTCAGTACACTGAGATTTGAGATTTGATCTTTGTCTTTCTCTTGTTTTATTTTTTGCCAAGTCAATAGTCAAAAAGTTTTGAGTTGATTTATATCCATCAACCTATGCTATGATTGCACCATACAGTAGCTTAGTTCAGAATGTTTAGCAGTTTCATTATATGAATAAAAGTATCCATATTGTAAAACCCTTAAATAAGGGTAAAACACATCATGCAAAATATATGCATCCAAAGGACTCAGAGGATAACATTGTAGTTTAATTAGCTGCTAAGTAATAGGTTCTTTAAATAAATACTGTTGTTTGTTTTAGTTTATTATTCTAACGGAAAAATGTCTGGACACTGAAAAGCACTAATTTAGGTCCACATACTAAAGACATTTTCAGTCTGAAAGTTAAAAGGGGGTTAATGCTATGTTTAGAAGGGCAGCAACTAAGCAGAGGAAAACTAGATGTTGAGTTATGACTAAACCTTTACATTAAGGGGTGCTTCCCATAGTCATTAAATACCACATTATATTTGATACTGTGATTAAGGGCAAATGAGCTTAAACAGTTATAGCTGAGGGAACTTTAAACAGTTTAACAGGATTCAGTTGTTCTAATCAAATGGTAGAAGAAAACAAGTATAGAAGTTTGAAGGATAATATACGCAATACTCAAATTCTGTACAGAATGTTGTAAGTTGTGCATCAAAAGTCAGATAAATATGTAATAAAATTATTCTTTTAAATTATCTTTACAAGCAAATAACTTGCTCAATGGTTACATTATTAAGAAAACTAATATTTTTTTGATAAAGTGACAAAATATCTAGGCAGCAAAAGGTGTAACCATTGATTATGATACCAAACCTCAATGTATGGAAGCTCAGAGAACATTTAAAAGTAAATAGTGTATGGCTGACCATCAAATCAAGATTGTGTAGGAATACAATCATATATAATATGTGGAATAAGTTATATGAATTATAAGAAAAATTATTTGACATTTTTGTAAATAGTTGAATGCCAATACCCATATGTTGCATATTTGTGAATGTCTTTGTAAATAGTTTAGTTATGTTTGATTATTTTTTCTTTGTTATTACTTACTCATTTTCAAAATTGTACATTTTCTATGGTAACATTTGTTTATTTCTTTATTCATATCCATAATGTTGTTTTAAAAAAAATAAATAGAGTATATGTTCAAATGCTTCTCCTTAATTATCACTTTTGAGTGTAAGACAGTCTTGCATTATAGTAGCTAGTTTAATAAATAAGTGGGCTTATAAAGACTGGTGTCATTTGTTTAGAGGCATAATGCAAATTAGATAAGTCAGTTGAATGGTGTTAGGGCACAGAAACCTCAGATGTTTTGTTATAAAAACCAAGTCAGTTGTTTTGTGAGGTCCTGGAATATTAAAGTGTTATTTTAAATTTTACTTAGTTATTTAGCATAGTGTCACAGGGGCTCAGTGTTTAGCAATCCAGTTATGAGCTGGGATGTCTTCTATATATAGTTTGCACTTTTTTATTCTGTCAAAACATGTTTTACTAGGTGTTTCTATTATCTCCCATATCCCAAATATGTACCAAAATGAAATGACATTCTCCAAACTTGCCATAGGTATGCATACTATGTAAGTGTGTGTGTGTGTATGTGTGTGTGTGTGTGTGTGTGTGTGTGTGTGTGGGGAGGTCTCTGGTTGTGTGATTGCATACTGCAATGGAATGACACTTCATCTAGGATTACTATCTGTGCCTTGCACTCACTGATTGCCAGGAAAGTCTACAACTCCTTCAAGACCATGAATTGAATTAAGCAGGTTATTAAGCAATGAATGAGTTATTCATTAGTGCTAGAGTAGTAAACAGATAGGCTTGTGGACATGCACATGATGCATTTTCTTGTATACTTATGGTGGTAAACATTAAAATCAAAGACACAGTAGAGCCACACACATCTTTAATTATAGTAATGGAAGTAGAGCAGCTGTGAACCTACATTCTGATTGAATTATGCTATAATGAGGAGCATGCCATCGCTCAGACAGAGTCAAAAGTCCATGTTGAAGACTGTCTGAAATAATGAGAACATAGCATCAACTTAAGAAAGGGAAAACATAAAAGGCTGCACCATCAGCATATTTAAAATGTGGCAGGAAATCTCAAGGTGTGCTATGAAACTTCAGTAAGAGTATTCTAGATATACCAAACACATACTCTTACTAAACCCTGACTAAATAAATACAAAAAATAAGAACATTCTCCAACAACCAACTAGAGAAATATGGAAATAAATTATGGCAAACATAATATCAAACAGGAAGAAGAAGGGACTACAACTAAAAGAGAAAAAAAATAAGCCTCCTACACATGGGCTCAGACCCACAATACTGCCCTTGCAAGGCAAGGATCAGCACCACTTCACTAGTAAACAGTTAACAAATGCCTAATTCATGTGCCGCATATTGCTGTTGCCATAGAATGATGCCACCTTATTTTTTTATTTGGAAGATGATATGTTTTCATTATTTCAGACAGTCAGTAATATGGACATTTGACACTGAGAGATGACATACTGCTTGAATTAAGGTGATTTGATAGGAAGTTAGGAAGCCAGATGAACCACTGAGAAAGAGTACATTAAGAATTAATGAGTTTAGGGTGCCAGTTTAAGTAAACTTAGTGTGACCTCCCATTTAAGAAAATAGCTCTAAAATAAAATTTTTGCATGAGTTTTAAACTTATGCTTTTTGTGGGGGAAATTCAAAGACCACTGCACTTTCTTACTTATTTATTTATTGACATTTGATTACCGGGAAAGTCCAACTGGGTAGGAACCAATTTTCAGTAGAGGCCTGGGGGAAAAAGCACCAAAGTATTACAAAACATTTTAAGAACAATAATTTTACACTCTTTAAAAATAATACAGAAAACATCTACAGTTTAAATAATTATAGCAAATTTGGCATAATATGAAAACCTTCATTAAGAACAGATACAAGTTATATGGCAATGATTTAATATTTAGAGAAATTTTAGCCAGTTTATAGAGAAATTAAACTAATTTACTATAATAGAAACAGGGATTGCAATATGAAGTGAGAGAAAAGCAGGCTTATGGTTTATTTATAGAGAAAGCCAGGTGAGAGAAATTGATCGAAGTAAGGAAATGAGTAAAAAGTGTTGATTCAGGAGATGTAAGATATGAGTGAGTATTTGTTCACATTTAGGATATGGTTTACCGTGCTGATGAGCAAGAACAGAGCCAACTTTTGGCTAGAAAATCTTTCAGAATGGTTTTGAAGGATGTAAGGGAAGGTATTGACTTGATGGATACAGATGAGGAGTTCCAGGCCTTAATGACATGATACAAGTACAATGACCAGCAGATTTTATAGGTTTGTGGACAGACAAGAGTTTTTGGTCTGGATCATAATGACCAACTGGGAACATAGTTGTGTAGATTGGTATATAGTGCCGGAGAAGCAGATGGATTCTGGATAATGTTATAGGTGGTAAGGAGCTGTGTATATGTTATTTGATGGCATAGTTCTAACAAATTTAGGATTTTTAGTGCCATACAGTGGTGTGTTTTGAAAGGGGTGTTTGTTGCAAGTTTAGCAGCTTTGTTATAGCATTGTTCAAGTCCTGATTTTTGGGATGCCTGAAGGTTAGTAAGGAAGGGAAAGCCATAAAGAATCATAAGGAGAAGATAAGCAGTGGTAAGTGTACCTTTAGTAGTGTTTGTGAGAAAGGTTTTGGCTCTATAAAGCTTCCCTATTTTTTTATGAGGTTTTCTTATGCAGTTTTGTATATGCAGGTCAAATTTAAGATTATCGTCCACTATCATCCCTAATAATTTGCTATAAAATATAAAACTTACTTAAGTTCTAAAAGCTTCAAGAGATACTAAAACAGTTAACAGTGATTAAATAAAACAGCAATAACTATTTATGGTTTATTTATTCAATGTAAACTGTTGTATCTTCCTTATATTTAAGATTTTCACTTACATAACCTTTTATAAGCATTAATTCTGTATTTTCTTGTATTGCCCATTGCAACTCTATCAAAAACTACTCCTTAGAAATCATGGGAACTTCATGGAGCAAGAAGTATTGAGCACTAAGTGTGAGATGCTTATTCAATATCCTTGAAAATATTTGCTAAAGACAGAATATAATAGCAATAACTGATGATGCTGTTGTGGTATATTGAATACTTACCAACAGCTGGTGTAGTTTAATTACAAGGCCAAAGCCTGAGTGATTAAATAAAGCCAACTGTGGGTAAATCTTCAATATACCACAACATGGAGTTGGTTATTGCTGTTTTACAATGACATTATTTAGGGAAAAAAAATAATTTTCTTAAATAATGTATTTGTATAATGGTGCTGTGGTGCTCTTCTGCATTTTCTCTGGTATCCTGGGGCTTTCCCAATGTACTGTGCAGGTGTATGGGACTTTCTTTCTCATGCTTATGCAGTATATCAGTGCTGTGTAAAGGAAGGAGCAGAGAAAGGAAGATCTCCAGTGCTTTTTTTTTTTTTTTATAATTTAGAAAAAAGAAACCGAGAGACTTTTAATGTTTGGGAGAGATTGAGCAGAGAAAATAAAGGGATAATCAGGTCCGTTTCTTTAGTTTTGCATAACATACCTGATCATCCTTTTCTTTTTCACTGTGCCGTCTTTCTTGTTCATTTGAGGTCTTCGGTTTTATTAATTTATTTAAAAAAAATTGAAATAAAAGTAAAATTTTTATCAGATATATTTGTGGAAAAAAGTCCAGGGAATTGGACCTTTTTCCATTGGTATGTTCTTGGATTTACAATGGGCATGTTGGTTGGGCTGGCCAATCATTGTATAATGTACATTAATTAATGTCTGAATAACTTCTGTCTTTATATGGATGATCCACATAAAAGCAAATACCAACAATGTGCGTAGCATTTATTCCTTCACAATACATGGACCCATTCCTTCCGTGGGCTGCAGACATATCAGGTTAATGTTTGCCTTCGACAAATTAAGGAAGTACAAAACATGCTGACTTGGTCTCAGTACCAGCAACTGGATTCCTGATAAGTACATGAACATTCATAACTGTGACTGTTTTAAATTTTTTTTATTTAAACTGTTCATATTTTGTTTAATGACAGTCCATTAAATGAAGTATGTGAAATTTGCTTATGTTTAGAACTGAACATTTTGCACAGCAAATGCAAATTTTACAATGAAAAAAAGTTTATTTGATCTTTATCTGAAAATTGATAACAATCACACTGATATCATATTTGATAAAAAGCACCAACATCCCAATATTGAACTTGCAAATTGCTAATTTCTAGCGGCACTCACAAACAGTGTGATTACTAAGTGTGCAATGGTAGTGATTCCTTTAATTTGAGAGATTTATTTATTTTATTTTATTTTACATTTGTTTACTGGGAAAGTCCAACTGGACACATGTCCCTTTTCAGCAGAGGCCCACGGAGAAAAGCTCCAGAAAGAAAAACACATAAAATACATAGAAGAAACACTCAAGAAGAAAGCACAACTTTGAAGTATACATATATATACATATAAGTATGTACAGTTAAAAGAGAACCATAAAAAGTGGTTACAAAAATTGGTATAGAGAGTTGAAAGAGTCCTATAAATACAGCAGAAAAGAAGAATAGGCTAACCAGGAGAGTTGCAAGAACAGAGCCAGGTAAAGTATGTTTTTAGGAGTTTTTAAAATTGTAATGTTGAAGTGCTAGACACTAATGAGTTTGGTAGATTATTCCAGAGTCTGGAAATGTAGTTAGAAAATAGTGATTTACCTGCTGAGTTGTTAGCTTCAGTGATGTGTAGAAGTTTGTTGCTAGAGCGGAGAGGCCTTGTGGTGGAATAGGGTTGCATGAAACTTCGAATGAAGTGGGTCTTTTTGATTATTTTGTGGGCAAAGACTAGTTGGTTAAAGTGAAGGAGTTGAGGGAGATCAAGCCATTGGAGCTGCTTAAGTGATAAACAGTGATGTGACTTATATGAGGCACCAGTGGCAAACTTGGAGATTTTTTTGTAACAAGCTTTGAGTTTGGCAAAGTCAGTTTTGAGCAGTTTGGGAGGCATATAAGAGGTTTGACAGGAGTTGTGTTCTAGCAATAGTGGCTTTTGTGTTGTTTGTCAAACATTTGTTGTTTCTATAAAGGAAACCACATTTCTTGTGGACTTTTTTTAATGGTTTGAGCTATATGAATGTCAAATTTCAGGTTATTGGTTTCAACTCCTAGCAATTTGGTTTGGTTTGTAGGCATGGTACTAGTTTGATTTTTAGAGAAGATGTTGAAGGTTGTGGACTGGGAGGTAGTCCTAGTTGGGCTAAAGAGAAGCAGTTTTGTTTTGTTAGGATTAAGAATGAGTTATGAGGTGGTCAACCAAGTTTCAACAGACAGAAAATCTTGGGTAATGTAATGGAGGTCTTTGAGGGGGGAGGCTGAGCATATCAGAGTAGAGTCATCAGCATATCGGATGACTGAGACATGGAGGGTAGACAAATGGAGCTATTTGGTAAAGAGAGAGAATAGAAGGGGGCCAAGGATGGAGCCTTGTGGGACCCCTAAGATGACTGGAAAATGGGGTGAAAGGTATTGTTGCCAGAAGATGGTTTGATGATGTTCTCCTAGGTAACTTTGGAAGCAGGTAGTAGTCGGGTTGTTGAGGTTTAGGGTGGAGAGAACATTAATGAGTTTGCTGTGGTTGACCATGTCAAAGGCTTTGGACAAGTCCAGAAATATGGCTGATAGAAATTTGCCATTGTTTCTATACTGGTTAACAGTGTTTGTAAAGGACATTAGGGCTGTGGTGGTCCTGTGAAAGGGGCAAAACTGTGTTGGATGTTTGATAGTGGTTTTTGTGTAAGGAGGTAGTCCAGAAGTTGGGTATGTACAACCCTTTCCAGACTTTTGGATAGAGGGGATAGGATCGCAGTTGGGCCATAGTTTGATGGATCAGTAGATTTGCCTGCTTTGTGTAATGGCAGTGCATGGGAGATTTTTCCAGATAGCAGGGACTTGTTTTTCAGATAATGATCTATTTATGGGAATGGCTGCAGTGTATGCTATTGCATCTGCTGCAATTTTCAGACATTTGGCTGGGAG
Organism: Protopterus annectens; assembly: GCF_019279795.1. Lineage (NCBI taxonomy): Eukaryota > Metazoa > Chordata > Ceratodontiformes > Protopteridae > Protopterus > Protopterus annectens. The sequence continues at coordinate 1,449,865,832 of NC_056735.1, forward strand.
ATTAGGTTGTTGGTTTGAGTTTTTTAGTAATTTTGTTATGATATTAATGGAGACTGGGTTTAATGTAAACTGTTTGGTGCTATTTGAGTGCTGATATGGTTTAAGATGGGAGGGGACTGGTTGGAACTGGCATGGGAGTTTGCAAGAGCTTGGATGGTTTCTGTAAAGTAATTACTAAAGTGTGTTGCTAAGTTGTCACACTTGATGGCTGTTTTTGGAGTGGGAGTGGTTGATTTACCTGGTTGCATTATGTTTTTGACTGCAGCCCGAAAACATAATACAACCAGGATTACTTTGATGTTTATTTTGGATATTGTGGTAGTAGTTGCATTTGTCTAATTTTGCTACTTTTTTTTACTTTATTTTTAATTTTTAGGAAAGTTTGTTTAGTTATGTGGGATTTGTTTTTATGAAACTGTTCCCAGGCTTTATCTCTGGCTTTGAGTAGGGATCTGAATTATTTACTTTGCCAGGGTCATAGTTTGATTTCCCTCTAATGTTTCTAGGTGGAGCATGGTAGTTAAGTATGTCTAGGAAAGTGGAGAAGGAAAGGGCAGCGTCATTCAAGGGCAGGTGTTGGAGAGGTTCCCAGTTGCAACTTTTTAGAGCAGAGATAAACCTATTTGGATCAAAGTTTTTTTTTATGTTTCTGATTAAGTAGAAAGAGGTTTGGCAGGTATGGTGAATGCAGTTTCTTAGGAGAAAGATTGTGTTATGGTCACTTAGGCTGTCAGGGAGACAGCCTGAGTGGGATGACAGATTAGGATTGTTAAGTAAAATCCAGTCAAGGATGGACTGATGTCTGGAAACTTTGTCAATTCTAGTGGGAGAAGTGATGAGCTGAGTGAAGCCATGAAGGTTAACATGAGATATAGGGTTTAGAGTGGAACAAAGGATCCAATCTATATTAAAGTTACCCATCAGAATGGTTTCTTGCAGGAGAGACTGGGAGGTCCAATGAAGTGTATTTTCCAGAATGGTAATATTATTACCTGGTGGGATGCAACCACCTATGATATTGAGGTGTTTGCTGGGGTTAATTGATAACTTAGCAAATATTAATTCTGCATTCTCAAAGTCAGAAGTGGTTAGGTCTACAAGGTCAAGTGTAAGGTGTCTTTTGAATAAAATTACTATACCCTTTCTCCTTTTGTTTTTCCTGTCTTTGCACAGGATAATATATCCAGGAGCAGAGATTTCATTACTGCTAATATCTGGTTTATGCCATGTTTCTGTTAAAGTTATGATGTTGGGGGAATAGTGGGATAGTAGGGCATGCAGGTTATGAACTTTATTGCCTATGCTTCTTACATTCATATTAAGAAGAAGAAGGGAAGATTTGTTTCTTTGGTGGAGTTTTGATGGTGAGGAGTTAGTTGTTATACTGTAATTGCGAGCAGGACCGGGTCCAATATTAGGGTGTATGTCCCCTGAATGGCTTAGTTGCTGAATTCTGTATAGTAGGAGTTTGGAGAGCTTATATTGGATTTTAGCACATCTATAAGAGACTGGAGATGAGGATTGTTGAGGAAGAAATTTGACTGTCTGATAGCCTGTGAAGTTGGAATGGAAAGTGTTGTGAGCTGCATGGGTTGTAAAGTGAGGAGGTTTGCCAGGGAGAGGGAGTAGTGGATTGAAGTGGAGTGTTATACGGGGAGAGAGAATGAAAGAGTACAAGTAATGAGGTGGTAGTGATGTGGAGGAGAGTTATATTTAAGCGATTCATGCTGAGGTAAGGTTTTGTATAAATTTATAGTACCTGGAGATATACAGAGTGAGTAGTTAATGTGGGTGGTTTGGTAGGGAGTTAGAGAGTATTTGGTGTTGTTTTTTTTTTTTTTTGCCTGGATGGTTAGACAAAGAGAGATTAGATGAAATGAGTGAGGGGGTATTAGTTATGGGGTAGGCATTGGTAGGTGTGGTGTGGTCTGATAGGATTGGCTGTTGGTTGGGTAGGTGTGGCTGTGTTTATGTGTAAATTTAGGGATAGTGGGGGTGAGTGGGAATTGGGATAGGGTAGGGGAGTGGAGTGAGCCCAAGTGTAGCAAGAGTGAACAGAGCGGGTTGAACCAACATGGCAGACCAAGCATCAAAGTGGCAGAGAAAAAATATCTATTATTCAGGTTAAATTATACAACGGGTCAGTGCCACACAATTGATCAATGTGTAAAAGTAGGAGAGTTAGGATTTTAATTTTAACACAGCAGCCCTGCTGGGACTATATTTGAGTACAGCTGAATGGGTGAGAGAAAGAAATAATAACTTTGTGGGGTGAGAGGGGGACAGGATTAAGGGACCTCTGTTTCCTTGTTAGTGTGCATGCCACTTGAATTATAAATCCAACAGGCTTTAGACTTTAATAATATTTTACACTGGTATAACATAAGACATACACTACAATGTCTTCAGAAGATGTTTTGTTGGTGGTCTGCATTCATGGGAGTTATTTGCAAGTTTTCAGGGGGGTCAAATGCCAGTGGGAGAACTGTAATAAAGAAAAAACATATGTACAGGATTAGGAGGGAAAGGTGGGTAGTATTTTTCCTTTCTTTGTGTTTATGCAACCACAGAGTTTTTTATATAAGTTTGATGGGTGTGGGGGGATGCTGTGGGTCTTTGTGTATATGCATCCACAGAGTTGTTTTATATATATATATATATATATATATATATATATATATATATATATATTTGGTGGTTGTGGGGGATGTGGGGGGCTTTCCTCTGTAAAATGCTTACTTCTGAGTTTCTTTGGGAGGACTGGAGTCTACGAAATTGAATTTGGTGAGGTGAGACCTCAGTGAGTTAAATCACAGGGATTAGTGGGTAAACTGAGATGCGCACCTTTACTCCAGCAAACTTCTAAACCCGTTTTAAGGTGCTGCATTAATGCTAGTAAAATGACAAAGTCATATGCATGCAATAGTTATATGCTAAGAGTATTGACTTATCTCCTGAAAGAAAACAAAATACAAAGAAAAAGTTTCCATATTAAAATTACAGCTATATTGAGGTTTTCAGACAATGATCAACATGATGCAGTTGACTCTGTAAGAAGCAGCAAAGATTTTCAAAAGTGTCTACTATGAATGAAAGGCAGTAAAATCACCTAAAAATAAACTTCTAGATTACAAACCACAAAACAATCCTCTTAATGAAACCAAGTAACAAAATTTAAAAAATGCAACTCTGTACTCCATTCTTTATTAAACCAAAACAGTTTAGTGCTTTTATTCCTTCACTGACCGGAATCTTCCTCAGAAGAAATGAGACATCATTTCCTTAACATTAAATAACAAATCTTGTCACCATTCTAATTAAATAGAATTACGTTAAAGGCTAACTGTGTCATAAATGACCAATGCATATGACCATCATCCTGATAAATATAAACTATGATATGTACACAGCTTAAAAAACATAATAAAATTAATATCTATAAAATATTTGTATTCAAGACTTTATATATTACATTCAAAATACCATAATTCCATTTAAATTTTGCTTGCCTTTAAATATAAAATACTATGTATAGATAAGTTATCAATGATTATCAGACCCTGTATGGCATTTAATAAAATTTGCCGGTACAGCTCTCAAAACTCCAGATAAGTTTACCAGTCCCCCCCTAAAGTTTTTGCCAACCTTCTTAAAAATATAAAAAAACAAAATTTTTTAAAACTTTAACATTTCTGTGTGTATATAGTCAGGGTGTTCTTATCATGCTTTTTCTTAATTAAATATAAAAGCTGGTAAATTCTATTTTTAAGGGGCTGTATTGTTTTGTCATCATAAAGAGCGGGGCATGTTATGCAGGTAGCCACATACACTACCGCAGTTGTAGTACAATTAAATTTTCCATTATACAACGACCCCCCCATTAATATTCAAAAACAAGCACGCTGATTGGTCAGCATGCATGTTGTAAATCAGAGTTATAGTAATGGAAAAAGGTCCGGTCGCCCGGACTTTTTCCATTACTATAACTCTTTTTTTACAGCAACGGAGAATGCAAGATCTCCATTGCTTCACACAGTCTCGCTATGTTAAACGAGTTTAACATAGCGAGACTGCTTTAAAAAAAGCAACGGAGATCCGTTGCTTTTTTTAAAGCTGTCTCACTATGTTAAACCCATTTAACACAGTGAGACAGTTTGTAAAAAGCAACAGAGGTCTTGCTTTCTCCGTTGCTTTTGCCCACAGCTCTGATGTACTGCATAGGCATATGCATGTGCAGTACATCAGAACTGCCGCAGAATACCAGACAGACAGCTGCGGAAGGGCAGCAAGGAGGCATTATACAATGCCATTATTTAAGAAAAGTAATAATTTTTTTTCCTAAATAATGTCATTGTATAATAGCAATAACCCACGCCTGGGTGTGGGTAATGCTGGATTTACCCACGGTTGGCTTTGTTTGGCCACTCGGGCTTCACTCTCGTGACCAAATCACACCAACCGTAGGTAAATCCAGCAATACCCACACCCAGGCGTGGGTTATTGCTATATTATTCACTCCAGTCTTTTGGAAATCACCAATGACTATACTAATACTATCATTACAGTATCAACAATAAGAACACGTCCCACACTTAATTATCCCATTTTCATTACTTAATTCAGTTTTTCTGTTCTTATTACCCTCCATATAGGACTTAATATTTTACCCTTTTTGTACACTATATTAGGATTTTTGCCCATCCTCTCATTTAGTCCAAAGGCTTGAATAATTCCTTTCCTTTCCAATGCCTTTCCAGTTTTTATTTATAATAGATCTTACTTCTTTCACTCCCATTCCAAATAATAAGACCATAGCTTTACAAAACTGCCTTCAGCAATGGAAGAAGAAAGTTACTAACTCAATAATTCAAGAAACTCAGCATTTTCTATGCCTTTCGTCATTTTGTATTATTTATAAAGCCTATTTGTTTAAAAAAATGTCCATAGCTCAAACCTAGGGCATCAATGTAAACATTCACACTTGTGAAAATAATGAGAATTATCTTAACTTTACATATAATAAAATCAGTACACTTTACACTCCATCTTCACTTCAGCAGCCCTCAATCACATTATATGAACTTAGACTTGGTTTGTCCAGCATTCCTTATCTTGATACAGTTTAAAGCCTATGTATCTTATAACTTAGAAAAAGTGCTTGCTCTAAACATTAGGGACATAAAGTGGGGTAAATGCTTTACGGTCCACCTACAAGCTTACCAAATTCAACAAAATCCTGTGTCTATCAGACACTTTTGTCTTGCAAAGCCATAGTTAACATGTGATTGATGCCTTATAGTCTCCCAACTAAACTCTGGTTCAAGTACAAGGTACTCCTGATTCTTTTAGTTAACTCCTGTGTATTTCTTCTGTCTCTCAAACATTCCCTTTGGGTCACTGGAAAAGGTTTCACTGTCAGCTTCTCTCTACAGGCTTTGTTATAGGTAGAATGAGAAGCAGAGTCCCCTTTTGCATGGTGGCTCACTTTTTGTCGGACAGACTTTTTTATTTCCTCTTTAGACTCTTCTGCATCAAAAAAATCCATCTCATCAAAATGTCTTTGATCCTTCAGAAAAAAAATATTCTGAAGATAGCATGATACAGCAGCTTGAATCTCATACCTGGCTCTTTACTTTCCTTGATTGCTGAAATAAATGTGTTTCTCTTCTGTTTGATATACAGTGAATAATCATTGTACACAAAAACTTTGTTGTCTCCAACTTTTAATACTTTTTGCTTCTTCCAAAGTTTTGTCAAGATCAGCTATTTCTGCTGGTATGAAGTCATATTTACTTATATAGGTCTCTGCTGTTTTTTCATGGACAAATTTGGCCATTTCACCAACCCTGTTACTTATTTGCACTTTCATAACATTAATACAGTCTGTTCCTTCCATTTTCTCTGGTATAAAGAAAATCGCTGGTTTTCCATTTGTGCTCTGCTAGCTCTACTATTCTTGAAACTGCTCTTCTTGAGAAACATCATGCTAGCCAGCCTTTTTTAATTTTAGCCTCGATTTTTGCAGTTTTATCAGTTCATATAAATAGCTAGTTAAAGCTTCTTTCTATTTCAACAGCCTTTTGTTATTTGCATTGATATATTCCTTCAGTGTTTATTTATTTTACACACATCTGAGTATGTTTGAATTATTTTTCCTCTAAATTACTGGAAGCCATCTCCTGTACCAGAGCTGAAATTTTAACAACATTTTGCTGAACAGCTGCAGGATTCTTCCCAGCCATTGTTTTCTCTTTACCTTTTTGGGCTAATTTACTTTTAGTTTCTCCATATGTTTACTGTCATCTAGACAGAGTAATTACTAGCCAATGTTTGAATTTTACTCCAGTAACAGTTTTGATGGGCCTTCTTTTTCCTCAGTTTCTGTTTTCACAATGGTAGAGCTGAAATTAAGCTGTTACTCAGTGCACATCCATCTTGGAAGTCTTTGACAAATGTATCTTGAGAATGTCATAAGTGCTTTCACCTCTCTCTCTTACACCTGTTATCCATCTAAACAGAATGACTGTGTAAGGTGCAGTCATTTAATGGCTACAAAGGAACATATTAGCACCTCTCAGTATCAGAATAAAGTAAAGTTGTTGTCTTTCAGCTTTTCCAGGTTAGGGGTCGCCACAGCTAATGATTGGCAGTAAATTTTCACTGTGCCAAGTTGCCAGCTCGACGCCCAACCTTCAACGAAGGCGCACCCATTCACGCATGTCTTTTGGAATGCCACTCGACCCACGGGAAGGAAATGCAAACTCCACACAGAAGGCACTCCCCACACTCCAGCCGAGAATCGAACGGGAGAACCTCTTGCTGTGAGGCAACAACGCTACCGCTGCACCACCTTGGCTATACATCAGAATAAAGTAAAGTATAACTGTAAAACCAGCAGGAGTGCCATGTTACTGATGGAGAAGAGGAAGTCTAGACATAGTTGGCAGTAAATATGAACAAAGAAAGTATGCTCCAACTGAACAAAGAATACTTTTGTTACAAAAAAAAAAATTCCTAACACATTCACTGGAGACAACACCCATCTATCATATTATTATGTTAAAAAAGGGCAGTAGCACTTGAACTAATCTGATTACAGTGATGACACTTGATTAGTGGAACCAGTTTGTATGCTCTGAAGCCATTGGCCTAATAAAACCCTGTAAGATGCAGAAGATGCAGATTTTCAGTGCTAGATATCTTTTCTGCTTGGATATATATATATATATATATATATATATATATATATATATATATATATATATATATATATATATATATATATATATATATGTATGTATATGTATATACATGTGTGTGTGTGTGTGTGTCTGACTGTGTGACAGTGAACATGTTGAGTGCAATGTTGACAGCTGTCTACTTGACTTGCATATGGTTGACTAGGTAGTTGATTGACAGGCATGCTAGATCGACAATCCTCAATTAGGGGAATTTTATCTTTCCCAGGGGACTGTGTGATCTTGGAGTTAGTATATCTGATTAGCAGAGGATGTGGCAAAAATGATATTTTACTTTGTTTTTTTTAAATTGGAAGTTGCATGCAATGAGACTGTTTCTTGATGCATGTGAAGTACAGTGTTGATGTTTAGGCAGTCTACTTTGGGTGAATTTGTTAATGTGTAGTACACTTATATAGATGTATATATATTTATGTGTGTGTGAGTGTCTCTCTCTCTCTCTCTCTCTCTATATATATATATATATATATATAGATACACTTGTTTATATATGGATATATACTTGTGTACATCTGTGTGTGTGTGTGTGTGTGTGTGTGTGTGTGTTTGTTTTATATATATCTGATGAGAAACAGAAATTTACTCCAGGACCACTCCCTGTACTACTAATGGACAGAAGCAGGACTGGTCCCCTAAAATTGTCTATGATATGATCCCAGTTATTCTCATTCAGGGTACTATACTATGAGCAAAAAAATTAAATTGGCTAGACTTAAAATGGCCCACATACGAACCTATACGAGTGTGTGTGTGTGTGTGTGTGTGTGTGTGTGTGTGTGTGTGTGTGTGTGTGTGTGTGTTGTTGTTGTGTCTTTTTTAGGCTTTTCCCGGTTAGGGGTCGCCACAGCGGAACTCCGGTCCACTAATGATTGGTAGTTGATTTTTACGTGCCGAGTTACCAGCCCTGATGCACAACCTTCAATGAAGGTACGCCCATTCAAGCATGTCTCCACGCAGAAGACGCTCTAGCTGAGAATCGAACCGGACAGCGTCTTACTGTGAGGCAACAACGCTACCTATATATACATACATATATAGTAGTAAACACACTTTGTACTACATTTCTGCAGAAACATAGTACAAAGTGTGTTTACTAATTTTGTGTTGGTGTAGGTGAAGGGGATGTTATTTACATGTGATTTGTAGGTTTTGAAGTTGTGATGCAAAGTTTCAATGTTATGAAATTTGATGCTACGAGTTTTAGACGTTATGGGTTTTAGATGTTATGGTCCCAATGTTCTGAGCTTAGGGTTTAAGACCATTCGATGTTTTGAAGGGGATCCATATATATATGTATATATGTATATATATATATATATATATATATGTATATATGTATATATATCATCATCATCTTCTTTCAGCTGTTCCCGTTAGGAGTCACCACAGTGGATCATCTGTTTCCATTTCTTCCTGTCCTCTGCATCATGCTCTTTCACACCAACCGCCTGCATGTCCTCTCTCACCACATCCTTAAAACTTATCTTAGGCCTTCTTCTTTTCCTCTTACCTGGCAGCTCCATCCTTAGCATCCTTTTCCCAATATACCCATCATCCCTCCTCAGCCCATGTCCAAACCAACACAATCTCGCCTCTCTTGCTTTGTCTCCAAACTGTCCAACCTGAGCTGACCCTCTAATATACTGATTCCTAATCCTGTCCATCCTAGTCACACTCAGTGCAAATCTTAACATCTTTAACACTGCCACATCCAGCTCTGACTCCTGCCTTTTTGTCAATACCACCGGCTCCAACCCATATAACATAGCTGGTCTCACTACCCTCTTGTAGACCTTCCATTTCACTCTTACTGGTACCCGTCTGTCACAAATCACTCCTGACACTCTTCTCCACCCATTCCACCCTGCCTGTACTCTCTTTTTCACCTCTCTTCCACACTCACCATTACTATGAACTGTTGATCCCAAGTACTTAAACTCATCCACCTTTACCAACTCTACTCCCTGCATCCTCACTATTCCTCTACCCTCCCTCACATTTACACACATATATTCTGTTTTAGCCCTGCTGACCTTCATTCCTCTCCTCTCTAAAGCATATCTCCACCTCTCCAGGGTCTCCTCAACCTGGTCCCTACTCTCACTACATATCACAATGTCATCTGCAAACATCATAGTCCACGGGGCCTCCTGTCTGATCTCATCTGTCAACCTGTCCATCACCAACTAGGTATGCCAAGGAAACTCCTGATAAATCCACAAGGCACACTGGGACACACTCCATCACCACTGCAAATAAGAAAAGACTCAGAGCTGATCCTTGATGTAATCTCACCTCCACGTTAAATGTATCTGTCACTCCCACCGCAGTCCTCACCAACGTCACACTACCCTCGTACATATCCTGTACCACTCTTACATACTTCTCTGCCACTCCCGACCTCCTCATACAATACCACAACTCCTCTCTAGGCACCCTGTCATATGCTTTATCTAAGTCCACAAAGACACAATGCAACTCCTTCTGACCTTCTCTGTATTTCTCCAACAACACTCTCAGAGAAAATATTGCATCTGTAGTGCTCTTTCCTGGCATGAAACCATACTGCTGATCACTAATCATCACCTCCCTTCTTAACCTAGCTTCCACTACTCTTTCCCATAACTTCAAGCTGGGACTGATCAATTTTATCCCTCTGTAGTTACTGCAGCTCTGCACATCACCCTTATTCTTAAAGATAGGTACCAAAACACTTTTTCTCCACTCCTCAGGCATCCTCTGACATTCCAAAATTTCATTAAACAATCTGGTTAAAAATTCCACTGCCATTTCACCTAAGCACCTCCATGCTTCCACAGCTATGTCATCTGGGCCAACAGCCTTTCCATTCTTCATCCTCTTCATAGCTGTCCTTACTTCCTCCTTGCTAATCTGTTTCACTTCCTGATTCACTATCCCCACATCATCCAACCTTCTCTCCCTCTCATTCTCTTCATTCATCAGCCCCGCAAAGTACTCTTTCCATCTGTTCAACACAGTCTCCTCGCTTGTGACTACGTTTCCCTCATTATCCTTTATCACCCTTACCTGCTGCACATCTTCCCCAGCTCTGTCCCTCTGTCTAGCCAATTGGTACAGGTCCTTTTCTCCCTCTTTAGTGTCCAATCTCTCATACAACTCTCCATATGCCTTATCCTTAGCCTTCGCCACCTATCTCTTTGCCATGCGTCTCATCCCCTTATACTCATGTCTACTTTCTTCATCTCTTTGACAATCCCACTTCTTCTTCGCCAGACTCTTCCTCTGTATACTCTCCTGTACTTCCTAATTCCACCACCAGGTCTCCAGATGTCACACCAAGCACCTTTCTAGCAGTCTCCCTTACTAGGTCTGCTGTAGTTACCCAGCTATTCGGTAACTCTTCACTGCCTCCCAGTGCCTGTCTTAACTCTTCCCTGAACTCCACCTCACAATCACCCTTTTTTAACTTCCACCATTTAATCCTTGGCACTACTTTCACACTCCTCCTCCTCTTCTTGATCACCAACGTCATCCTACAGACCACCATTCTATGCTGTTTAACTACACTTTCCCCTGTCACCACTTTACAGTCTCCAATCTCCTTCAGACTGGCCATCCTACATAGGATATAATCCACTTGTGTGCATTTTCCTCCACTCTTTGTACATCACCCTATGCTCCTCCCTCTTATTAAAATAAGTATTCACCACAGCCATGTCCATCCTTTCCGCAAAATCCACAATCATCTAACCTTCTGCTTTCCTCTCCTTAACACCATACCTACCCATTACTTCCTCATCCCCACTGTTCACTTCACCAACATGCCCATTGAGGTCCGCTCCAATCACTAGTCTCTCACCCTTGGGTACACTCATCACCACTTCATCCAACTCACTCCAAAATTTTTTTTTCTCATCCATCGCACACCCAACCTGTGGAGCATATGCACTAACAACATTCATCATTACACCATCAATTTCATATACACACACGTGGGTATAGACATAGATAGCTAGATATACAACAGTAGTCTACTTTTTGTTGCAAACTTACATCACCAAAACTAAAAGTATAAAATATCATGGAAATACATCAACCATCATTTTTTCTAGCCAAGCAATCCCCCTGCACCCTACATGAGGGATTGTATCTCCCCGCACCCCTTCTACTTAAATATGCCAACTCCAAATGACTTATAATATAACTTATATATAACTATTATATTATATTATATTATATGTAATTATTATATAATTTAGAATTGAATCCCGAAATGACATAGCCATCCTGCAGGATGTTTTGTGTCAAATAAATAAATAGTGTCATAATCATGGTCTGAAACTAAATGCCAAAAAATGCATTATTGTATACTTTGGGACCTTATCTACCCTCGGAAACTAATACATTGACAATACACCCCTAAGAGCTGACCGAGTTGTTCTGGATTTGGGAAGTTATGTGGACAGTGACCTAACTTTTGACCAACATGTGTTTATTGGAAGAAAGTCCTAAACAAAGGAATTGGGTCTAGATCTAGGGATGTCCTTTATTCTACTCTTCTTAGGCCAGTCATTGAAAATAATGCCCCCTTTGGCATGTATCTGTCCAGATATATGCAGCAATTGGAGCAACCACAGAGATATCTTACTAAAATGATACAAGGTCTAAACAACATGGCCTACCTAGATTGACTCAAAGCCCTGTCACTATACTCAGTATCCTAAAGGCTTCTAAGAGATGACCTGTGTCTGGCATACAAGGCATCCTGGATTTACTGCACATCAGGAAGTCAAATGGCATCAGAAATACTCAGTCTAGGGATCTTAACCTCGTCTGCAGCATCAACAGAATGGTTTGGAGGGAAAAGTATATTTTGCAGAGGATACTGCTGCTTTTGAACATACTCCCCATCCGCATAAAACAAAGTTAATTCCTTTCCACTTTCAAGCACAACTTAGATGTATGGATGTAAAACAGAAAATTTACCACAGAACTGTCCCCTTTACTACTAATGAACAGATGCATCTCCTAAATGCTTTATCCCATGCATGGGTCCCTTCAAATTATCTGTTTCATTATCACAGTTATTCACTTCAGGGGTAATATATAACTATCAACCATGGGATGGGTAAGGCCAGTTTAGGTTATTTTGAGCAGATAAAGGGAACTTGACTAGCCTTGAAATGACCCACAAGAGCAGCTACCCTAGTACTTACTTATGAACCAAGATTGCATAACAGTGGAAAAAGGGCAATTTTCCTTTTCCTACTGTTCGACAATTTTAGATTAAAAGGCACTGCGAGCAGTAAAATACTACTTACTCAAAAGGCTTAGATAAAAAAATATGACAAATTCATGTTTGATCAAGTAATCAATGACCAAACATGCTATACATATGTGTGTGTGTGTGTGTGTGTGTGTGTGTGTGTGTGTGTGTGTGTGTGTGTGTGTGTGTGTGTGTGCGTGTGTGTGAGTTTGTGTGTATATGTATATATTTATGGAGAGAGAGAGAGTGAGAAAGAAGTGAGTATTACAACTGAGTCTCCAGTCAGAGCGAATTAATTTGTTAGCAGTTTGAGAAATGTAGACATGTAGTTTGGAAACAAACTAATTTGTCCACACACACTTAAGGTATTTTTGGTGGGGGGAGGTGGGGGTAAGTGAAGAGGTGTTTGAATAGAGGAGTTTGGAATTAAGTGGTGGAATGGTGGAAGGTATTGTGCTGGTAAGACTGGCGAGTAAGGGTTAAGGGGAAGGTGTTTAGAAAGGAAGTGAAGTAAGGGTAAGGAGGAGTAAATTCAGTTTTATATAAGAGCTGTCAGGTGAGGAGATCAGATTTAGGCTTGAACTTGCTGCCCACCATTCCCAACTCTCTTTTTGTGTCAAATGGCATGTTGTGTGTTTCTATACATGACTCGGTTGGTAGGCAGAGAAGAGGGGCTGGCATGCCCCTCTTCTGTTTTCCTCTCTGCTGTTATGTTTTGGATTTTACAAGATGGTTGGCTGGATATTGAATTGAGCAGTGTCACAGTGCTTCTGGTGAAGTTAGAGTAAGTGACCAGATGGGTAACGCTGCTTGATTTGTGGTTGGACAGAAGTGAGTGGGTGATGCTCACTTCTGTTAAGTTGTTATGTTGAAGTTATGTAGCTTATTGTGATTAATAAATTCTGTGACTAATTAATTCTATGATTAATAAACATTGTTTAATAAAGGTCATCTTATGTGCAGTGTGTTTTTATTGGGTGGGGGGGGGGGGATCTGGACAAATGCATAGCAAGAAATTCACCTTGAGAGTTGAAGCTTGAAAAATGAGTCTGAATTTGTTTTGAGAACATATAACTACTTAGTTATAATCAGAGAGGCCTTATTCTTTGCTGTACATGAACTTTTACCTGGTCCATGTACTTTCTATCACTTGCAGAGAGACAGACAGTAGTGGAAGAGTGCTAACAGTTTTACAGCTTCATTAGTTTTGGTAAAATTAGGAGGTTTAGCTGTTCCAGTGCATTACAAGAAGAGAGGAGAAAAAAAAAGAAATTGTAGGAGCATGAAGTGTTTTATGGCTTTGAAATGTGCAACACAATGTAGTGATGATTCACAGACAGTAGTCAGAAGTGAAATATACCTCTCATCTTGTAACAGTTTTAAGATGTTCTTCATCTCACATTGCTGCAGTCCTAACACTTGGGTAGTCCGCTGTCCACGGTCGGCCCGAATATCAAACGGTCATGGCGCATTTAACTGACGTCAGGACGTCAGGGTACAAATGCGCATGACCGGCGTCATATCCTCAGTCTTTTTTGCCGCATGGTCCGATGCAGAAGCAGCATTGCAAGTGCCGGTTGGCGTTCTGAGATTTTTCTATTTAGAAGTTTCAGACCGAGTTCAAAGTTAAATATTTTTGTTTTTTCTTGCCTCAGTCATTTACTGGATGTCAGAAAAAGTTAATAATTGCGTTTCTTGTGGGAAACAGATACCGCATAGAGATTATCATACTTTGTGTATTCCTTGCTTAGGGCCTGAGCACGACGTTGTTGGCTGTCGCTCTTGTGCTAGATTTAATAAACGCACTATAAAGAGAAGGTTGGATTGTGCAAGGTTAGTCTTTGGGAAGCGGTGCAACTATAAAATGCCGTTGGATGCTCCGACGCCCGCTTCCTCGAAGAAGCGCAAGGACAAGACAGTTAAGCCTAGGCTAGAAGAACAGTCTGTGCCGGACGCCGGTTCTTTAGAGGTGTCGGTGGAGCCGGTGGCTCCACCGGAGATTTCTTTGTGTTCACAGAGTGAGACTTTATTATTGCAAGATGTGGCCTCTCAGGAGGCAAGTCAGGCTGAGGGGGCTTCTCAGGTTACTATACTCCCCTCCCTTCCTAAGGTGGTTAGGCCCTCTCCTTCTGTTACTAAGGCTTCTCCCAGGGGCAGGCCAGGTTTAGCTTCAGTTGGTGTTACCCCTAGCTCTTCAGGTACTATGCCCAAGAAGCATATGCTTAAAATGGCAGAAGATTTGATTACTTTGATTAGGGTTCTATGCCCCTCCTGCTAAGAGACCTAGGGTGGAGCCTGAGCTGGGGGTTTTGAGCAAGCTTCAGATGTTTCAGAGTCTTGCTGAAGACTTGCAGGAGTACTCTCCTTATTCTGATTCTGATGTGGATGATTCTACTCCTTCTGCTACTCCTCCTGAGGATTTTTCTTTTCTGAAACTCTTCATTCCATGAGGGAGCATTTTAAGTGGGAAGGTCAGGACTTCTCTGATTCCAGGAAAAGGCTTAGGGAATTTCTGTTTTTACCCCAGCATAGGCCTTTGGCTATACCTCCTGTTTTGGATGTAGTAGAAGATGTTTTTACAGAGGCTTCTCTTAATCCTGATTCTTTACCTCCTGCTCCTGTTAAACCGGATAGGTATTACAGGGTGCCTGACGTTCACAAATATCTGTTTAAAAGTCCTAGGGCAGACCCAGAAACTGTTAGCCAGGGGCCTAAGGGTGTTAAGGCTTCTGTTGTTAAGAATCCGGTTCCTACAGATAAGGAGGCTAGGGCCATGGATAGATGATGAAAGAAAGTTTATACTTCTTCCACTCTTGCTATAAGGGCTCTGAATTGCCAGTTTCACATGTTGAAATACCAAAACTATCTCCTTTCACAATTGAAGTCTAAGGTTGATGCTCTGGCAGTTGGTATTGATTGTAAAGAGTTGCAAGATTTAGTCCATGTTTCTGAACAGGTGGGTAAGCATTCTTTGCAATGTGGTTTTGATGCTGTACAGGCCTCGTCTAGGGTGGCTGCCACTGGGACTGTTCTTCGCAGGCACGCCTGGCTGAGGGATCAGAATTTGTCTGAACATGTTAAAACAAGGATTTTAGATGCTCCTTTACAATCTGACGTGTTGTTTGGGCCTCCTGTTGAGACAGTCTTAAAGAAAATGGAAGACAAGGCTAAGTCTATGCAGACTGTTAAAGATTTTTTGCAAGTCCAGCCTCCAAAGTTTAGTAGAAATTGGCCTACTAAGGGGTGGACGTATCCTTCTTATGATTCCCAGTCTAGGGGTAGATCTAGACGGGGTAAGGGCAGAGCTCAGGGCTCTTTCCGGCCTAGAACAGGGAGTTCTCCTGCACAGGCTTGGTGAGGGCAGGGTCAGTCCTTTCGTAAACAGACCCAATGACCTACCTTTTCAGCTGCCAGAGCCTGCTCGTCTGGCAGCACCTTTGGGAGGAAGGTTGGCACTCTTCAAAGAAAATTGGAGTTTAATTACCCAGGACAGATGGGTATTGATATCATACACCACGGCTACAGGTTTTATTTCCATACCTTGCCTCCTTTCAAAGGCATGCCAGACGTTCCTCCTCAACAAAGAATAGAGGCTCACAGACAGGTTTCTCTGTTGCTCCAACTAGGGCCATACAGCCGGTCCCTCTGCCAGAAGTGGGCCTAGGATTTTATTCTCGCCTGTTCCTAGTACCAAGAAGGGGAACACGTGGAGACCAATTTTGGATTTATCTATCCTCAACACTTATCTGGACATTCCCAAGTTCAAAATGTTGACGTTGCAGCGGCTTTTACCTCTGCTGGGCAAAGATCATTGGATGGTAACTTTGGATCTCAAGGAGGCTTACCTTCATGTTCCTATCAGACTCAGTTGCAGAAAGTATCGAGCTGGGACTACTCACTACCAGTTCTCTGCATTGCCCTTTGGCTTATCTACTGCCCAGAGTGTTCACGAAAGTTCTGGCTCCAGTGATAGCTTTCTTCAGACTAAAAGGAATACAGATCTATCCTTATTTGGACGACTGCCTGATTCTGGCTCAAGGAAAGGAAGAGCTTCTTCGTCATTTGGAGTATGTGATAGCAGTGCTAAGATGCCTAGGGTATTCTGTGAATGAAATAAAGTCCAGTCTAGTACCCTCTCAAGACATGTGCTTTCTGGGTGTGAGACTGAATACAGCAGCCCAGATGGCCTTTTAACCCCGGACAAACAAAAGAGTCTATCCCTTTACTTCCATCAACTATCTCATCAGTCCGGGCTGACTGCAAGGACAGTCCTTCAAGCCTTAGGGTTCATGGCATCTTGTATTCTGGTGCTTCCCAATGCCAAACTGCATATGAGGAAGCTACAATGGTATCTCAAAATGTATGGACACAGCACTGCCAGGATCTGGACACTGTCATTCCAATAATACCTTGCATTCAGAAGGAATTTTTGTGGTGGGCTCAGGAATGTCACCTAAACAAGGGACTCTCTGTGACCCGGCCAGAGGCAAGTCAGATTTTAACGACAGATGCCTCAGACAAAGCTTGGGAGCTCATCTGAATTGAAAATGGATACAAAACAAGTGGCCTGTCAGACTACAACATCTACATATCAACATGAAGGAGATGTTAGCAGTCCAGTTTGCATTAATAGCTTTCAAGGAATTCCTTCTTCCTGGACAGGTGTTGATTCTAACAGACAACACAACTGTCATGTGGTACATCAACAAGCAAGGGGAACGCATTCTTATCCTCTGTGCAGGCAAACAATGATTTTGTGGGAGACTGCTCTCAGTTTACAGCTCAATCTTCAGGCAAGGTTTCTGCCAGGAGCACAGAACTCCTTAGCAGATGTGTTGAGCAGACGAATTATGGATCCCCACGAGTGGAAATTGGATCCTCATGTATTTCAGAAATTGACAGTGTCATGGGGAACTCCAGACATAGATCTGTTCACTTCTCCACTAAACCATCAGCTGCCAAAGTTTTGCACAAAAAGGTTTCATCCCACAGCTTGGAAAGTGGATGCTCTTTCTTTCAATTGGAGCAATCTTCATGTGTATGCCTTTCCACCTCTGCCTCTCCTCCCAAAGGTACTTCTGAAGGCCAGACAGGACAAGCCAAGGATGATTTTAATAGCTCCAGACTGGCCTCGACTGCACTGGTACCCATTACTGAAAAGTCTAGTACGGAAGCCTCCATGGCCTTTGCCTTCGATTCCACACCTGTTGTCACAGGAAGACAGCCATTTGCTCAATGTCAAACTTCACTCTCTTCACCTCACAGCCTGGCATATTCTGTTTTGACCCATAAAAGGTCTCAACTTCCACAACAAGTTTTGAATGTGATTTTGGAAGCTAGAAGGCCTAGTACAAGGAAAGTGTACGCAGATAAATGGAAGAGATTTTTATTTTGGAGTGCAGCAAAGGATTTTGATGTTTCTGAGCCTAATTTAAGTGTGGCTCTTCAATATCTTACTGAGTTACTGGACAAAGGTTTGTCCTTCTCTTCTATTAAAGTTCATGCTGCAGCAATTTCAGCTCACTATGATTGCGACCCGCCATTGTTTTCTCATCCTTTGTTCAAGCAATTTCTCAGAGGGGCAAAGAATATCAGACCCCCACGAAGAGCTCCTACTCCTGCTTGGGATCTCAATTTTGTGTTGGAGAAACTCACTCTACAACCTTTTGAGCCTGCAGCTACTGCTGAGTTGAAATATTTATCATGGAAGACTGCTTTTTATTGGCCATTACCTCTGCAAGAAGGGTTTCTGAATTGCAGGCCCTTATGGCAGTTGAGCCTTTCTTGATTTTCCATAAGGATAGGGTATCATTACGCACTAATCCTTCCTTTATGCCTAAGGTGGTTTCTAGTGTGGCTTTAAACCAGACTATTCATTTGCCTACTTTTATGCAAATCCCCAGAATAAAGGGGAAAAGATTTTGCACACTTTGGATGTACACAGGCAGTTGCGTTATTATTTGGACAGAACTAAAGGGTTCAGGCAGTCTCAGCAGTTGTTTGTTTCTTTTGCTTTGAGTTCTCAGGGCAAGCCTGTGTCAAAACAAACTATTTCTAAGTGGATTGGGTTTTGCATTGCTTTCTGTTATTCCCATCATGGCAAGGAGGTTCCAGCTGGGATTAGGCCTCATTCCACTAGGGCTACTGCCACTTCCACAGCTTTTTTGAGGAGTGGCAACCAAGGATATTTTAGAGGCAGCTACTTGGAGTTCTGTGCATACCTTCTCTAGGCATTATCACCTGCCACTTTACTCTAAGTCCAGGGCTGGTTTTGCCACTGCGGTTTTGCAGGGCATTTTGGCAGCTCCTGCTTCCTTATAGTTAGCCATCCTCCCTTATCTCTGCTTTGGGATTCTACCCAAGTGTTAGGACTGCAGCAATGTGAGATGAAGAACATAGTACAGTTTTGTACCTACCATAAATGTAGATGTTCAAGATCCACATTGCTGCAGTCCAATTTCCCTCCCTCCTTCCCTCTGTACTTGGAGGTGGTTGTGTGGGTTGGGTTGTACATATTGTGTATTATATCTATTGTACATATAGTTAGTGCAAGGGTGGTTGGTTATTTGTTTGCTGTCTTTTGGTTTTGACCTTTCTTTTTAAGGTCTTCTGACATCTGGGGCAAGAAAAGACTGAGGATATGACGCCGGTCATGCGCATTTGTACCCTGACGTCCTGACGTCAGTTAAATGCGCCATGACCGACGTCAGCCTTATACTTTGATATTCGGGCTGACCGTGGACAGCGGACTACCCAAGTGTTAGGACTGCAGCAATGTGGATCTTCGAACATCTACATTTATGGTAGGTACAAAACTGTACTTTATATAATATAGTCTGTCCTGTCACATTCACAAGCACTGGCGGAGTGAACAGCTTTTAAAGGTTTTCTGTTTCTACCACTATTCTGTGATAGCTGCTGCTTATACTGCAGTAGGAGATAAGAGCATAACAGCTCTGAAAGGTACTTAACAAATCTTTGATGAGCACCTTTCTTCCATCAGAAAGGTGCTTAACTATGTTGTCTTTTTCCTGATTTAGGAACTTAATCTTAGCGCTCAATGTACATATGTTTCTTTCTGATGTGAGAAAGGTGCATAATAAATTCCTCTTTTTGCTGACTTTGAAATATATGTATTGCACACACTTGCATATAGACACACACACACACACACACACACACACACACACACACACACACACACACACACACACACACACACACACACACACACACACACACACACACACACACACCACATTTACTGTCATGTAGACAAAGTGAACTCGGTAGAATCCACTTCGTACAAAACCCAAAACACGAACATTGGCAATGATGAACTCCAATATTGCCGAACTACAAATCTCGACTCTATTTCAACCTATGTTAACACTCGTCCTTAAGTCACATTCAATCTGTATTTCGGCAATACCAGATTTCGGCAATGTGAGTTTTCGAGGACGTGGGTTGATGATATGATTATTCGACCAAGTCTGCTTAGCTTACATGATAGTAAACCACGCACACCATATATACTTATGTATGTATATATATGTGTGTATGTATGTGTGTTTGTGCATGTGTATGCACAAGCACATATGTATAAGTACATAATAAATATCTTTGAGGAGATTCATTGAAAGATGTGGTCAAATCAAAAAATTTCACTGATGATAAAAACATTGCAAAAAGCAATCATCTAAATAAAGTGATCACAAATTAACTCCATTTACATGGGGGTGCTCCTCGTATTCCCTGATCATAAATAAACTAACTCCAAGATCACACAACCATGAAAAGGAAAATATTTGCTAAATTGCTAGATATATATGGAAGCTAATAATTTTGACTGTCAGCTGACATCTATTTGGTTGACACACTTTAGTAGACTAAACATATAGTGGATAGGTGTGTGAGATCATTGCATTATTAAGGCTGAAAAATATGCCCTTTCTATGGCACTGTATGATTTTGGAGCTAGAATATAAAAACAGCAGAGAGTGTGAGGTGCAGCGGTGGGAGGATTGGTTCCCTGCAAAAACTGTTTCTCTAAGTTTTTATTTAGTGATTTTTTTATTTGCATGCTCTGTGGCTATTCTTCGTCACGTAACTAGTGACATATCGACATTATTTTCATCACTCCTTTAATGTCAATGTTAGCTATGTCATCATTTGCCTACTTTGACATATATGAGTATATATTGATTTATTACTGATGAGACTGATCGAATGTAAAACAACCTCATCAGCTATAACATTCATTGCCATGTAAACTAATCTAAAAAAGTCATTGCAAGTGTAAACCAATGATTCACATTTGTGATTATCTAAAAATAATGAAAAAAGCAAGGTTTTACATGGGGCTTTGCCACCACAACCTTCAACATTTATTATTATTTTATTTTTATTTACATTTGTTAACCGGGTAGTGTCCGACTGGGCCAAGAGCCCGTTTTCAGCAGAGACCTGGGGAGAAAAGATCCACAAAAATAATAAATACAATTAGTAAGATCTAGAACTATACATTAGTAGTTATATGATAACTAAAGTAACTAAGAACCTTATAGTAATAGCATAACATAGAACATATCATGCACTGATATATAGATAACTGAGTATTTTAACACTTATAGTGACCAAAATAAAATCAAAGAAAAAATATGTTGGCAAAATTGACTAACAAAGAAAAATTGTATAGTGACATATATCACATCATAATATAGAGATGCTTGATCAGTGCATGCCTTAAAGATCTATCAGAGCTTGTACCAAAAGTTTCAACTCATATGGTGAAAAAGGATTCTGCTTTTTAAGGGTGATGAGAGAAGCTGAGAAATACTAGGAGTGAGGAATTATCCGGGAGAACTACAGGGGCAGAGCCAAGTATTTTTGAGATATTCTTTTGTTTTTGTTTTAAAGGAAGAATAGTTGGGAATATTTTGTATGTGTTGAGGGAGAACATTCCAGGTCTTGGCTATTTTATTTGAATAGAGGGAGTCACCATTGTAGTTGTGAGACAGGGTCATTTTTAGCAGTAGCTTGTCTGAAGACCTAAGGGACCTGGTATTGACATGTGGTTGGACCAGGGTGAAAAGTCCAGGGCAGTAACCAGAGGTGTGAATGATTTTGTGGGTAAAGGTTAAGTTGGTTTAATGTTAATAGGTTGGGAAGTTCAAGCCAGTTAAGTTGCTGAAGAACAAAACAATGATGAGCTTTATGGGGATGGTTGCTGGCAAACTTTGCTATTTTATTATAGCAGGAATCTAAGTTATTAAGGTTGGCCTTATGCAAGTTTGTAAAAATGTGTGAGCAGTAGAGAAGGGTAGATAGAAGTTGAAATCTAGCTGTGGCTAGTCTGGCTTGGTGTGGTAGGAACGGTCTGGCCTTGTAGAGAGATCCGAGTTTTGCATGGACTTTTTTGATTGTTAGGGATATATGTATGTCAAAATTCAGCCTGTCATCTATTGTTACACCTAGGAGTTTGGTGTGATTTGTAGGGTCAATTTTGGTTCCATTGGCAGATTGAATAGAGAGAGGTGGAGAGTAGGGCTTGGAAGGTTTGTTTGTGAAAATCATTAACTTAGTCTTATTTGGGTTTAGAATGAGTTGGTGGTTAGATAGGTAAATTTCAATTTCTTGTAATGATTTTTTTTGTCTTATCTTGAAGTTCTTCATGGAAAGGGGCAGTGAAGATAAGATTTGTCATCTGTGTATTGTATGATTGTAGCAAATTGGGTTGCTGAATTTAGGCTGTTGGTAAATATGATAAAGAGGAAGGGTCCAAGTATGGACTCTTGGGGTACTCCAGTGGATACTGGCAGTAGAGTAGAGAGATTGTTTTCCCATTTGGTAGCCTGTTTATGATTTGAGAGGTAACTATGAAACCATGCAAGTGAAGATTAACTGAGAATGTAAGTGGCAAGTTTGTTAAGCAGGAGTTGGTGGGAAATGGTGCCAAAAGTTTTTGACATATCCAGAAAAATTGCTGAAACTAGTAGACCCTTATTCTTGAGGTGATGAATAGTGTCAGTAAATGATATTAGGGCTGTGTTATTACTATGTTTAGGTCTGAAACCGTGCTGGGTGTGGGATAGAAGGTTGTTAGTGGCGAGGTGATTGAGGAGTTGTTGGTGAATACATTTCTCTAAGATTTTAGCTATGGTGGGAGGATGGCAATGGGGTGGTGGTTATAGATATCTGTAGAGGGGCCGCCCTTGTGGAGGGGAATGATGTGAGATATTTTCCAGAGGTGAGGTACATACTGTTCAGAGACAGAACGATTGATAAGGATAGAGATAGGATAGGCAATAGATGGGGCAGCTATTTTGAGGAATTTGTTGGGAAGTTGGTCAGCAGCAAGGCAGCAGGGTTTTAGTTTGGGCAGGAGCTTATTTATATATGAAGTTTGAACAGATTTAAAGGAGAAAGAGTTAGTAGTTATAGTGGAGGGGGAGGGAATTAACAGTGGTAGATTTTGGTGGTTATCCAGGAGGGAGGTGATAGTGTTAATAAAGTGAAAGTTGAATTGTGATGCTAAGGATTTGGAGGTGATGGATGTGGAAGCGATGGGGGTGGAGGTTTTAGCAGGGTTAAGGAGGTAGCTTAAAGTTTGCCAGACCTTTTGCGGGTTGTGTTGGAACTTTTGCTGTCTGGTTTGGAAGTGGTATTTCTTGACATATTTATTGTTCTCTTAGTTTGATTTCTTAATTGCTGATAGGTGAGATCTTCTTTGTTTTTGGTTGATTGGTATAGGCCTTGGCTGTATCCCTTTTTTTTTATAAGATGTTTAGTGTCATTAGAAAGCCATGGCAACTGTTTGGATTTGGTGCATATTTTTCTGGTGAAAGCCAGACTATTTAGGATATCAAGAAATTTGTTAAAGAATTCTACTGTGAGGTCACGTTTTAGGCTTTTTAATGGTGACCAATCACAATGTTGTAGTAATAGATTGAATGTATCAGGGTAGACATTTTTCTTACAGCAGGTGTATTTGAAGGGACTGTAAGAATGAGTTTGAATTCTTTTTCTAAGTTGAAAAGTAGGGGTATGTTCACTAAGGATGATTGGAAGGCAGCTTACTTGGTAACCCAAGTTTGGTTTGTTGGTTAATATCTAGTCAAGTAAGGACTCTTTTTTTTTGAGTGGTTGTCATTGCGAGTGGGATAGTTAATAATTTGGGCAAAGTTGTGAAGATCGATAAAGTTGGTAGGGCAGTTTAAGGAGCAGGAGAGCCAATCAAGATTAGTCAGCTAAGATGATAGTTTCTTGGCTGAGAGTGGAGGCAGACCAGGAGAAGAGAAATTCAGTGTTGGGAATATTGTTTCCAGGGGGCAGGTAAACAGCTATGATAATCATGGCTTTGTGAGGATTCATTTGTAGCTGTGTGATGAGTAATTCTGCATTGGGGATGTCTGGTGACATACAGTTAAGTGTTTCTACTTTTAATGAGTCTTTAAACATAATAGCTACACCACCACCTCTTTTGTTTAGTCTATCTTTTCTTATTATATTATAACTGTTGAGAGCAATTTCAGGGTCTTTGATGTGGGGTTTTAACCAGGTTTCTGTCAAAACAGCTATGTTAGGAGAGTAGGTGGCAGAGACAGCATGAAATTCAGTAATTTTATTCATGAGGCTTCTGAGTAATTGGTAGGAACGTATGTACCTTTCATCCAGAGACATTTTGGCGAGTAGTATTAAAATAAGAGTCACAGAGGTGTGGTTGAGTTGTAGGTAAGTCATAGCTGGGTTGGGATGGATATCAGCTTGTAATTTAAATGTGTTAGGGAGTGCAGCAATAGGTTTTTTAGTTTGGTTATTACGCAATGGAACTTGAAGGTGGGCATCTGAGGGTATGGGGATTTAAATGTTTGAGATGGTAGAGAAACAAGTCAGAATAGTTGTATAGTTGTGGGCTGATGTGACTATAAGGTTTATTTGTTTGTTTGAGTGTTGTGTATTAGTGTAGGGGAGTGATAGAATTTAGTATTATAGTTGTGGAGGTCAATGGAATTATAGGCTAGGTAGAGAAGACACAATAGAATGTAGTACAGATAGAGTAATAATGCAACATGGTTGGAGGAGTTTACAGAGAAATAGGGGGAGTGGAGTTGTCTAGTTTATTGGAGGTAAGATTTGGGAGAATATAGACTATTAAAATCAGTGGCAAATTGAATAAGCAGTGAAAGTAGGGCTAGTGTGGTGGGTGGGGTGAGGTAATTAGGGAATGTGAAATGACTGGTGAAGTTGGGAATGGATGTATTGTCTTTACATGCAAATGTAATGAAAGAGGAGGTGTGTGGGAATGGGGTAGGGTATGGGAGTGGAGTGAGCCTAAGCATTGTGAGAGCAAACTGAGCTGGGCTAGAGCAGGAATCCCAGTGCACACAAAAAGCTATCACCCACACAGAAAATAGCCCAGAGATGCAGAGATGCTGAATTGGAACCATAAGTATAAAAGTTCAGCTAAAAACTACATCTGGTCTTCAATTTAGTACTCAGAGCTCATTTCTATTTATTTTATTTATTTTATGTTATTTTATATTTGTTGACTGGGAGTGTCTGACTGGGGAGAAGCCCTTTTAGAGCAGCCTGGAGAACAAAGCTCTAAATTTTACAAACAATATAACATCTACATGTGTCGCTAAGTGAAAGAAATAGACCAACACTAGAAAAGAAGCTAAGGTGAAACAAGCAGCTTATGAAAAATAATCAAGGATGTAATAATAATAGCAAGATATAAGGAACTGAGAGTGTACTAACAGGATAACAATAAAGGTATTAAGATTGCTGGTGTTCCAGATGGTGTGCTCCCCATTGTAGATAGGACACTACACAGAAATCATTTAAATTCCCGTAGTTGACAAAATACTTTCAGATTTCAAGGTGAACAGCATCTGGCATGTTAGAACAATATAGATAAGGGAAGTCATCAAGCCAGATCTGTATTGGGATAAGGATTGGCCCTAAGGGCTGGGTTGGTCAGGGTCGGGGATGAAGCAGGGCTGGGCGCATGATGTGGCTGGATGAAGCATCACCCCCTCAACATGCTCCCCCTCCTGGGGGGGCCAGGGGGTGGCAGCGACTCTGGACATGTGCCAGGCCTTTCCTGTGAATTGCCTTGGCTGTGGCGGGCACTGATCCCAACCGGTGTCTCTCATCATCTGGAAGCTAGCAGCTGACTTTGAAATGGTGTGGACCGGGCAAATCTGACTGTTTAATTAAAACAAAGCATCACAAAGGCCTGAGATGGGTGTTGACATGATGCGATTTCTGCCCAGTGCTCTGAATGTCAAAGTGAAGAAATTCACTGAAGCGTGGGTAAATGGCCGGAGTAACTCTGACTCTCTTAAGGTAGCAAAATGCCTCATCGTCTAATTTGTGATGCGCATGAATGGATGAACGAGATTTCCACTGTCCATACCTACTGTCTAGTGAAACCACAGCCAAGGTAACAGGATTGGCAGAATCAGTGGGGAAAGAAGACCCTGTTGAGCTTAACTCTAGAGGCACTGTGAAGATACATGAGAGGAGTAGAATAAGTGGGAGGCCTCGGCCACTGGTGCAATACCCCTACTCCTATCTTTTTTTTCATTTACCCAGTGAGGTGTGGGGGCAAGCCTCACTGGAGCTCTGGCTTCTGGCTCCAAGCACCCAGGCATCTGGGCGCAACCCATTCTGGGGACATTGTCAGGTGGGGAGTTTGACTGGGGCGGTACACCTGTCAGAGAATAACACAGGTGTCCTAAGGTGAGCTCAGGTAGGACAGAAACCTCTTGTACAGCTGCATAAATGAAGTAACTCAAGGGTCACACAACAGTGAAGAAAGGGAAAACTCCTGATTTATATTATGGTCGATCTACTGAAGTTTGATCTTTACATTATTCAACAAATACCCTACTCACAACTTTTGTCAAATTTACAGCACATGATAAATGTGTTCACTGATAAAAAATATAATACACACACACACACACACACACACACACACACACACACACACACACACACACACACACACACACACACAGACATACATATATGTATAGGTATATGAATAGATATATAAATAGATAGCTATATGTGTATATCTATCTATCTTTCTGTCTATCTATCTATTTAGCTATGTGGTAGAATTAGTGCAAGCTATTGTACTCAATAACTCAAGTACAAACAGTGTTCAGTCTCACAGAGGGTTTTCCAGTGGGAGTGGATCTGCATCAGAATTCAGCTTTGAGCCCACTGCTTTCCATACTGGTGAAAGACTAAATTAGCAAACAGGTCAGAGCGGACAGATCAACAAAGTTGCTCTATGCAAACGATGTGGCATTACAGGCAGACTCTGAGCAAGAACTTCAGCAAAGGATAAGGAAAAAATGTGAAGGCATATGGGATGAAACTGAGTACAGATAAGACAGTTGCAATGGCAGCAAATGGGGAAAAAAAGAAGCTGAGAACTGAGATAGAATGGAATGACTGGAACAAGTTAACAGCTTCAAATATCTTTGAAGAGTGGTTGAGGAGAAAGGAAGTCTGAATGATGAGGTCAAAGCTAGAATCAGAGGGTTGCAGCCAACTGGCAAAAAGTGTCAGGGGTAGTATATGACAGACGAATGCTAAAGAAGCTGAAAAGTAAGGTGTATAAACTGATGTTGTAATCAGTATACTGTATGGTATAGAAGCCTGGACAGCAAAGGCAGAACAGCTGAGGAAGCTACAGGTGATGGAGATGAAGAGCCTGAGATGGGTGGTAGGATGCACACTGTGGGACAGATGAAGAAGTGAGGGCATAAGAGCAGAAGCCAAAGTAGCTCCAGTTGCAGAAAAGGCCAAATAGAACAGATTATGTGGGTTCAGACATGTATAGAAAAGAGAAGGCAATCTGATGAAGACAATTTGGGACAGACCGGAAGGAGGCAAGAGGAATTGGGGGCATCCAGCAAAGAGGTGGATGGATTGCATGAGAGAAGACCTGCGACAGTCATGCAAGAGTGTAGAAAACGGTATGACAGTGGCATTGAATATAGAAGGCTGCTGACAGTTGACACAACACCCATACCCCATGTAGAAGATGGGAAAAGGGGGTTGATGATGATGATGATGATTATATATACACACACACATGCACCTACATGCACATGCATGGAGCAGATATACACATATACACATATGCTTGAGGAGGTGGGTTGTGGTTTGCAATTCAGTGCAGATTACATCACAAAAAATCATGATTAGTAAATTCTACTTTGGTTGTACTTGTTTCAATAAGATATAAGATTCCATACAATAACATTACACAAGTAAGTAAAATATGTATACTCTTGAGTGCAACAGCTATGAAATCTGTAAATTTTGTGTATTAGGAAAATATATGTGCATTTTTATAGTGTTATCAGACCAATATGTACACTTTGAATGCAGCATCAAAGAAATATGTATAGTGAGTATTATGAAAATGTATGCACATTTTAATAGTGTCATCAGCAAACATGTGCTATTTTAATTTCATGAAACAATCTGAAACCACAGGTAATTTATTCTGCCATACATAAATGCTCAAATCAGTTAAATATGACCACTTTGTTTAAAAATGTTGCTTTCTCTGAAAATGTACAAAAGATGGAAGAAAATCACATGCTTATTTTTTTATGCAAAAAAGTATGCCTTTTCTTTTGAGTAATGGTGATCTCAGAAGTTACAATATTGTTTAGCGTGGAAAGTAAGGGTGCAGAGAACCATATGTTACACTAGTTTTAGAAAAGTACCATTACATTTGAGGTAGAATATTTAATCCCTTTAGAGAGATAATCTCCAGGCCACTGCTACACAGAGCTAAGCAAGATTGTTATAAAATGCATCACACAAAAATGATATATATGAGAGGTAACACAGCTGGGTAGCCCTCAATGAACTAGTATCACAGCCATTATCCTGTGCACATATGACAGTGCACTCATACCTCTGCAAATGTCCTTGATGGGCTCCATGGTTATATGACAAGCCACAGACAGTCCATGACACACAGACATTTCACTTTGTAAAGATGTTATTACATCCGTCTGCCAACTGTGGGAGTGTATGAATATGGCATAGCAGTCGTAGGGTCAAAAGGAGGAGCTGGATATAGAGTCCATCTCTGTCTTACCACCCCCTCTAGCCATGCTCTTTACCACCTTGAGGAGGAGCCTGTAGGGTGTGTTGCCTAACACAATGATTTATGTGTACAGTTCAACATCCTGTATGGTGTAATAGTCATGGGACATCTGTCCAGTGCCCTGGGAGGCCTCACCATATGGACCCTCACCCAGTTAGTCTGCATGCACAGATGGAGTAATAGTGCTCATCACTGTACAACTCTTCATCCTGACAACTGCTTACAACTCCATGAGATATATCTGTGCCACATCTGTATTATCTGTTCATAGTAAAGAGATAAGAATTGCTGAATTTTCTTTTTACAGCTGGTGCTAAAGGGAGTCCAAGCCATGGAGGTGGAAAAGGGAGCCATGATGGTAGCAGCCTTGGAGGTGATGCCTGTGTCATATTTGGTGGATATGTTAGTCAAAGGTCTGCCACACTTACGTGGCATGATGTTTTTAATTCTTAGCATTTGCCCATCCTGTCCACTTGTAAGGATTTCTAGATCCAGTTTTGTAGAACTTTGGCTGCATGAACAAAGGCTGACATCGTATGCATTAGGATGTCTTTATAAACAGCTTTTGTGCAGAGCTTGCACACTACATGCAACTCACAGAGATGGAACAGGGTCTTTCTGTGGTGAACATTTGCTCCATGCTACTGAGTACCTTGTGCTTTCAGGGGAGTCTTATTTGTGAGATGAGAGGAATCTTTTCTGTTCGGTGAATTAAGATTAGACATCTGAATTTATTTATTTTGTTGTTAAGTCCTATTTTCATAACTTAAATGACAATGCTTTCCATCTTAAATGTCTGTTGGTCGCCTGAATCAAAGGTGGCAGAGGACAATGAAGGCTAGTTCACTGCTCAGTTGAGAAACTTGAAAAGCTGCAAACATTTTGGAATGGAATGAAGACTAACGCCTTACACTTGAGCTCCCCCTCCTGCTCCTGGCACTGTGTCTCTACTCACCCTCCTGCTCATGGTACTAAGGCACTCCTCCCCCTTCTGCTTATGCTGAGGCTCCCCAGTCCTCCTCCTCATGGTCCTTGGGTAACCTTCCACCTACTGCTCATGGTAATGAGGTACTGGGATCAAGACCTGAGTTGCCTTTTTTCCTCCTTGATCATTTCTTTCTCCTCAGGAGTTCAGCTTCCTGCACCCATCACATCCTCACCTCCTTTTATCATCTGGCCACACTCCAAATTAAGAAGTCTCAGACAGCTCTGACTCTGTCCTATTGTTAGACACTTGCAAAGCATTTTTTTTTACCCAGTATCCCTTTCAGTGAACACCTCCTGCCAAGCCAGTATGGCATTGTAAGTCCAGTTGATCCTGGTTCAGTAGGCTGCAGTCTCACTACTGCCTGCTCACCAACATAGGCCCATCTGTTTTCTTGAAGTTGGCTTGGCCACCTGTCCTACAGACAAGATGTTAAACAGAGGCCTCATCTGCCTGAGTTGATGGTGGTTTAACAAAAATGAGTAGGGAAGTATGAAATTATATTAATCAAAAGAAAACAGTGTGTGTATACATATATATATATATATATATATATATATATATATATATATATATACATATATGTCTACCTACACTGTTATGTTCTTTTGTACAAAACAATCATTTAAAGGGGAGGAATGAGGTTTAAAAGAAGGCAGGATCTGAATGACCTATATAATGTTTGACTAACAATGATTGGGTAGATTATAAGTGATGTATAATGTTTGCAGCAAAAATTATGCCAGTATGGTTTGTGATGTAAAATTGTTGCAACTAAGATTATGTCAATATGGTTTGTTTTCATTTATATAAATGTATGATTGCCTATAAGTGACAATTTAATAAAGATATTTCTTGTTTAAAAAAAACAATTAGACACTCTGTAACAATGTATTTGCCCTTCCTAACCCTTCTGCCACAACCAAAGAAAAATTATGAACATGTTCATATTTTACTACTTTTCCATATTTTCTAACTTCTGAATATAAAGCACATTCCCCTATCTATGATTTTAAATAGACCAAACACATTTCAACACAAAATTATCTAACCCAGATTCAACATTGTCTTAATGGCCATAAATTATATTATCCAGTATATATGTTTCCCCCTTCAATAACTCTGGTTTGCTTAACACCAAACCTTTAATAGATTTACAGTCCAGAACAATGTGCCAGTACTTCCTTCACCAGTACGGTATCAAATGTACTCCTTCAATTTCTATTGTATCTTACCTTTAATAGGCGTTCTTTGTAAAGGCACTCTAGAGAAAAACTCCCCATTCTGAAACACTGTGCATTTGTTCATGTCTAATAAACAAACTTCATTATTATATGGTACCATTTAGCTCTATCATTTCCTGTTACTTCAATATTTAACTTCTAAATCATTTTCCCCATCATGGGTGCTTCCCAGATTTTCTTATCCTTTATTCTTAAAACATCTTTCAAAATTGGCTGCTGAGATGATCAGTAA
The DNA here is from genome assembly GCF_019279795.1 of Protopterus annectens. Classification (NCBI taxonomy): domain Eukaryota; kingdom Metazoa; phylum Chordata; order Ceratodontiformes; family Protopteridae; genus Protopterus; species Protopterus annectens. The sequence goes on from NC_056735.1 coordinate 1,449,896,953, forward strand.
TAAACCTTCATCTTTTCCCGGTTAGAGATTGCTAATGATTGGCAGTGAATTTTTACGGTGTCGAGTTGCCAGCCCGGCGCACAACCTTCAAAGAAGGCACACTCACACATGCTCGCACCTACTTGCATGCCTTTAAATTCACTCCACCGCTGGGAGGACATGCAGACTCTGCATACAAAGTATAAATGTAAGGATGTAAGAAACACAAATTAATGCATTAAATGTACCCCCTTACATTCCTTTCCTGTATATCATTCCCATTTTGATAGGACTCAGAGAGGACCCCCCTCCAAAGAAAAACAAGTACAATGTCCAGTACACACTTTTCCAAGTTTATTTTGAAATGACACTCTGAAAACCTTCTGCATTAGCTGTTTCTTTTGAAATGACACTATGAAAGCCTTTCACATTAGCTGTTTCTCTATCCTTATTTCCACCTGTGATGATGTGAGGTATTGCCAGCTATTCCAGGAGAAGTAGGGCAGTGGATGTATAACATATGCCAGCACAGCTAGCAGGAATTTTGTAAAGAATTATATGTCATTTGTATATCAAACCGATTTGCACCTAATGCTTTTGTTGAAGACTGTATTTGTAAAACTGCTTGTGTTAAAACTGTACCAACAATGGGTATTGACTGTATTGTAACTGATTAAATGTATAAGTTTTAACAGAGGATACTGGAAGAGAAGAGGTTATTCTCAGTCCAGGCAACTTTGAAAAATAGTAAGAAATTAAATTACTTAATTTGTCATAAAGATTGTATCTTACAGTTCTGACTGCAGCCAGAGACTAAATGTCTGTGCCAGAGAATGGTTTATTATCTCCTTTAGGAAGAGTGTTTTATGGTTTGTGTAGCTTTCATATGCTCTAACACCTCAGCAAAGCTCTATCTGTGTGCATGGTAACACATATGTCCTAAATTTTAGTTCCATTTCTAGCAATGGGGGTAGTATGGGAACCAGAAATCAGATGACCAGATGTATGTGATGTCATTCTGTAATCTAGAACAACAATTATGTTTTAGTGCTAGATGAGACTGAAGTTGTATAACTCTCTGTTTTTGGAAACTGACAAGGAAGGACCCCTCACTTACTTCTTCTTGCCTTGCTCTAGTAAGTGACCAGGGAATGGGAGTTCTTTGGATCGGTTGAGAAATATAGTGAGATAGTTAAGTACTGTTTTTCTGGATCTGTCTGAATCTATTCATCTGTGTTACTTTAATATTTCCTGTGACTGAAACTGGTGTTTATTGTAAATAGATATTTAGTATGTTAATGTTCTTTTATTTATTATTATTAAATATATTTAAACTTTTCTTTGTGGCTGGTTCTTTGGAGAATATTTTAACCTTTTAGAGTACTTATATCTATTTTGTGACTCTGTGGCTACTCCTGAAAGCCTTACTGCATTGGTTAAAACACTACCATTTGTATTAATATTAATTTCACTCAGTATAATTGGGTACCATTGTAAGAGCCTTAGAGTATATGGCTTGGATAATCTGGTGACAGTAACTACCTAATAGTCTGGGAAGAAGGGCGCATAGCTAGTAAATCTGTGCTGGCCTTTCCCAGGTGTGTGTGTTTGTGTGTGTGTGTGTGTGTGTGTGTGTGTGTGTGTGTGTGTGTGTGTGTGTGTGTGTGTGTCAGCTGCTTGGAGCAGGGATGCAAAGCACTGGTTTTACAGGAAGGGTGCTGGAGGACTTTGCTTGGACACCTGGCTGAGGACTCACCTCTACAGCTGTGCCAGTGGGGAGTCTCACTGGGGCCCTGGAGAGAGAGAGAGGGAAAAAGAGAGAGAAATCCAAACCCTGGACTGAGTGTGTTCCCTGTGTGCTCTAAAGAGAAATTGTGCTTGATGCAAAGAGCTGCATCTGGAAATACTGTGTGAATCCATTTTTATTCCAAGTCAATGTCCCTGTCCAGTGTCAGTGGTAAGGATTCAGGCTGCTTGATTACAGGCCCAGAGAGGGGACATCACACCATCCTTTCACTTAAAGATAACTATACCCAAACGTAATTCCCAGTTTTATTTCCTAAACAGGTGGCATACTGGACTTTACTGCAGAAGGCTGTGGATTCTATTCCCAAAACAGGTAGTTGGACTAATTTTCCAGTACTGGCACTGCAGTATAATGGGGGTACTGCACAACTGGGTGTGCCACTCTTCGGATGAGATGCTAACACTGCAGGCTCTTCTGCCTGACTTGGTGGTAGCTCAGTTGGATATAAAATATCCCATAGCATTTACTGAGAAAGATTTCAGAGGAGGGGAATTCTCCAGTGCCATGGCCAAATTTCCCCTAGTCAGTGTGTATACTACCTTGGGTCTTCCCTGAAAAGAGACCATTGGCATAGTGTGCCTAATTAAATCAGTGAAGTATAAATTAATGAATAAAAATAAATACAATTTATTGCTGTCCTAACCAAATTAATATGCATTTATGTTTGCTTTCATTCAAATGAAGACCCACATTTTCTAATATTTCTTTCAAGCATACTATGTATTCTTTCATCTATGTCATAGTCTTAGTCAACGCAATCCTATCATCAGCAAAAGAAAAGGTTGCATGAAATAAATAACCTTCAAATATTTCTCATTTGCCATCTTCCAAACACTGCTTAAATTGACTTATTTCCCCATCAATAATCAGTGTAAACAAAGCATCGGTTAAGGAGCATCCTTGTTTGACCCTGCTTTCCATTTTTATTACCTGTTCAGACCACATATTTAACATCCATGTAATCAGTACCATTTCATAAACAGCTCTTCCCAAAGCCATAACTTTGTAATGTTTCCCTCAGCAGTGTATGACGTACACATCAAATACATTATGAATATCATAAACTAAAAACCTTCCTGCATCATTCTCTTTGGTTAGAAAATGCCCATACACTATTTCTCTTAATAAAATTAAGAGTTCTTATTAGTCTGTACCTTAAACTCATTTGAATTCCTTCTTCATGAATCTCACACCACTATACCAGATAAATGATCCTGCACCAGCTTCATCAAAATATTATAATTTGCCTGATGTGATAAGCCTTAGTTTTTTCAACATCGCATTCTGTTTCTCTTTCAGTATATATCTAATAACTGCCTGTGTTATACTACTATTGACAATCCCCATCACATCCCATTCATTCAAAATGTGATGAAAGTATAATCTCATCTCCTCCATAACCAGCTATGTTAAAGAAATGGGATAAAGATTTGACCCAGATGTTGCCAGATTGATTAGTGTCTCTGGTATCGGAATTGTTATGTGAAGGATGGGTGCACTTATCCTAAGAGTGTAGGGGAAAGAGCACAAGCTCTCCCAAGGGGGCAGTCTGGGGGATGGGTGCATCTATCCTGGGAGTGTAGGGGATAGAGGAAAGCCTAGTGGATGGGTGCACCTATCCTGGGAGTGTAGTTAATAGAGGGACAGCCTGGGGGATGGGTGAACCTATCCTGGGAGTGTAGGGGATATGGGGACAGCCTGAGAGATGGGTATACCTATCCTGGGAGCGTAGGGGATAGAGTGCACTCCTAGGGGAAATGTGCACCTATCCCGGGAGTGCAGGGGATAGAGGGACAGCCTGGGGGATGGGTGCATCTATCCTGGGAGTGTAGGGGATATGGGGACAGCCTGAGAGATGGGTATACCTATCCTGGGAGTGTAGGGGATAGAGTACGAACTCTCAGAAGGGGACAGCCTGGTGGTTGGGTGCATCTGTTCTGGGGAATGTAGGGAATAGAGGGACAGACTGGAGGATGGGTGCACCAACCCTGGGAGTGTAGGGGATAGAGGGACTTCCAGGGGGATGGCTGCACCTATTCTGTGAGTGTTGGGGATAGAGCAACAGACTGGAGGATGGGTTCACCTATCCTGGGAGTGTAGAGGATAGAGGGGCAGCCAGTGGATTGGTGCACCTATCCTGGGAGTGTAGGGGATAGAGTCTGTGGGCTGAGTGCACCTATCCTGGGAGTGTAGGGGATAGAGGACAGCCTGGAGGATGGGTGCACCTATTCTAGGAGTGTAGGGGATAGAGGGACAGCTGGGGGATGATTGCACCTATTCTGGGAGTGTAGGGGATAGAGAAAAGCCTGGTGGATGGGTGCACCTATCCTGGGAGTGTAGTTAATAGAGGGACAGCCTGGGAGATGGGTGAACCTATCCTGGATGTCTAGGGAATAGAGGGACAGCCTAGGGGATGGATGCAGCTATCCACGGAGTGTAGGGGATAGAGTGCAGTCCTGGGGGATGGGTGCACCTATCCTGGGAGTGTAAGGGATAGAGGGACTTCCTGGGGGATGGCTGCACCTATTCTCTGAGTGTTGTGGATAGTGCGACAGACTGGAGGATGGGTTCACCTATCCTGGGGGTGTAGGGGATAGAGGGACAGCCTGGGGGATAGGTGCACATATCCAGGGAGTGTAGGGGATAGAGGAACAGCCTGGGGGATTGGTGCACCTATTCTGTGAGTGTTGGGGATAGTGGGACAGACTGGAGGATGTGTTCACCTATCCTGGGAATGTAGGGGAATAGAGGGACTGCCTGGGGGATGGGAGCACCTATTCTTGGAGTGTAGGGGATAGAGGGACAATATGGGGGATGGGTGCACACATCCAGGGAGTGTAGGGGATAGCTTGGTGGATGGGTGCACCTCTCCTGGGAGACTAGGGGATAGATGGACAGCCTGGGGGATGGGTGCACCTATCCTGGGTGTGTAGGGGATAGAGTGGCAGCCTGGGGGATGGGTGAACCTATCCTGGGAGTGTAGGGGATAGAGGGACAGCCTGGGGATGGTGCACCTACCCTGGGATTGTAGGGGATAGAGGGACTGCCTGGTGGATGGGTGCACCTATCCTTGGAGTGTAGGGGATAGTTGGACAGTCTGTGGGCTAAGTGCACCTGTCCTGGGAGTGTAGGGGATAGAGGACAGCCTGGGGGATGGGTGCACCTATCCTAGGATTGTAGGGGATAGAGGGACAACTGGGGGATGGGTGCACCTATTCTGGGAGTATAGGGGATAGAAGATAGCCTGGTGGATGGGTGCACCTATCCTGGGAGTGTAGTTAATAAAGGGACAGCCTGGAGGATGGGTGCACCAACCCTGGGACTGTAGGGGATAGAGGGACTTCCAGGGGGATGGCTGCACCTATTCTGCGAGTGTTGGGGATAGAGTAACAGACTGGAGGATGGGTTCACCTATCTTGGGAGTGTAGGGGATAGAGGGACAGCCAGTGGATCGGTGCACCTATCCTGGGAGTGTAGGGGATAGAGTCTGTGGGCTGAGTGCACCTATCCTGGGAGTGTAGGGGATAGAGGACAGCCTGGAGGATGGGTGCACCTATTCTAGGAGTGTAGGGGATAGAGGGACAGCTGGGGGATGGGTGCACCTATCCTGGGAGTGTAGTTAATAGAGGGACAGCCTGGGGGATGGGTGAACCTATCCTGGATGTCTAGGGAATAGAGGGACAGCCTAGGGGATGGATGCAGCTATCCATGGAGTGTAGGGGATAGAGTGCAGTCCTGGGGGATGGGTGCATCTATCCTGGTAGTGTAGGGGATAGAGGGACTTCCTGGGGGATGGCTGCACCTATTCTCTGAGTGTTGTGGATAGTGCGACAGACTGGCGGATGGGTTCACCTATCCTGGGGGTGTAGGGGATAGAGGGACAGCCTGGGGGATAGGTGCCCATATCCAGGGAGTGTAGGGGATAGAGGAACAGCCTGGGGGATTGGTGCACCTATTCTGTGAGTGTTGGGGATAGTGGGACAGACTGGAGGATGTGTTCACCTATCCTGGGAATGTAGGGGAATAGAGGGACTGCCTGGGGGATGGGAGCACCTATTCCTGGAGTGTAGGGGATAGAGGGACAATATGGGGGATGGGTGCACACATCCAGGGAGTGTAGGGGATAGAGGGATAGCTTGGTGGATGGGTGCACCTCTCCTGGGAGACTAGGGTATAGATGGACAGCCTGGGGGATGGGTGCACCTATCCTGGGCATGTAGGGGATAGAGTGGCAGCCTGGGGGACGGGTGAACCTATCCTGGGAGTGTAGGGGATAGAGGGACAGCCTGGGGATGGGTGCACCTACCCTGGGATTGTAGGGGATAGAGGGACTGCCTGGTGGATGGGTGCACCTATCCTTGGAGTGTAGGGGATAGAGGGACAGTCTGTGGGCTAAGTGCACCTGTCCTGGGAGTGTAGGGGATAGAGGACAGCCTGGGGGATGGGTGCACCTATCCTAGGAGTGTAGGGAATAGAGGGACAACTGGGGGATGGGTGCACCTATTCTGGGAGTGTAGTTAATAGAGGGACAGCCTGGGGGATGGGTGAACCTATCCTGGGAGTGTAGGGGATATGGGGACAGCCTGAGAGATGGGTATACCTATCATGGGAGTGTTGGGGATAGAGTGCACTCATAAGGGATGGGTGCACCTATCCTGGGAGTGCAGGGGATAGAGGGACAGCCTGGGGGATGGGTGCACCTATCCTGGGAGTGTAGGGGATATGGGGACAGCCTGAGAGATGGGTATACCTATCCTGGGAGTGTAGGGGATAGAGTGCAAGCTCTCAGAAGGGGACAGCCTGGTGGTTGGGTGCATCTGTTCTAAGGAATGCAGGGAATAGAGGGACAGACTGGAGGATGGGTGCACCGACCCTGGGAGTGCAGTGGATAGAGAGACTTCCAGGGGGATGGCTGCACCTATTCTGTGAGTGTTGGGGATAGAGCAACAGACTGGAGGATGGGTTCACCTATCCTGGGAATGTAAGGGAATAGAGGGACTGCCTGGGGGATGGGAGCACCTATTCTTGGAGTGTAGGGGATAGAGGGACAATATGGGGGATGGGTGCACACATCCAGGGAGTGTAGGGGATAGAGGGATAGCTATCTCCTGGGAGACTAGGGGATAGATGGACAGCCTGGGGGATGGGTGCACCTATCCTGGGCGTGTAGGGGATAGAGTGGCAGCCTGGGGGACGGGTGAACCTATCCTGGGAGTGTAGGGGATAGAGGGACAGCCTGGGGATGGGTGCACCTACCCTGGGATTACAGGGGATAGAGGGTCTGCCTGGTGGATGGGTGCACCTATCCTTGGAGTGTAGAGGATAGAGGGACAGCCTGGGGGATGGGTGCACATATGCAGGGAGTGTAGAGGATAGAGGGACAGCCTGGGGAGTTGGTGCACCTATCCTGGGAGTATGGGGGATAGAGGGACAGTCTGGGGGATGGGTGCACATATCCAGGGAGTGTAGGGGATAGAGGGATAGCTTGGTGGATGGGTGCATCTGTCCTGGGAGACTAGGGGATAGGGGGAGAGCCTGTAGGATGGGTGCATCTATCCTGGGAGTGTAGGGGATAGAGTACAAGCTCTGAGAAGGGGGGGCAGCCTGGGGGATGGGTGCACCTATCCTGGGAGTGTAGGGGATAGAGGGACAGGCTGGGGATGGGTTCACCTTTCCTTGGAGTGTAAGGGATAGAGTGACAGCCTGAGAGATGGGTGCACCTATCCTGGGAGTGTAGGGGATAGAGGGACAGCCTGGGGATGGGTGCACCTATCCTGGGAGTGTAGGGGATAGAGGGACAGCCTGGAGATGGGTTCACCTGTCCTGGGAGTCTAGGGGAGAGAGGGACAGCCTGTGGGATGGGTGCACCTATCCTGGGAGTGTAGGGGATAGAGTACAAGCTCTCAGAAGGGGACACCCTGGGGGTTGGGTACACCTTTCCTGGGGAGTGTAGGGAATAGAGGAACAGCCTGGGGATGTGTGCACCTATTCTTGGAGTGTTTGGGATTGAGAGACAGACTAGAGGATGGGTTCACCCACCCTGGGAGTGTAGGGGATAGAGGGACTGTCTGGAGAATGGGTGCTCCTATTCTTGGAGTGTAGGGGATAGAGGGACAGTCTGGGGATGGCTGCACATATCCAGGGAGTGTAGGGGATAGAGGTACAGCCTGGGGGATGGGTGCACCTATCCTGGGAGTGTAGGGAGTAGAGGAATAGCTTGGTGGATGAGTGCACCTGTCCTGTGAGACTAAGGGATAGAGGAACAGCCTGGAAGATTGGTGCATCTATCCTGGGAGTATAGAGCATGGAGCACAAGCTTTCAGAGGAGGGACAGCTTGATGGGGGGGGGGGGGTCACCTCTTAGATCTTTCATTGTTTCTTTGTGCATAACACCTGAAACTTGATTGCATGTGGATAGCTGCACTCCTCTACTAAGGGCACTCCATAGCACATTATAGTACAGTGTAGCACATTATAGCAGTACATAAATTTTAAATGCTACTACCTCTATTTTAAGAAGCAAATAACAGCTGATAATTTTTCTAATGTAAGTATTTGCTTGGGGTAGTGCTGTCATATCTTTAATAATTCCTACATCAGGTGTTGTTCTGGGAGTGTAGGGGACTTATAGCACAGAAATCTGCTGCCACCTCCACTGAGCTACGTCTACTTATGTTAAGTATTTTTTGGCAGTATAGCAAGTGCTTCATGCTTACTGACAGCCTGTTGCTACTACCTGAAAAAACAAAATCTAACAGATGGAAATACTTAACCTGGAGGCTAAACTCTGACATTGGGATACTGTTGGTAAGCATTTCACTGCCACAGCACTGCACTAGTCATTGCACACCACCAAATATTTAACCCATGCTAAGATTACTAAAAGCAGCCTAACAAAGGATCCTAGATTCCACACAAAGGAAAATTGTAGCATTAAGTACTTGATGTAATATAACACTTACTTCTGCATCCATCAACACTATGTTTTCAGGGTCTATATCAAATTGTCAACAGCTCACAATGTTGACTCTGAAATGTTGGACAACAAAATGTCGAACTATGAAAATAGCGAACGGCCATATAACTGATTTCTTTCTAATGGAAAGAAATCGGTTGGCCATTCTCTGACACCTGCCCTCTCCCAAGTATAGTGCAGTCTCAGAGTTAGAATATTTAGTTAGGGGGGTGTGGGGGGCACAGGCCCCCATGTTGGGGGTGTGTGTGTGGGGGGGTGAAGCTGCCCCAGTTAAATATATTTGTTTATGTGTGCCATTGGAAAGAAATCGGTTATATGGCCTTTCGCTATTTTTGTAGTTCGACATTTTGGTGTCGAACATTTCGACATTATGAGCTGTTGACAATTTAATATAGACCCTGTCTTCACGTTAGTCCCAAAGTAATCACCAGGGTACAGGCAGAAAATCATTGGGCCATCAAAGCCTACTGTCACTCAGGGAACTGCCTTAGTCATTGCTGATTCTAATGTATGATGCACCAACTCAGCAGGCTAGATAAAGATGGATCTCAGATATTTCTGGCACTCTGAGGACTTTTAAACCTGAAAAAAACTGCAAATTGGTGGTGGCCAGTATGGGAATGAATGGCCTTAGATGTTCCTTTCTAACGTGCATCCCGAGAAGCATGGAAAAACGTACTGAGCATTTCTTAGAGGCAGGGAAGACACTTGTTTTGAGTAGCATCTTGCCTTCACCGGGAATATTATTTATTATCCAGATAAATTGTTGGTTATGGCCTCAAACATATGTCCTATGCAGCCCGACTGAAAAAACTCCGGCTGTACTCAGTGGCATAACGCTTACTCAGAGGTGATCTCTGCCTGACTTACAAAGCCATGTCCAACTCAGAATTGATGGACATGCTCCACCTAAAGAAATCCAAGTCACTGCGAGCCACGCGCTCTAATGAGCTAAACCTCACCACAACAATAAATAGAACATGCTGGAGGGATAGATTCCTGTCACAGAGACTCCCCATGCTTTGGAACAAAATTCCTAACTACATTAGGCAGGGCCCCTCACTAACACTCTTCAAGAGAAGCCTTGATGAGTGGATGGGTAACAGAAAGTACACCCTTGGGATCACTTCATTGGCTCTACTTGACAGAGGCTCAGTTAATTAATCAATGGGGCGGCGAAAGCCGACACTCTGGCTAGGCTTATAAATGCCCTCGGGCAGATAGCCTAGTACCTACCTATGAACCTATGTTCAAAGGGGCATCCAATCTGGGATGAGATGGTAGAAAAAGCATCCTGCTTTGGCAGGGATGGCTTGTACCTCTGACACCAAGGCTTTTCCATACAGGTAAATGTATCTGCTCCACCTGTAGTGCCCCTTTAGGCAGGGTGAACTTACAGGACATTCCAACATTACAATTTCAGATCCAGACAAAATCAAGGTGGTACAATTTATTACTAGGAGACTAAACTGAAAGATGCCGGAACTTGAGGTACTTTTGCAACTTGAAAACATCCATACTTGTGTAGTTACTGAAATTTGGTTCTAGTGCACTGAAAGCACTTTCTATATACCAGATTTCATAACCTATCGCGCTTTCACACTTAAGGATAACTGTGGGAGAGTATCGTTTTTGCTAGGAATAAGACCCCTCATATCAGACTAGCCTCAATTCTACCATATAGTTCCTACAGATCCAAATCATGCAAACCATTATAAATACTGTATCATTTCCTTCTAGAGATCTCCATTAATGCACACAAAGGTCCATGATAACTACTTCAGTGCACTTAAAGGGATCAATATCAAACCTAATGCTATCATGTTAGGTAACTTTAACTGCCCAACCATTCGCTGTCATACTTAGTCCACAAAAATAAATGTGCTTATCATGCCATGAGCATCGTTAATGGAGATGCCATGGAACAAGCTACTAATCTTCCCAACAGGGATCCAAATAGTTGTGATCCGGTCCTTACTAAGCCCTGACCTATAGACACCCTATGTCACTAAATCTCTGATAAAATCTGACCATATATCGGTCATCTTTTCCCTTAGGGTTTTTGGTACCTTCTCACCACTACACTCATCAGCCTTTACCTACTTCTCTAAGATGAACTTGCTGCAGCTCATAAATGACCTAGACAAATTCTCCAAGTGTTCTCCTATTGTAGAGCTGGTTGAACAAGTAGCCCCTTAAACCTCTAATGCCCACCAATACTGCAGTAATTGAATAGATTAGTCTGTGACTGTCCTTTTTAAGCATAATTATGTGTTAAAGAAAAAAACATATGTACTGTGATACTAATATCAATAGAAAATATACCAAAAAAAGAGGGAACAACATATTGGACCTGGTCATCACCAACATGGGGACTCTGTGTTCCACACCAGAGGTAAACCCCTCATTGGTAAGATCAGACCATAAACAAATTTCCCTGGACATCCATATCCCATCCCCACCCCCAGCCAAGGAAATCACTGTAAAGAATTTCTCAAAAGCCAACTTTGCACTTCTCAAGACTGAGGTGGAATCCTTCAAAGCACCCGGGCCAGAGGATAATACAGCCCAATCCGCAGAATCCTTTACAAATGCATTCTATGAGCACCTGCAGGAATGTATGGATTGGGCTATCCCAAATAAAACCAAGACTCACCCCTCCAAAAACAGGAGACTGGTCTGGTGGACCCCAGCCATAAATAAGCTATACAACAGAAGGAGGAAGCTACTACATGACAGAGCAAAATCCCAAAAAGGGAAGGCATCTCTGATCAGTATTAGCAAGAAACTTAGATCCCTCATAAAATCATCAAAGGCCAGTTTCGAAAGAAAAATTGCCCTAGACACTAAAGATAATCACAAGGCCTTCTTTAGTTATGTCAGGAACATGGACGGAAACTCCCATATATGCTCTGAATTGTTGCATAACGGTACAAAATATACCGAACCTACAGACATAGCCAACATCCTGGCAGACAGATTCAGCGCAAACCCCCCCTTCCCCCCAAAGGAGCAAATGCCTATCCCAACTGAATGTAACCTCCCTGACATCACAGATGCACAGGTGAAAGCTGCCCTCTCCAAAGCAAAAAACACAGCATCTATGGGACCGGACGGTGTCCCAGGCAGTGTCTTACACGAGCTCCAAGAAGAACTAAACCCTCACATTGTCACTGTTCAAACTTAGCCTTACTACAGGATATGTACCCAAAGAATGGCGTACAGCTACAGTGGTCCCACTCCACATAGGTGGTGCCACAACGGACCCCGGGAACTATCGCCCCATAAGCCTGACTAGTCTGGTCTGTAAAGCTATGGAGCGTATTATCATGGAACTCATAAACAAAGACATTGGGAACCTCCAGACACTGAACCCTACGCAATTTGGCTTTGTTAAGGGCAGATCTTGCCTCTTAAACCTAGTTGATTTCTTTGAAACAGTTACCAAAGCCATAGATGAGGGCAAGGTAGTCCACACAGCCTACCTGGACCTCGCAAAAGCCTCCGACACAATACCCCACTCGGGCATCATAAATAAGCTTACCAGCTTAAATATCAACCCCTATATCACAAGATGGGTTGCAAACTGGCTCAGAGATAGAACCCACATGGTCAGAATCGCAGGTGCCATGTCGGAATCCAAACCAGTTACAAGTGGTGTCCCACAGGGCTCAGTTCTGGGACCTCTTTTGTTCGGTATATACTTCTCTGAGGTTCAGGCTAACACGGGGGGATTATGGCTGACAAAGTTCGCAGATGACTGCAAACTGGGGGCCATAATCGAATCTCCAGCTGACACAAGCATTCTCCAAAAGGGTCTCACAGAGACGGATGCTTGGTGCCAGAGCCACGGCCTCAAGCTAAATGCTAAAAAATGCATAGCCATCCCCTTTGGGAAAAACAAGGTGCCCACAAATTACCACATAGGTGGTAATCCATTGGCACGGAAGAAGTAATTAGAGATTTGGGGACCAACATAGATAGTAATCTCTCCTTTGATAATCACGTTGCCAAAGTGGTTAGAAAGACCTTCTATATAGCCCACATTATCATGAAAGGGTTCGCATCTAGATCAAGAGAGGTCATTGTGCCCCTCTACTCGTCACTCATTAGGCCCATAATTGAATACAATGCCCCTTTTGGGATATACCTTACCCGACACCTGCAGCAACTGGAGAGACCCCAAAAGTACCTCACCAAGAGGATCATGGGCTACAAACAGATGTCCTATGCAGCTCGACTAAAGAAACTCCAGCTCTACTCATTTGCTTACTGCTTACTCAGAGGCGATCTATGCCTGACGTACAAAGCCATGTCAAACCCAGAATTAATGGACATGCTCCACCTCAAAAAATCCAAGTCCCTTAGAGCTACACGCTCCAGGGACTTAAACCACAGCACAAAAATAAATAGGACATGCTGGAGGGACAGATTCATTTCCCAGAGGCTCCCCTCACTCTGGAATAGAATCCCAATTCATGTTAGACACAGCCCCTCTCTGACCCTCTTCAAGCGAAATCTGGATGCGTGGATGGGAAATCGCAAATTCACCCCTGGGATCGCTTCTGTGTCCCTGCTAGACAGAGGCACAGTAAACTAATCTTAAAAGGGTACCTTCTGTGACCTACTTTACAGAGTCACAGTAGGCTAATCAAATAGGGAGGCGGAAGCCAAATACACTCTGGCTAGGCTTATAAATGCCCTAGGGCAGATAGCCTAATATCTACATATGAACCTAAAAGAAGAAATGTCTTGAGAAACTTTAAAAAGACCAGTCATCCCACCCTGGAAATGCACTGAAACAGACTAGAAAAGATCTTACCAAAGTAAATTCAAGTTTACATTTACAGCAACCACAGACACCAGAGGAAATTATGAATCATTCTTCATGTACGTTAGGAAACTAAGAAACAATGCCCAACAAAACACTGAATTACTCAGCAGTGATACCACACATGCTCTTAACCAAAGGATATAACAGATATCTTATCAGGCAAATTTATTTAAAATTTTATCCCACAAAAGCATATTGTCCCTGTCACCATCTTGCTAAGTTACCTCTCCCCAAAATCACTAGAGAACAAGTCATAGAATCCCTATCCAAATCTACAAATAATACCACCCCAGAACTTGAGATCTTATCAGTATGCAGTTACTCAGTGCTAAATATAAACTATCTGAACCGCTTTAAATATTTCAGTCTTAACTTAGCTACTGGGTTTGTTCCAGAAGACTGGAAAGCTGCTACATTGATGCCACTCCATTAAGGCAGCTGTTTGTCACACCATGGCATCTATATGTTCATTTATCTCACCAGGCTTATTTATAAAGCAGTACTATGAATCATATCTAGATTTATAAATGCAAATATCTGAAAGATTACTGGCCTTCACTCAAACCCATTAGATGTTTTAAAGGTTAGATCATGCCTCCCAAACCTGGTAAGATTTTCTGAAAGGGTCACTGAGGGATTGGTCAATAGTCTGTCAATCTTGATCTGGCCAAGGCTGTTGGTACCATTCCCCATACTGATACCATAGACAAATTGGAAAAACTCGTTACAACCCCCTATGTAGTCCACTGTATTGCATTTTACCAATCTGATAAAATCCAAGCTGATCATTGCACATATACTCTAACAAACATAAAAGTGTAATTAGTGGTGCCGCATAGGATTCTTTGCCTGAACAAACTCGATTTTCCTGTCTGTTTTACCTTCCAAAGATATGCAGTCTGTGGATAGGGGACTCTAAATTGTCAATAGGTGTGAGTTCATGTATGTGTGATACTGAAGAACTACCTGATAATCTACTTCTGTTTCCCCCCTTTTCCTAGTAATATCCATGGATAGGGTGTCTGTCCAAGGGGTCACTCTAGGAGTCAGCTCTAATTTCTAAGAGAGAGAAGTGAAATGCATCTTATGGTCTTGGTGACTGCTTATCTAGTAACTTCCTTTGTTGTTATTTTCTCAAAGGAAAAAAAGGATAATCCTACACCCTTTGAAACCAGTCATTTAAGACTTTCAAGAAAATCTTTAATTGTCACATACTTAATGACTTATAATAACCACAAGGAATATAATATTTTCCAGGAGAATAATCATCACTAACAATTCTTAAAGCTTATTGGAGATACAAAATAATAAAATGATTATATAAATGAAAATTAGATATACTCTGAAGTATACCAATTAAAACTTGTTCCTCCCCTCTCTTTTTTACTAAATGTCCTCCCACTATATGCTACATATCCTGTAATATCTCAGGAATATAACAAAATTTACCATTTAGCATATATAAATCTTCTATATAAGTGTTCTTTTTCTCATTCATACAAAAGGGAATGCATTATCCCTTTCACCTTAGGTCTGATATTTCTGTTCCCATTCTCAAAAAAAAAAAAAATTCTGAAAGTCTGAGTTATATATATTCTAATATGACACATTAGATGTCTTTAAAATATTTAAATCTGTTATTAAGGTCCTGCAACTGACCAAACAAACTCTCTGTATTGAATGCCCGTTATTTTCTAATAAGTAATTACTTGAAAAATTCAAACAGTAAAGCTTTATTTCTCTAACAGTCCTTTCTCCTTCTTTACTTCACTCCCTCTTTTTTATATCAAAATGATTAGAAGTTATTTTTTCCAAAATAGATGCAATCTTCAACCAAGGCCTATAATCTTTTCCCACAAGTTTATGTGTAAACTAAGGGAGTTAGGTATATGTATATTGGTTAGTTTCCAGTGTTATGTCTTGTATAAAAAAAAAAAAAAACAACTGATGCATTCCCTGTTTTAGTAACAAACACATTTAAAACATTAAAAAGAGCAAAGAAAGAAGTAATAAGACCTGAACATGTATCTTGTCCAAATACCCAGAATTCTCCACCCCAAATTAGACAAATGGTGTTATCCATCTCAGATACTTTTTTTCATCTTGCAATATGCATTTATCTAAGAGTAAATGGCAAAGTCATGCAGCAGTCATAGTGTACCTTCTTCCAACTCTAGTGAGTTAGTAAACCACTTCTGATTTGTCCAAATTGCTTGTGCAGACTTGTGCTAACCTTTCCTTGGCTGTGTGGACTGGTGCAATCCATGTAGCAACTCCACTGTTCTCTGTGGCCATACGTCAAACACATTATCTGTACAACAAACATTGCACCCTATAATATTTCTACAGCCCTTCTCATAAACCATATCATACAATAGTACTAGTCATCATGGAGAAACAAAAGACAAATGCAGCTTCTGTTGCCAGCCTTATAGCACACTGAATCCTAAGACAGTGTAAAAACTGTCACATGCTCACCTAAAACAAACTCCTACTTAACCCAAAAGGACACAATCTGTGAGTGATGTAAATTCTTATCTAAACTAGTATTTCTCCTCCAGGTAGGTGCATGCAGTGAGCAAAACACTGTCTTAGCCCCATCCACAGCTATGCAACATCCACAGATTGTCACCACAAAACTGTCTTACACTGATGCCATTAAAAAAATCTGTGTCCAAGCTTCCTAGAGCTCCTAGGTCTAGGTATCATCCTTTATCCTCATATCTACCTTCTGCACACTACCCACCATCAACAGGTCATAACACAGCACTATCTGACTTTATAGAAGGTACAGCTTTGAAATGAGGGTCACACAACTAGTCTGCAGAAGCCTTTAAGACAGCAAGACTAAGCTAGTATTTCTGACAAAGTCTTGGTCTTGGTCATAGGTGACCTCATAGTAAGACACACAGTTGCTCCACTCACCAAGCTGAGCAAAGACCTCTGTTAGCTGTTCCTCAGGTACCAGGATCCGCAATGTCACTAGGTCCCCCAAGTACCTTCACTCCAGGTACACAAAGGATTTGCACACATGAGAGTGAGTGACTTGTGCTTGGAGCAGATGAAGAGGGACATAGTGGAGCTTTCTGAACATGTATCTGGACAAGTGTGAAACTACTATTGAGCAGTGTTTTACATTGAGAAGAATGATACTTCAATACGAACAAAATATAATTGACTTTAATTACTGGCTTATCTACTAGTGTCATTTTAGGGAGAACACACACACACACACACATATATATATATATATATATATATATATATATATATATATACAGATGTGTGTATATATATATATATATATATATATATATATATATATATATATATATATATATATACACACATACACGCATATACATATACATATACATATACATATATCAGCCTGTGAGGAGATGTTTAACATCCCCAGCTGCTTTGCTAGGGATGGCTTACATCTCTTCTCATGGCTTCTGCATATTGGCAAAATCTTTTTAAGAAAGATCAGTCTCTTCAAATTACCTACATACCCAACCATGATCTAAATCATATAAATGTAGCACTGCTCAATGCTAGAAGCCTTAACAAACAGTTGCACTCCTTAGAGGCATTTCATCCCTTTGAAAATATAGATATATGCCTAGGTACTAAAACATGGTTTCAAAATAGCAAAAGTACTCTGCAGTGCAGGGTTTTAATGCCAACCACTCCTTAAAACCCAACACCAGATTTTATGGTGTAGCTGGAGGGCATGGGTTAGTGCTCCTAAAAGAACATTATACATAATGACTCTTAATGTAGGACAGTGACCTTGAACTCCTCCACATCCTTCTCATGATAAACAAAACCCAGTACCACATTGTTGTCCATACCCTCTCTATGACCCTGATGAACTTTGAGGCATGGCTAAACAACTTGACATCTTGACATCACTCACTATCAAATTCAGTACTATCCTCTTCAGTGATTTAATTTATTCCTCCGTTAACTTGGAATCCTATACAACCACAAATAAGTATGGGCAAAGATTCCTGGACTTCATTAATGCCAACTCCTTAGATCAGCTAGTCAAATCCCAACAAAGAACTCAAAATATTGGACCCTGTTCTCATCAATATAGCACCCATAGTTACCAAATTACTGATCAACTCTGACAGCAGTGCAGTAAGACTTACCTTAACTGTCATACCATAGTTATCTCAAAGCCCCTCTATCTTTAAGAGACTACTCCAAGGTAAATCATTATTGGTAAACAAATGATCTGATGAAGTTCAAACACCTTCCTCACCTGGATACCCCCATCTTACAAGTTGTAGTTCATGGGTAGTCTATGCACACCTCTAGGCTTGCATTATTTTATTTTTTTAATTTAATTTAATTTTTTTTTTTTTTTTTTTACCAGGATAGTATGAATGGGAAATACGAGCTCATGTTCAGATGAGGTGTAGGGAGAAAAACAAACAAATTTGATAGACAATACCATAAATGGATCTTATAAGTGACAGTATGTACATACTGATGTGGTAAAGCAAAATTTACATTTAATAATAGTTATCAACATTTACAGATATGATAAGACATATGATATGACATAGAGCTATGATAAGACAATATTTACTTGATAATGAATTTATCAGCATTTGTGATACAATTCAAAAACATTTTCTTCTGCATGTGTTAGTTTTATGATTATATGTTGTATAGAAAGTTTAGATGCTTCTTATTGTCTAAACTAAGATGAGGCTAGAACAGGAAGTAGAAAGGAGAGACAACAGAGTGAAAGGAGGTTGAAAAAGGAGGAGGTGTTATCCTGTGGGTGTAATGTAAATAGAAGTTTAGATAGCTGCAGTTGTCTCTTTAATTTAGTTTTAAAATCTTTGATTTTGTTAACAGTCAAGTTGTGTTTGGGAGCTTGTTCAAAAAGTTAGAGATTCTTACTGAGAATAGTGAGTCCTCATGAAAGTTTTTGGATTTCTGGGATGTGATTAAGATGTGATTAGGGAAAGTTCTTTGGAGTGGAGGTTTCTTTTGACGATTGCCACTGGATGAGGTTAATCAGTGAAGGAGTTTTGGATTTGTGATTCAGTATCATGTGAGCCCTGACTAGATGGGTACAAAAGATCTGATGAGGGAGTTTAGTCCAGATTAGAGATTGTAGGGATGTGCAGTGATGGGTTTGACTTGTGAGGTTACATGCAAATTTACTCTTTTTGTTCTAGCACTTTTTAGGTTTGGCCTGGGTAGAAGAGTGGAGATTAGTAAATATTCCTTAGGCACACAGCAGTCTGAGGGGTGGGGGTGGGGGTGTTGCTGCTATTTTCCTACTGTGGTCATTGTGGAAGTATGGCTCAGTACAGAAATCCCAGCTTGATTTTTTTTTACTATTATGTCTCTTTGAAGATTAAAATTTAATTTGTTGTCAATAATGGTGCCCTGTAATTTAGTATGGGTGATGAGCTCAAATATAATATTATTAGAGGTGGACTATACTGAGGCTGTTGCTATATGGAATCATATTTTGGGAGCAGTATGTGAAATCTGGTTTTCCTTGGGTTTAAAAGTACTTGGGATTTTTGTAGCCATTTTTCAATGGACATGAATACTTTCTGGGTGATGGTGTGTAGGGTGCAGAGTCATCAAAATTTTGAATAATGGAAGTAAGTTTTCATAAGTTTTCATTCCTTGTGCATATCATTAATAAAGATGTTGCAAAGAACTAACCTCAGTACAGAGCCTTGGGCGTTGCCTGCTCTGACTGTGAGGAAGCTGGAATTGGAGTCTTGCCATTTGGCAGACTGGGTATGATTAAATAGTAGAAAGAATGATCCAGGCTCCTCCAGGTTCACACTCTTTTATTATAAAACAGAACATTTTCTGTTTTATAATAAGAGTGTGAACCTGGAGGAGCCTGGATCATTTTTTCTACTATTTAGTGGTGATTTTTTTGTGTTTGTGTCTTGGATTCAGACTGGATATGATTGCTGTGGTAGCTGAAGAAAAAGTTGATAGAGGTCATGGAGCCTGTGGTGGAGAAGCTCTTGGGAAATCATATCAAAGGCTTTAAGCTAGTCTAATAAAAGAGGTGAACCATTGTGGAGTTTCTGCTTTGGTTGATAGTGTCCAGGAAGTAAAGTAGAGCTGTTTCAGTACTTTTCTGTGGTAAAAAACATGCTACATGGAGGAAAGCAGTTGGTTATCTAATAGGAAAGATAGGAGATGTTGATGGATACAACTTTAAAGCATTTTAGGGAGGGGACAGAGTTTTGCTATGGAGAAATAGTTATTTAGCTAAATGGATGTGCCACATCTGTAAAGCTGAATTATGAAAGAGGCTTTCCATAGGGTTGGAATTTAATTTTTTGTAATGGATCTATTTATGAGAATGAATACAGGATTGTTGATACCTATGGCAGCTGTGGCAAGGTATTCTGCTGACAGGTTCTTGGGGGATAGAGTTGAGGGTTTTAGTTATTAAATGTATTTTAACACCTTTATTGAATTATCATTTATGACATAGGCAAACATATGTTTATATAAAAGAAAACAATCCATATTAACATGTTCACAGTTACAAACATTATATATCCCATATATATATATATATATATATATATATATATATATATATATATATATTCCCCCAAGGGAAAAAAAATCGCTGTTCCAAAAACAAAAAAAACACTTAAAACATAACATAAAGTGGGGAGCTTTGCCCCCAGACCCCTGACGTATATATATATATATATATATATATACCATCAATACATTACATAAATTGCTCAGTTCCTGCCTTTCCTTAAACTCATGCCTCCTCCAAAGCATTATTCTGCACATGTTGCTCCCAAAGTTTCCATTTTTTTAATGTAATTTGCTCCTACCCTTTTCTAAAGATCCCACTTCCAGTACTTTTATCTCTTTTTCAATATTAACTGCTTCAAATATGGTTGGGTTAGACTTTGATTTCCATTTTCTGATTGCTGCTTTCTGTCAGCCACCAGAATTATATTTAAGGCCTTGCTATGTCTAGGCAATTCAGATGCTGTATACCAACTCAAAAAATAATTTCCTTAGTTACTTCCATTTGCTTACCCAACATTTCTGACAGAGTATTCTGGAATGAATTTTTAAAGTCTGTCAACTCATTACACTCACAAAACATATGTTCTCAGTTAACTCTTTCTTGCCCATCACACCTCCAACATTTGCCATCTACATTAGGAAAAAATCTTTGGAGTCTGATTGGAGTTTAAAAATACCTATGCAAAAACTTCCAAGCAAAAATCCTAAATTTTCTTGACTTTGTTGCATATTTGAGAGCCATACATATGTCCTCCCATTGTTTCCCTGTGAATTGCTTATCCAGTCTCTATTCCCAGTCTTCTCTAACCTCCTCTGATTGATTCCTATGGTTATAGTGGAGTATTTTATATACCCTTCTGATTATCTATTTTTAACAGCAACTTCTGTTCTAGATTCTACTAAAAACTTTACCAGAACAGGCCTTTCACTTAGGATTCACCAGCCCCCTTCTCTTTGCTATACTCTGATATCAATCCCTGATGGAAAAGGCAGTGTCTAGCCTGTAGTCCAAGTGCCTTCTTGGCTTCATCCCATTCAGTTACCTTTCCTGTTCTAGTTGTTTGCTCCCAGTACCTTAGTTTCTTTACAATTTTTTCTCCAGTAAATCCCAGCCCCCTCTTGCCTATTCACTGTACAATCTACAAACATCCATAGCAGAAAAATCTTTTTTCTCCATTCCTGTGTTGGCTTAGTTCTTAGAATACTTTCTGCTATTTTATTAACATAATATTCTGTGTGGCTGATGTTATTATCCTTAAAGATGTGCATCCAAAATCCCAACCCTCTCCTTATATCTTGAACCCCCCCCCCCACCTGCTTCATCATCATCCCTTTCCACTCTCAATTATAACTTTGTGCTTGTGTTATGTACACGAGGCTTAAATGTGTAGCTCTAAAATATCCCTTCAACTCAGGTAATCCTAAACCACCTTGTTCTGTTGGAAGGATCAGCTTATCCCATTTGACCCTTGGCCTCTTCCCCTCCCAGATAAAATTCTTCAACTCTTTATTAATTGCTATCCACAACTTCTCCTCTGTTTGATAAAAAATATACCTGACCTGTGTTTAAAAATAAAGGGACTAAAAACATTTCCACATACATAAACAAGAACTTCCAGTTTCTCAGTTTTTGTTATCTTTTGTTTAGTCTTTTCCTACATATCATTAGTTGCCATAACAGAATCCTTTCTAAACCATACTCCTAAATATTTTATAATGTTTCCATAAATTTGTGAATTGCTGAACCAACCAATTCATGTTTAGATACTTAGCCTACTGCTATGTCCTTTATTTTTTCTTCATTAATTTTATATCTCAAAAAGACTTGGAAATATCTCAGAATGTTCCATAACAGAGAGCTGTCCTTTTCTGGTTTTATCAGGTACAAAATCATATCATCTGCAAACAAAGCCAACTTTTCTTGATTACCATGCCAATTATATCCACAAATGTCTGAGTAACTTTTTTTCTTTGCCAAAGGCTTTAAATATAATACAAATAGCAAAGGGGAAAGTGGACACCTCTGTCTGGTTAATTTGTTCAGGCACAATATATCAGAGAGGAACCTTCCCACTTTAATTTTTGCCTCCAATCCCTCATATATCCTCCTAATTAACCTTATTATTGTATCAGGGAATGCAATTTTTTTTCATTGCCCTACTCATAAAATCCCAGCTTACTCTGTCAAAAGCTTTTTCTGCATCAAGACCCA
Organism: Protopterus annectens; assembly: GCF_019279795.1. Lineage (NCBI taxonomy): Eukaryota > Metazoa > Chordata > Ceratodontiformes > Protopteridae > Protopterus > Protopterus annectens. The sequence continues at coordinate 1,449,919,325 of NC_056735.1, forward strand.
ACAACAGCAGCATTTTCTGGCATTCTGCTTCTGTCGGGATCATTGTTGTTCTATTAATGCTGTCAAATGTTTGCTTCTCCTCTAGAAAACCACATTGATCCATATGTATTAATTTTGGCATCACCTTTGCCATTCTTTTAACCATTATATACATGAACACTTTATAATCATGGTTTACAATTGAAATGGGTCTATTTGAAGCTGGGTGTGATGGGTGTTTGCTGACTTTAGGTATTACAGCCAGCACAATTTTCTTCCAGGGTGTTGGTGCTTCCCCCTTTTTAATATACTGTTAAACAAAGCCTTCCAGATCTGTATCACATTTTTCCCTTTTAGCATTTAAATGAATACCATCTATTCCTGGAGACTTTCTCACAGATTGATTATATATCACTTTTTATCTCGTCTCCTTATGTCTTAAATGTTAACTGTTGATCATCATCTACCATTAACCCTGGTATACTTAAGTCTTGCATAAATATTTCCATTTGAACTTTTTCTCAATTTCCACATTTCTCTCCATAATACAAATTTTCATAAAATTTCCAAAAATCTATTAATACCTATACAGGATCTCTGGTTATTTCCTTGTTATAGATTCCCTGACCTTGGCAACAGCCATTTCTACTTTCTGTTACCTAAGTTGTCATGCTGAAAGCATTTGTTCTCTGTAGCTGTTATAGGATATCTGGTTATTTCCTTGTTATAGATTCCCTGACCTTGGCAACAGCCCTTTTTACTTTCTGTTACCTAAGTTGTCATGCTGAAAGCATTTGTTCTCTGTAGCTGTTATCTAAAAAAGTTGCTTAACAGCAGTCTTTCTAAACTCATGCATATTACTCACTTATTTTCTCTTTAGAACTCTGCAGTTGCACCTCTTCTTTTTCTGTGAGATTCCCCTTATTCTGCAATACTTTAACCTTTGTCAGCCCATCTAAATAATTCTTACATCTTAGCCATATCAATTTTACTTTTATTTCTAATCTATTTTTAAACTCCACTTCAATTGTAACCCAACCATCATCTATACCTTCTGAAGAAATTTCTATCTTCTCTAATAATTCTCAAATAATTTCCAGTACCCATTCCTTAAATTGCTCTCTTTTTAATAGATAGTTGGGGAAGCACCAGTGTCTCATTTTTCATTTCCCTATATTCTTATCTTAGATGTTATTAGCTCATGATGTGAAATAGTTAATGTATGTGTGTGTTGAAGAGTTTAATTAAATGCACATTTTCCTGTGAAATGTAATTTCTGTCTAGTCTAGCCCAGTTATTGTACCTTGGGGAATAATATGTAAAATCTCTCTGAGTTCCTTCAACTGAATTCATGTTTTCCATACCAAATATTTTCATAAATTTCTTCAGAGCTCTACCCTCTTTTGTTATATTGTCCCTTCTAGATCCCCAGATACATCCTCACTGTTGCAAATCAAATTTCAGTCCCCACATATAAGTAATATGCCCTGCTGCAAGCTAATTATTTCTCCCATAACTTCCTTAAGCTCTATAATATCAGTTCTAGGTGGAACATAAATACACGCCAGTGTAATATTCTTCCCTTGCCAGTAGCCCATTACAACCACAAACCTACCATTACTATCTTTTTTGTTCTTCTATCACTATTGGAGTTCCTCTAGCAATTAGTTTATCTACTCCCAGTTTCCTTTGTCCCTGATGTTCTACTGACATGCTCACTTTTTTCCAAATGTCTATTTGCACTTTTCATTTCTTAATATAATTCAATACTCTTAACTTTTTTATTTATACCCATTAGGCCATTTATGTTCCAAGAAAATATGGATAGTGTTGCCTTTATGATAAGAAATTATTATTCTCACCTAGTATATATGACAGTTTTTTAATGTGCATTTCCAACTTTTGTGTTACATGCACCGACTAATGTTTGGCAGGTTGATCCTTTATACAGTTGTTTCTCATCATCTCCATTTAAACCCATGTCACATTTTGCAAGACTTGTTTTAATGAACCCCCCCAAAAAAAAATAAAATAAAAAACAGACACCAGAATACACCCATAACCTATTAACGTACAACAAATGCACAAAGCTATGTACATCTTCAAATAATGAACTTTAACCCTCCTGACATGAACAATTATCCCAAATCAACAGCTGCACACATAGGCATTAATGAACCTAAAATGAAGTTTATCCATGCTATGGCACATATTACAGTCTGTGCTCTTACTTGCACTAACTGCTGTCTATTTTTGTTTTATCTTTATTCCCCTCACAGATGTGATAAACAGCTTGTATGTTTTCAGAAAATATTCACTTTTAGCCTTTAGAAAAAGTGCACTGGCTGTCTTTAAATAAAATTAAATTATACACTGTTCTAGTAAATACATTGAATAATTTAGGGACCAGAAAAGCTGATTTCTTGTATTCATTTTCACTTATTTAAAACTTTATTTTTCATTAAATTGCTGGACCTTGTACCTTTTAATTTCATGTTCCTCTCAGAAATGTTCAGATGTCTCAAAATGTATTGCCTTTTCCTGTAGTCAGCTTGTTTCCATGGAAACATAAGAACAGAATGTACAGCTCCCATCAGCTGCAGACTTCTTAACTCACACTGAACATTTATCTGCTAAAGAAAAAATATTCATTACATTCACAGTGTTCTCTTGTTTTTGAAGCCCACTCCCTTAAACAAATTTGTTATTAGATTAAGCCAAGAGCATTGATCCAGGCATTCGCCTGTGCAAAAGTAAATGAAAACATCCCAACCCTCCATATATCATAGTTAGTGCAGTTTTTTACTCCATCTCCACCCCAACAGCCCAATATTACAGCCTATTAACTTAAACATGCTTTTGTGCAGCCTTTCTTCTCCTTTTACATTGTAATGCCTAAATTTCTTAAAATTAACAAATGAAAAAGTATTTTGTTCCTTTAGTATCTTTATTACATACAACAACCCATATCTGATTTCTTTTTGGGCAATCAACCCAAAAATGTTTGAGACTACCTCAAGACATACACATCGTAACCCAATTTATTATACATGTCCCCTTACTGACAGATTTCACAAATCAAAGTAGACAATTCCTCTTAAAATGTCTCAATTATTTATACAAAAATACCTCCTTGGCTATCACAGAACACATCTACACCTTGCAAGAAATAATAGTTTGCCAATATGTTACAAAGAGTTTTACTTTCAAATTAGTCATCACTTTCCAACCTCCAGTTCAATATCCAATTTTGTCTTTAGTATGTAACAAACTCTGCACAGTGTATAATTTTCAGAAAATCTTTGCTTAACTTCTTCCTTATATAAATATGTATTTCATGAACAAATTTCTATTTTCCTCCTCATATTAAGAAGGAAATCATACACAGAGAAATAAAACCATGACTTGCCTTATTTTGTTCAGTATTAGGAACAATCAACTCATTCTCAGATTCTAAGCTTGTATCATAAATTGCTTCTATTAGAAATGTACTGGAGCAGGCTCTTGGTTTATGGTAACTTCTATGCATTGCAACACCTTATATCAAAAGTTGCGTGTGTCTACATGGGTCCTCAAATGGTGAAAAAGAAAACACAGCAAAAATCTGCTCTTACCCAAACCACCAATAACATTCTTTCTTCTGACTGACCAGAATGCCTCTTTTTGCTTTAATACTTTCCCAGAATATTTGGAAAATGCAAATGTCCTGAAATCATTTCTAGTTCACATCGCTGTACAGTAGCTATAATGGAAGCAAGATCTGTCTCATTGTACACAACAAGAGGACTTGAACATACTAGCAGCAACTGTAATGTCAGATTCAAGTCCTCAGAAAAAGCTGCAGCATTAGCTAATTCAATGCTTTTATCAATCTTTGAAGCAATATCAGACCAAAGAGTGTGTCAGTAGTAGTTGCAAGAACATTATCCATTTTAAACAGCAATAGGCCACAAGTATACTGGGACTAACTAGGTCAACAAATAATAAATAATAATAATAATAATAATAAAACATCCATTTGTGGCACTAAGCAACTAAACAGTATCCTTCCCTAGGCTTCACCGTGTTGCTACTCAGTGTCCCTGCATTCCAGACCATTGCAGCCAGTGGGTGTCCTCTAGCAATTTATTATCTGTGATTTTATACTGCCATATAAAGCCATCGGATTCTGCTTTGGTTGCACCTAGAAAACAGAGCCTTGTATGGACATCTGTAAATATGTGAACAATATTTATGGAAATGTCAAGCAATACACAATGATTACTGCATGTTCCAAAATTCCAACAGAATACATAGAGATTATACTTACATCAGATTATTGCTTGTCCTGACCTGGAGAGCACAACATTTTATCTCAGTCATGAAGTGTAGCATGGAGTAGATCCGGACATACATGCTCTGGAAAGGATAGCAGGCACTGTTTGGATGCAGTGTTATAGCCTTGCATACCACATATACCTACAGTAGGTCATTTGCAGATAATGTTCATGAATCACTTTACTTGTGGATGGTATATTGCAGTATGAATGGAGTAATTCTGCAGAGTTTGCTGCAGACATTTTCTAGTTGGCTGTCCTAGCTAGGACAGCTATGAATGTGCATGGCACAGTGCTAACTATACCGATCTTTTAGTTGTTCTTATATTACTGCACTGTTTTTTTTTTTTTTAAGTTTGGTGTTGGTGCATGGTACTCACTTGATGCCATTGCTGGTCTATATATAATTTCTATAATGTGGATTAATGTATGCACCTATTTTCTTCCTTCTATGGTTATATAGTCCAGGATAGCTGTTATGTCTCCATGTTGTATTCCATCAGTCCCAGCAGTCATTTCACTCTGATGCACTCTGGTATCTCTATCCTCAGGTGCAGATATACTTTCTTACAGCACATGTGTCTCATCTCATGTCAGCCCTACAATATTTCCATCCAGTACTTTCCTTTCAGCCATCTTTTGCATGAGGCCTAGTGTTTTCACTATAACTGAGTCTCTCTCTCTCTCTCTCTCTCTCTTTTTTTTGCAATTACGTAGCTTGATGTGATTGCTGATCTACTTCTCTAGCTGTTCTTGTCACTAATAAAGGTATCCTTCTTTTAAATGGCAGTGTATTGTGTGAGGCCTGACTTCTTAAAGAGCTTGCACCTTTATAGGGAGATAATGTTGAATTATGTCTTTGCTATGCAATCTTGACAAGCTGGTGGCTTGATTGAAAGGTGAAGTTTAAAACTTTGTGTGCTCCCACTTCTAGTTTAAAGGAATTAGGAAAATATTACCTTAATATAACTTCTATTTCAAGAACCAGTACTAATTAGTAAAATAGCTTCGTCTCATTAACTTGGCAAAAAGGATTTTTATAGTAGCAGCAGTGACAGCAGCATTTTTTTGGTTAGGACTAGATTTGGGACTCCCTAAGAAGTACTCAAATCATTTGCAATCATCTCTTAAAAGTATACTCACAACAAACCAAAACCTATCGAATGCGAACAGCATTTGACAGGAAAAAAAATGTGTAGTAGAGATGTACACCCACTCACTCTCTGTTTATATATATATATGAAATCCCCTCCAACATTGCACTGTCATGAGGAAAGTACAGATTTCTGGTATTTTAGTCATTCATCTTTATGGTGAAAAGCAATCTGGTCTCAGACTAGTGTTTGGAAAAAATGAGTGTCAATCACTACTGTGTTGTGTGTGATGCACACAGGTCTGTTATTACCACTCAGGTAGGTATCATGCATGTTATTCACTACTGTATGAGTTGTATGTATTCTGCTGAGCCATTTGAAGAGGAGCCTGCTGTTTTGGCTTTGATGCCATTTATTCTCAGAGATTTGTGCAGATAGAAAGGGGCGTCCTAACTGAGCTGGACAGTAGCATAGCTAGGGCAGGGCAAAAGGGGCAACTGTCTCTCTCGCAATGTGTTGGGGGTGTGATCAGACAATTCTGATCATTGTTTAATGTCTACTGGCTTTTAAAATCTGGTATTGCATTTGTCGTCAAACCGGAGTGCTGTATCGCTTCATGTTTGTCTAAATTGTAGCAAGTGCTTGCTACATTGCAGCAAGCAGTTTCCTACAGTTTAAAAATAATGTATTTCTTTATTTCTTTCTTTTATTTAGTAAAACCTGTGTGCTGTAGAGTTCCATTTGTAGTCTAAGTTAACTGCACCAATTTTTTTAAGTGAAACCTGGGTGCTATAGTGTTCCATGTTGGGTAGGTTTATACTGTATAGTTTGTAACAACTGCTTGCTAGTTGAGAGCAGGGTGCAGAAATGGGAGCTAATTGGCTCCAACATTTGAAAAGCTCCAGGTAATTGATCACAAACTTTTTTTGTCATTGCTGTTGTTTTTTTCTTTCTGTTTTGCTTTTCACCTGAAGATCTGGGGCAGGAGAGAGGAAGGGATATGTGTCGTATATCTGGCCACCTGGTTTGTGTACCAGTCATATCTCTCAACTGTACAGATTTTTGCAGAATGTCCAGATTTTTGCCTCTTCTTTTTCATCCAATTTTCATAAAATTGTGGTTTTCTGGTAAATTAATAGCAAATCATTAAAGATTGAAGTTAAATAATGACAAACATTTGAGTTTCAGACTTCTTACCCATCAGTGAATTAATGCTAATACAAAACCTGTTAACCTATAAATTTTCTAAGTTTGAAAGAACAGTATTTAAAAATTGCCCCTATTTTTGGGCCTTTGTCCCACATTTATTTATGGCTTTGTCCAGATTTTTTGTTCTAAGAGGTTGAGAGGTATGGTGCCAGTAGAAGGGGAGAACGTTTTTGAGGGGGGGCTGCGGGTAGTGGCTACTGACTGCAGGAAGTCAGTTAGCATCCTGCAGTTTACATAAGCCCTATTTTTTTTTATCTTCACTTGAAGAGTTGAGGGAGGTGGGGCTTTACTTCACAGGACTGGCACAAGGTGCTGGTTGAGCCAGCTACACCTCTGGAACTGGACATGGCTTTGCAGCAAACTAACACAGCCACTTTCTCTGGTTTATTTAACATTTATTTATTTATTTGCATTTGTTTACTGGGATAGTCCACTGGACCAAGGTGAGCCCATTTCCAGTGGAGGCCTGGGGAGAAAAGCTCCATAAACATAGTACAAGTGTTACAGAGTACATATAGTATACCAAAATATGTGATAAACAATTACATAAGTATAAGGATACATAATAAATGAGCAGCATAGTACAAGTTCAGTACAGCACCATACAGCGGTGAACTAATAGACAGTCCATTCTGAAAAACATACAATAGTTTAAAACAAAAACTAGTCATTTGAGAGCTAAAGCATGGCTTTATCAGCACCATATGCCTAGTATGCAGTAGATCCAGGTGGAGATAGGATAAGCTAGGTGAGAAATTTATGCCAGATGAAAGATAGTTCTATCTTGGTAGAGTTTAGAGAGTTTAGGCTATTGCCAGGAAGGGCAATAGGTGTATTGATGAAGTTTGAACCATAAGAGAAGTTTAGGACTTTAGGAACAGTCTGGTGATAAGAGCAGTTAAGGGTATAGCTTTAACACTGAGTGAGTAGGTGAAGAAGAGGAGTCCATCAGAGCAGATAGAAACATGTGTTGGAATATTTAGAGCAAGAGAGGCCGAGTGGAGAGGGGACTCAAGTTATAGGAATTACAGCCTTTGTACAGTTGCACTGCCATAGTGAGGAAATGTGTTGTTTGAAGGATTTCTTGAAGAGAGGGGCACTGCTGATAGAACTGACCGATGGTGGGAGAGTATTCAATAATTTAGCTACAGTGAAGGAGAAACACATTTGTCCTGCTGCACTTGTAGGTTTCATTACATTTAGGAGAAGTTGGCTATTGGATGATACTGTGTGAGTAGAGAAGACAAGGAAGGGCAGTCAGATGATATATAAATAAATTTGTGTGCAATGGTTAATTGAAAAAGTGACAGTGCGGTAGTTTAGTAGGTGTAAAGATGAGCAGTGGTGAGAAGAATAAGTCGTATTTGTTACAAATTTAGTGATTTTATTGTAGCATGAGGCTAGTTTGTGTTTTTGAGAGACCTGAATATTTGTCAGGAGAGGTGCTTCTTAAAGAAATGATGGTTGAATGAAGGAAGAGGCGAGATATATTTTTGCAGAGTGGTTCAGGAAGTATTTATGTCTACAGAGAGTGCCCAGTTTTGGTGTGCTTTTTTTTAATATTGGTTTGAATGTGCAGGTCAAATGTCAGTTTTTCATCTATGATGATGTCTATCAGTTTGGTATATGGTACTACTTCAATTATATTGCTGTTTTGGGCTTGGATGGTGAAGTTTTCCTTTTTAAGTGGAGTGGACTTTTTGGGTTGAAATAGAACCAGTTTAGTTTTATTCGGGATTAGGGCAAGATGATTATTGCACATCCATAACTCTGCAGTAGTGAGTGCATCATGTGTGAGTTGGAGAAGTTTGGATTGTGAGTTGGCAGCACAGATGATTATAGAATCATCTGCATATTGGATGACAGTACTTTGTGCAAGAGAGGGGTGGAAGTTATTGATAAAGATGCCGAACAAAAGGCGCCCTGGTATGGATCCTTGTGGAATACCTGTTGTTGTGTCAAGGAAAGGAGAGTATGAGTTTTGCTATTTGGTTTATTGCCTGTTAGTGAGGTAGTTTAAAAAACAGTCTAGGGATGGGGAAGTGATGCCTATGCTGGCTAATTTAGTGATAAGGAGAGGATGGGCAACTGTATCAGAGGCCTTGGAGAGGTCTAAGAAGAGGGAGGAGACAATTTTTCCATTGTCTCAGGCCTGGTTAATGGTGTTGGTGAAGGATATGAGAGCTGTTATGGTGCTATGACCTGGTAGAAATCCATGCTGTGTGGGATAAAGAATGTGGTTGTGGAGCACATGGTGAAGAAGTTGGGTGTGGATAAATTTTTCCAGAATTTTAGAGATGGGTGAGCCGATATTGATAGGTGAGAAGTTGGAGATGTCTGTATTAGTGCCACCTTTTTGTAGTGGCAGAATGTATGCCTTTTTCCAGATGGTGTGTATATAGGATTCCTGAATAGATATGTTAATAAGTATGCTGATGGAATAGGCTATAGAACTGGCAGCAATTTATAGGAACTCGGGAAGGAGGTTGTCTGGGGTGTTAGTGCAAGACTTGAGTTTTTGAAGTAGTTTTTTATTGTGTTGGTAGGGATAGGTGACAGAGAAGTTGGTGGAGAGAGGGAGTAGGGGTATGTTTAGAGAGTAGGTGGGGAGGAAAGGTGGCAGTTAAGTTGGTAATAATGTTGATGAAGTAAGAGATTAAGAGTGTAGCTATTTCTATGGGTGTTTTGTCAGGGTTTGGGCAAAGATTTTTATTTGACCCTGGGTATAGTAAGGAATTGATGGAGTTCAAGAACATTTTAAGGTTTTGTCTGTGCTGGTTTTTGTAGGGTGAGATAGTGATTTTTTTTGTCTTTTATGACTAGTCACTTTACTTGGTTATGGAGTTGTTTGTGTTTTGTCAGGTCAGAGGCATTTTTTGCTATTTTGCCAGTGTTTACAAGCTTTATCCCTTGTGGTCATGAGCTGTTTAGTGGGTTTTGTGAGCCAGGTGACATGATTAGTTTATACCCTCCTTAGAATAAGTGGGGCTTAGTTGTTTAGTATCTTGAGAAATGTAGAGTTAAATAGTTCAACAGCCTCATCTAAGAAAAGGAAGTTCAAGATGTTCCAATTGACACATTGTAGAGTGTAGTTAAATGTGGTGGGTCAGAAGAGGAAAAGGTCTCTAGTTTGTTCTTAGTGGTGTTTGCTAAGTGATGGGGTTGTTTTTCTAAGTATGAAGTCAGGCAAGTGATTGCTTATGCTATATGGAAGAGTTCCTGTGGATGCAATCTTATTCAGGTCAGAGATCAAAATCCAATCCAAGATAATCATATTTGTTTTTGTTTGGTCTAGTTATGTCATTAATTAGTTGGGTGAAGGTGTATAGGTTGATATTGGAGGTGGGAGTTTGGTGGGAGATGTCTAACCCATCAATATTGATGTCTCCTAAGATGATAGTTTCATTTTCTATATTGTTTGATGACCATGCAAAATTTTCCTCTAGGATAGGAATTTTATTGCTGGGAGGAATGTATAATACAATAATACATATGCTTCTGCAATTGTTTAATCTGAGGAAGGATACTAATATTTCAGCTGAGGAGAATTGTGGAATAGGTGTGGAGTATGATATAATGGAGAAGGTGTTAGGATATAAGAGACAGACTCCTCCACCTTTTTAATGGGGTTGGTCAGATCTATGACAAGCAAAGCCTGGGGTTAGGAATTCTATATCTTTAACATAGGGCTTTAGCCATGTCTCAGTGGTGGCTATTATGTCTGGTTTGTTATGAGTTATCCAGGAATGGAATTCAGGTATTTAGTTCCTGATACTTTGGGTGTCAATGATTGTAAAGTTTAAAGATTTATAGGAGTTGGCAGGGACAGGAGAAGTTGGGCTTGGCCCATGGTTGGGGTGTATGTCCTCACATTGGGATAGTGTAGAATTTGTGGGTGGGAAAGAATTAGGTTCCTGTCTTCTTTTTGCTTTTGCTGGATAATTTAGAGCTAAGGTAGTGTTGTTGCTGGCGTACGAATGAAGGAGTGTGGGAAGAATTTTTAATCTTGAGCATAGTATTACATCTGTGGCATATAGGCTAGAGGATGCATTTGAGAAGCTGGTAGGTGATAGTGTTTGATGGGCTACAGTGGCTGTAGGATGGTAGTTGAAGTAGGTATTATGTAGTGAGGTTAGTTGTAGTAGGAAGTAGAAAGACAGAATCAGTGTAAAAAGTATAGTTTTAGAGGTTAGTGACATACTGTAGGAGTTGGATTGAAGGTAGTGTGGTGGCTTAAGGAGGTATTAAAGTTCTAGAAGATAGAAGGAGTGGTAGATATGAGAAGTGGTAGTTAGGATGACGTTGACAGTTTATGGGTAGTATGTGTGAACTGATGTCTTGTAGTGGGTGTAGTTGGGAAGGAAGTATGTGTGTGTGATTGATGGATGTGTGATAATGGGTGGAGACTTTAGTATAAATGTAATTAAGGGTGGAAAGGGGGTAGGGTAGGGGAGTGGAGTAAGCGGGCTTAGCTGGGGGAAGCTGGTAGCTGTGAAGAAAAACAATCACTAAATTCTCAAGGATGTGGGCTTCAGTGACTGCACACAGGTAATGTTGAGGTGAAAGTTTAGAAAGTATGGAGAGCAAGGTAGAGAAAGTGTAAAGAGGCAAAAACAGCCCTGTGCATCTATATTCAAGGTAAAACTGAACTCAGTTTTGCAACAACAGGCCAAATTAAATGAGGAGAAATATATGGTGAGCAGTGAGCTAGGAATGTAATAAAAAATGTCTTTGACTGTTACGTCTTTGGATCAAGGTAAGATTCAAATGCTGCTGTCTATGTTTAATGAGTGGTATCATACTAAGCTATATAATTCTCAAGACTTGAGTACTATTATCAGATACATATAGAACAGGGGGGATAAGTTAAATTTCGCAAACTGGAGACATATAGCTTTTTATGAGGTTAATTACAAACTTTTAGAGAAAATGTTGCAGGCTTGTATTTCTCCTTACCTGCATTTGTTTGTGGATCCTGATGATTACAGGATTCACATTTTTTGGTTCAGGATTATTTTACTATAGTACAGGAATTGGTTGATATAATTTGTATATGAATGAATATCTAGTACGCTTTAGTTGTGATATCACAAAGGCTTTTGATTCATTTACCATTCTAATTTATGGACATTATTAATGGCTAATGGGCTTGACCCACATTTAGAATGTTTGCTCACTGTTTATGATTCATGCTAGGTTATTTCCTCTTGTTTATGTTTATGTTGGCCAATGTTTAACAATGCAATGAGGTATTAAACAGATGAATCCACTCAATGGTGTATTTTTTTGTTGTTGTTTTGTTTTGAATAGTGCTTTTTTGTTTGTTTGTTTGTTTGTCAGAGTTTGGAAGAAGGGAAGTGGTGCATATTTGGAAATACATCTATCTCCATGTGTTTTACTTATGAGGATAACATCTTGCTGGTTTAAAAGTTTTGTATATGCAGGATGGTATATGAACATTTTTTCTGCTTTAAAGAGGATTGCTTTGTCTCTAAACAACAAAAAATACAGACTGGGCATCAGAGACAAGGGCCCCATTGAAATAGTCATTTATAGTAAGCAGGTCATTCATTTGTTGGATATCATTTTAGATGTAGTTTGTGTATTTATTTTAACCTGGGTGTGGAATACTTCATGCCCACACGTTGCTTCTATAACTCTACTTTTGAAGGATTGACTTATAAAAATGGATACAATATCACCTTGGTTGTTGAGTTATTGAAATGGGCTTAGTGGAAAAAGATGCAATCAGGTATTTGTGGAATGCAGGATGTGTCTTTGAAACATGTTTTTGTGACAGCACATAAACCTGATTCCATTAAAGGCAAGGATACATTTAGCAGCTGAGTTGTTAACTTGTGTCCTTGTGAATAACATCCAACTGACTGTGTGTGTGTGTGTGTGTGTGTGTGTGTGTGTGTGTGTGTGTGTGTGTGTGTGTGTGTGTGTGTGTGTGTGTGAGTGTGTGTGCATTTCCCAAAAGAAGTTTTGCCAAAGATTCTGCATATCTCTTCTCCTACCTTTCATACCTCTGTTGTTATTCTACTCTTATTCTTTCGGCTGCTATTGTGTTTTAAATTAATGTGATTGTACTTTGGTTTTCTAATTTCTCAAAACATTTGCACTTGAACTAGATTATAATTGTAAATTGTTCCTGGACTGCTTTATCCACCTGGTTAATAAAAATAAATAAAAGTATAGCTATGTGCTCTGTATCACAGAAACAGAAAAGTGTCACCTCTGGCGACAAGACATATGTAGTGCTTATGCACGGGAGGCACCACCTTCAGATACTGCTTGAACAATTATTTCATACGAATGGAGCAGACACAGGCTCAGCAGCTTGTGATTTACTGACAGCATTCAGTCTGCCTCTATACACACACTGATTCTATTCTGTAATTTGTAAAAGTGCCAAAGTAAGCCTTTTTGATATTCTATAACCTCAACATTGGAAAGTGCCACTCAGAGGTAACCACTATATATCATTTCAGCAGCACATATCGAAATATCCCCTTTTGGCAATGTAAAAGGTTCTACCACCAAATAATCTGTGCATAATGTCATCAGTATATTGTACAAGAAATAGTTTATATGAACCATTTCAGAAGCAGACAGTACTAAGTCAAGACATATGTAATATATGCAATGTTATCAGAAGGTAATGTTAACCTTGTACAGGTCATGTAGAGAACCTTGGTTGCTAATACTCAGTGCTACAGAGATCTCATATGTATTGTTTAGCACAAAATGGTGATACCTACTATGATATCCTCTGCATTTGTGCATCAGGAGATAGCATCTTACATTGCTAAGGAAGCAGGTTTAGCTAATAAACACTTAACCAATATTGTTTGAATATCACAAGCACAAACCAATAAACAGCCCAATTAGTAGAACAATTAGTGGAACATTTGGGCTGCCTGATCATGCCCTAGAAGCAGTGATTGACAAATGATACTGCTGTCATTATCTTTTGCCAGCATACTTGTTTACAAAGCTACCTCACTTACATGTCACTCAAACAGGAATATGTATTTATAGCTTCCATGAGAGTGATCGTGGAGTTAGTATATTTAGTTAGGGAGGGTGTGGGAGGCACAGTCCCCCACTTTGGGGGTAAGTGGGGGGGGTGAAGCCCCCCAACATACTTTATACATTTTAAACCATACACATGGATATGTATAACTGCAATGAATAACTCTGCAGAAAACAATATTTACCTAAACTATGTGGGGGGCTGTGCCCCCCAACTATATATACTAACTCCAGGATCGCACTACAGTGGGGAAAAGGGCATATATATTTTACTTTAATGTGTCAGTGTTATGAGTTTCAGTCAAATGAGTTTTCAGTCTTTTGAACCTTCAGTGTTTTGGTCTCATGAAGTAGACCCATATATATATATATATATATATATATATATATATATATATATATATATATATATATATATATATATCTGTGTGTGTGTGTGTGTGTGTGTATGTAGGTATATATATATATATATATATATATATATATATATATATATATATATACATATATATATATATATATATATATATATATGTGTGTGTGTGTGTGTGTGTGTGTGTGTTTGTATATATACATACATTTTTTTTTTACTTTTGTCGGTCTTTGGAATAAGCCTCAGAGGGTTTTTTTATATGTTCCTTCAGATGTGTTAGTTCCATAGCAGTAACTATTTAATACTATTTAATTAATTTATTGAACAGGTAAATCTATTAAACAGAACTACTTCATTTCAGTCATGACCCAGACACATTGAGTGACTCACTTGTAAACACCAAGAGGCAAATCGACACAGAAGGAATCAGAGATTGCTAAATGATGAAACTCGTTAGTACATCATAGCCTTAATCATCTGTGTGTATTGTCCACCCTCTCTCTCAGCCTAGTTTATGCAGTGAGCTTAACATTCTCTAACTCCCCACCTGCACCAGTGCAACATCCACAGATTATGAACTCTATGCTGAGGTATATACTGATGTCGTTAAAAATCTTTAGCAAAGCCTCCTAGAACACTAAAGACTAAGCATTTGCCTGTACCCTCAAATTTGCCTCCTGCACTCAACTGAACATCAACAAAACACTTAGCTTGCACATTAAAGTAAATGCAGACACCAACAGGGGTTACATAGGTAATACACAGAAGCTCTTAAGGCAATAAGACCAAGCTGGTTCATTTGGCAAAATCCTGGATTTAGGTGACTCTATAGTTAAACACACAGATGCTCCACTCACCAGGCTGAGCAAAGCTAGGATAATGGTTAGTTGCCTCCCAGTGCCAGTATATGTAATGTCACTAAAACCCTCAAGTTTTACTACTGGTACACTCTCTCTCTCTCTCTCTCTCTCTTTCGGCTTTTCCCAGTTAGGGGTCGCCACAGCGGATTACCTTGTCTGCTCATGATTGGCAGTGGAGTTTTATGGTGTCGGGTTGCCAGCCCGGCGCCTAACCTTCCACGGAAGGCACACACATGCACGCACTCATGCCTAGGGCCAATTTTAGCATGTCCAATCAACTTGCAGCATGTCTTTGGGGGTGTGGGAGGAAACCGGAGCACCCAGAAAAAACCCACATGACCGCAGGGAGGACATGCAGACTCCGCACAGAAGACACCCCAGCCGAAGATCGAACCGGAGAGCCTTTGCTGTGAGGTGACAATGCTAACCACTGCACCACTAAGGCCACCCACCACTGGTACACATATGACCTAATACTTGAGCATGTGAGAGTGAATGACTTCAGATGCACCTCCTTGGATCAGATGAAGAGGGACATGATGGAACTCTCAAAATAGTATCTAGAAAGGGAATGAAACTAGTATTGAGGAGTATCCTTCCATTGCCAAGAATGATGCTGCAATACAAACAAAAGATAATTGACTTTAATAACTACTGGGCTCATTCCAGGGGTATTCAGCATAAATCAGCCTGGGATGAGATGGTTGGCAACCTTGGCTGCTTTGCTAGGAATGATCTGCATCTCTCTCCTCACGGCTTCTGTATATTGACTGAGACTTTTTCTTCTCCATAGTGCCTTTTTAGGCAAGGTCAGTCTTCTCAAATTACCCACATAGCCAACCACAATCAATAACATATAAAGAGTTCCTATTAGATGTTTGACAGCTTAGGTTGTCGAATGCCTAATTATCGACACCTAAGCATTGAAATTTTAAAATCGTGAATGGCCACATACGCAAATTCTTTCCTCAGGAAAGAATTTGCTTGGCCATTATTTGGGATTTGCCCTTTCCCCAATGTCGAGTGAGCTTGGAGTTGGTATATTTAGTTGGGGGGTGTGGGGGGCAAAGCCTCCCACTACGTTTGGGTTCAGAAGTTTATTTTATTTTCGAGGGACTAGCGAATTCTTTCCCAAGGAAAGAATGGCCATTTGCGATTTTACGGTTTCAACACTTAGGTGTCGATGTTTAGACATTCAACAACCTCAGCTGTCGAACTTGTAATATAGACCCCATATAAATATAGAACTGCTGACTGCTGGAAACCTAATCAAATGTTGCACTTCTCACAGACATTCCTAACCCCTGAAAATAGTGATATATGGATATCTACTGAAACATGGTTTCAGAGCAAAGAAAGCACTCCCTGAAGTGTAGTGTTTTAATGCCTACCACTCCTTCAGACCCAACAATGAATTGGACATTGTAGCTGGTGGAGACATATGTGTGTTCCTAAGAAATAACTGCACCTCCAGGCTCATAATGCAGGACAATGACCTAGAGCCTAGAGCCTACCCTCTTCTTATGAGAAACAAAACCCAGTAATACATAATACACTTACGTTACCCCCTCTGTGATAACGGCCAACCATGAGGAGTATCCAAAAAAATGATATCCTTTATCACAGAACCAAACATTATCCTCTTTGGTGGCCTCAGCTATCTCCCATTAACTGAGGAACCTATACAACCACAAGCAAGTACAGTATGTGCAGAGATTCCAGGATTTCATAAATATAAACTTTAAAAACCTCAGCTTTGGCCGGCTAAGAACTTGCTGTATTCAACTGGACATATAAGAGAATTTAAGTACCTTTATCTGCACTTTTTGTTTCAAAAAATACAGTATTTAAATTGATTTTAACTGTGTTGCAGGAATATTAACTGAACTGGAAGTTAGTCAGTGTTTGCTGAATTTTGTTATTTGCTAGTAATTACAGGTGTGGGGGTAGCCACATTCTTTGATTTCCTGCTTAAAAACCTCACCTTTGGCCAGCTAAGAACTTGCTGTATTCAACTGGACGTATAAGAGAATTTAAGTACCTTTATCTGCACTTTTTTTTCATAAAAATATAGTATTTAAATTGATTTTAACTGTGTTGCAGGAATATTAACTGAACTGGAAGTTAGTCAGTGTTTGCTGAATTTTGTTATTTGCTGGTAATTACAGGTGTGGGGGTAGCCACATTCTTTGATTTCCTGTCCTTGCCTATTTAAGTGGTACAGTGTGAAATATTTTCTGCTTAAAAACCTCAGCTTTGGCCGGCTAAGAACTTGCTGTATTCAACTGGACGTATAAGAGAATTTAAGTACCTTTATCTGCACTTTTATTTTCAAAAAATACAGTATTTAAATTGATTTTAACTGTGTTGCAGGAATATTAACTGAACTGGAAGTTAGTCAGTGTTTGCTGAATTTTGTTATTTGCTAGTAATTACAGGTGTGGGGGTAGCCACATTCTTTGATTTCCTGTCCTTGTCTATTTAAGTGGTACAGTGTGAAATATTTTCTGCTTAAAAACCTCAGCTTTGGCCGGCTAAGAACTTGCTGTATTCAACTGGACGTATAAGAGAATTTAAGTACCTTTATCTGCACTTTTATTTTTCAAATAAATACAGTATTTAAATTGATTTTAACTGTGTTGCAGGAATATTAACTGAACTGGAAGATTTGACTCTGCTCTTCAGTTAGTGGCCTTGAAACTGCCCGCCCCTCTTGTAAATCTATGTTTGGATACTCCTTCTGGGCCCATCTCATTTGCTCACTCAACTGAGTGCAGTGAGATCATATTCTGATTTCAGGCACTCCTACTGTGTACAAAGAGAGCATCTGGGAAACAGAAAAAAAAATTAAGCTTGTTCCCTGCCTTTCCTGTTAAGTGGTATAGACTATTTGTAGGCTTCTGAGCCCCCAAGCCCTTCTGTGTTGGAGGGAAGCCTTCTAGCTTAGTTTTTTTTCTTATAACTAGCCAGTTTTCTAGTTTCAGCACTCAAATCTGTTTCTTTGATCTCATCACTTGTTCAGAAAAAAAAAATAATCTGCTTTTACTGTACTTGTGTTTCTACCTACTTTATTTTACTTTTGCATCATCTTAAAAGTACTCAATTGTATTTAATACTGCTTGGTGTAACTCATTCTAAGCCTTTTGGTTTAAACACTTGGGCTTCGGACCAGTTGTTTGCACTGAGAGGGTTTGTGGTCTGCACTGTAGTGGCAGAATAGGTAGCTTACATCCTTCTAGGTTGGGAACTGCTGATTGAGGGCTCAGTGTCTGTTATTCTAAAAGTGTATTAATTCTGGTTTAAGCACTTGGGCTTTCAGGCCAGTTATTTTACGTTAAGAAGGTTCATGGTCTGCACTCTTGTGGGAGGAGAGGCTGGATTTTGCTCTTCTGAGCTGGGAATTTCTGGTTAAAGGCTTATAGTGCATACATATCTGAACTGCTTCTTACTGAAGTTGGTGCGCCTTGTTTGCTGTGGCATAGACTGGATTCGGGCCTGCTGGATCTAGCTTTGTTTGTGTAACTTGAGCACTAATCCAGGCATTCTCTAAAGTATTCAATTGTATTTATTACTGCTTGGTAGTAACTTGATTATGGTGTAGCTATCATTCTAAGTCTTTTGGATTAAGCACTTGGGCTTCAGACCACTTGTTTTACATTAGGAAGGTTTGTGGCATGCACTGTGGTGGCAGGACAGGTAGCTTTCATCCTTCTAAGTTGGAAACAGCTGATTGAGAGCCCAGTGTCTGTTATTCTTAAAGTGTATTAGTTCTGGTTTAAGCACTTGGGCTTCAGGCCAGTTATTTTACATTAAGAATGTTCGTGGCCTGCACTCTTGTGGGAGAAGAGGCTGGACTCTGCCCTTCTGAGCTGGGAATTTCTGGTTAAAGGTTTATAGTGCCTGAATATTTGAACTGTATATTACTGAAATTGGTACCCCTTGTTTGCTGTTGCATAGACTAGATCCAGGCCTGCTGAATCTAGCTTTGTTTATATGCTTGTTGTTTGTTTGCTTGTTATTTCCCTGGAATGCTAATTCCACCTAATATGCGGCTTCTCAGCACTTCTGTGGATCACTAGTGATATCTGCATTGCTTACTGTACTTATTTCCTTGTTTCACTTGAAAGAAAGTTACTGTTTGTCATTTTTGCATTTAAGTTACCTGTAACACATTGCACTTAAGTTACCTGGCACTTGCTCACTAAAGCAATTATATAAGTCAGCACTAAAAATTAAAAGCACTACACCCTCACTCCCCACTGGCCCTTGTTTTCAATTATTAAGGAATTCCCAATTTTATTCTAGCATGTCCAAAGGTCAGTTGTCAATCTCCTCTCCGGTCCAGCTGGTGAATCTGGGAATCTTGAGGCAATGTTACAACTGCCTCATGTACACAGACAACCCTCTCCTCCTCTCAACAAATTCCAACACATGTGAGAGATGCAACCATATAGCCAAACTGGAGGCTAAGCTCTCTCAACTCAGTACTGGCATAACCAGTCAGGAGGAGAAGGAAACCACACTCACTACAATTCCAGTCTCACATAGACCTACCACAACAGCAAACCAAACACATAATCACACAAAAACATACTCGGAGGCTCTAAATAAAGATCTGCCTAAGCATCAGAGACCTCCAAAGCAGACACCCAAGCAACCGCTACCCCAAAACAAAACACGTGCAACACATATCTCACAAAGCCAGTGTGCCAAACAGTCACAGCCCTTAAGACTAAACAACACACCTGATACATTTGTAATAGGTGACTCTATCGTCAGGCACACTGACGTCCCGCTCACCAGGCTGAACAAGGAGAGGGTCACGGTGAGCAGCCTGTCGGGCGCTAGGATCTGCCACATAACACAAGCACTCAGGTCACTCCAAGGCAAGTACAAATATGACTCAGTCATTGTCCATGCTGGTGTGAATGACCTGAGATGTACCTCCCTGGACTACATGAAAAGAGACATAGAGGAGCTCTCTGAGCATGTAGCCCAGGCCGGTATGACCCTGACCTTGAGTAGCATCTTACCCTCACCAAGAATGATGACACAATATGAAGACAAGATGATCAATTTCAACAACTGGCTTAAGTACTGGTGTCATTCAAAGGGGATCCAATGCCTGTCAGCTTGGGATTATATGCTCGACAAGCCACGATGCTTCGCTAGGGACAGCTTGCACCTGTCACCCCTGGGCTTTCGGATATTGGCAAAGGCTCTTGCTACCCCCATAGTGCCTTTTTTAGGCAAGGCTCAAAAGACAAACCCACCTCCACAGGTATCACAAGGGATAAGAAACTAAGAGTAATGCTACTCAACGCCAGAAGTCTAAACCTCAAGATGCACGCACTCAAAACTCTCCTTAGCATGGAGAACATCGATATCTGTGCAGTAACAGAAACCTGGTTCAGGGCTCCTGAGAGCACCTCAGCACTACCAGGTTATACCTCATACCATGCTTTTCGGCCCCAAAACTTGGACCGAACCACAAAACGAGGGGGAGTATCGATATTCATCAAAGATACCCACACCTCCAGGTTGGTGGCAAAGCACGAAGTATCAGAGACTATCCATGTGCGACTAACAGTGGATAAAACTGCCTTCCAGTTTATAGCCTGCTACAGACCACCCTCCCAAACCCAGGAACCCCACTCGGCCTTCCTGAGAACACTGGAAAATATGAAGGTCTCTCCAAACTCCATTATATTTGGCGATTCAACTACCCAAACATAGACTGGGAGCATTACTCTAGCTCCAACACCCTAGCCCAAAGGTTCCTAGAATTTATAAACTCAAATGCTATGGAAAACTTGTTACCACTCCCACAAGAGGGAAAAACATACTGGACCTCATCATCACCAACATGGGGACTCTATGCTCCAGACCAGAAGTGTATCCCTCACTGGTAAGATCAGACCATAAACTAATCTCACTGGATATTCACATCCCGACCCCACCCCTGCCCAGAAACCACAGTGAAAAACTTCTCTAAAGCAAATTTCACACTCCTCAAAACCGAGGTGGAATCCTTCAAAGCCCCCAGGCCTGTGGAAAATACGGCCCAGACCGCAGAATCCTTTATAAACGCATTCGATGAACACCTTCAGGAATGCATGGATCATGCGATCCCAAATAAAACCAAGACACAATCCTCCAAAGGCAGACGTCCTGTCTGGTGGACCCCAGCCATAAACAAACTATACAATAGAAGGAGGAAGCTACTAAATGATAGAGCAAAATCCCAAAAAGGGAAAGCATCACTGATCAGTATTAGCAAAAAACTACGGGCACTCATAAAATTGTCTAAGGCCAGCTTCGAGAAAAATTGCACAGGACACTAAGGATAATCACAAGGCTTTCTTTAGTTATGTTAGGAACCTGGGTGGTAATTCCCAGATATGCTCAGAATTAGTCCAAAATGACAAAAAATACACTGAACCCACAGACATTGCCAACATCCTAGCTGACAGGTTCAGCGCAAACTTCCCCACCAAAAGGGCAAATATCTATCCCAGCAGAGTGCTTCCCCCCTGACATCTCAGATGCTCAGGTAAGAGCCGCCCTCTCCAAAGCAATAAACACAGCATCAATGGGACCAGACGGTGTCCTGGGCTGTGTCCTACATGAACTCCAAGAAGAGCTAAACCCAAACATAAAACTACTGTTCAATCTCAGCCTTACTACAGGATATGTGCCCAAAGAGTGGCGTACAGCAACAGTGGTCCCTCTTCATAAAGGTGGTGCCTCAACGGATCCTGGAAACCATCGCCCCATAAGCCTGACTAGCTTGGTCTGCAAAGCTATGGAAAGGATCATCATGGACCTCATAAATAAAGATATTGGGGACCTACAGACACTGGATCCTACCCAGTTCGGCTTTGTTAAGGGCAGATCCTGCCTCTTAAACCTGGTTGATTTCTTTGAAACAGTCACCAAGGCCATTGACGAGGGGAAGGTGGTCCACACAGCCTACCTGGACCTCGCAAAAGCCTTCGATACAATACCCCACTCGGGCATTATAGATAAGCTCACCAGCTTAAATATAAACCCCTATGTCACTAGATGGATTGCAAACTGGCTCAAGGACAGAACCCACATGGTTAGAATTGCTGGAGCCATGTCAGACTCCAAATCAGTTACAAGTGGTGTCCCACAAGGTTCAGTCCTGGGACCTCTCTTGTTCGGTATATATTTCTCGAGGTACAGGCAAACACGGAAGGACTGTGGCTGACCAAGTTCGCAGATGACTGCAAACTGGGTGCCATAATCGACTCTCCAGCCGACACAAGCATCCTCCAAAAGGGCCTCATAGAAACAGACAACTGGTGCCAGAACCATGGCCTCAAGCTAAATGCCAAAAAGTGTATAGTCATCTCCTTTGGCAAAAACAAAGTGCCCTCAAATGACCACATAGGTGGTAATCCATTAAGTACAGAAGAAGTAATTAGGGATCTGGGGACCCAAGTTGATAGCAATCTCTCATTTGACAACCATGTGGCCAAAGTGGTTAGAAAAACATTTTATTTAGCCCACCTAATCATGAAGGGATTCACATCTAGATCAGAGGAGGTCATCGTGCCTCTTTACTCATCCCTCATCAGGCCCATAATTGAGTACAATGCCCCTTTTGGGATGTACCTTACCAGACACCTGCAGCAACTGGAAAGACCCCAAAAGTACCTCACCAAGAGGATCAAAGGGCTCAAACAGATGCCATATGCTGCCTGGTTAAAGAAACTCCAGCTCTACTCAGTGGCATACCACCTGTTCAGAGGCGATCTGTGCCTGACGTATAAAGCCATGTCCAACCCAAAATTAATGGACATGCTGCACCTCAGAAAATCCAAATCCCATCGAGCTACTCGCTCAAGAGACTTGAACCTCAGCACTGAAATAAATAGGACATGCTGGAGGGAAAGATTCATAACCCAGAGGCTCCCTTCACTCTGGAATAAAATCCCAGTCCAGGTTAGGCAGAGTCCCTCATTGACTCTCTTCAAGAGGAATCTTGATGAGTGGATGGGAGATCGTAGGTTTACCCCGGGTATCACTTCTGTGTCACTGTTAGACAGAGGCACAGTATACTAACCTCGAAAAAGGGCATAGCAAAATAAATTTAAAATGGGTGGCAAAAGCCAAACACATTCTGGCTAGGCTTATAAATGCCGTAGGGCAGATAGCCTAGTATGAACCTATGAACCTATGAACCTGTGAATCAGCTAGTCCAAATCCCAACAAGGGGCTCAAAATTATTAGACCTGTTTCTTTTAAATATAGCCTTCCATGCTCAGAGCTCACAGTTGCAATGTCACTAGTCATATCTGAGCATTGTGCAGCAACATTTACTCTAGGTGTGAGACCTGAGTCACCTCAAAATCTTTTCATCTTCAGAGACTACTCCAAGACAAATTTACTGTAACTAACTGATGACCTGATGAAACTGAAGTATCCTACTCACCTAGATGACCCTGCTTCAACACTGCAATTTTCATCTATGCCCACTCCCCCCAGGCTAGCATTGAGGCTGCAGTCTCCATAAAACATAAATATAGTGCCAACTTTAAGAACAAACCCATTTGGTGAAACCCCAATATCAGAAAACTATGCAATAAGATGTGGAATCTCCTACCCCATAAAAGCAAGCTAAACACCTCATCAGCTAAGTTTGAGCTTAACATAATCAGCAAATAACTTACAAATTAAATCAAATCCTCTAAGAGTAAATGTGTATTAGAAATCACCATCCATGCTATGGATAACCATAACATCTTCTTCAGCTATGTTAGGAACCTAAGAAGTAATAACCAGCAGTGATTACAGTTAATATAAAATAACATACTCGATTCCTGAGGACATTGTCAACATATCAGAGGACAAATTCAGCCTAAACATTATCCCCATCTTCCCCAATTTACTCATGGCATCTTAGCATGCCTTTACCATCCTCCAAATCACCTCCAAATAAGTCCTAATTACTCTCCACAAAGCTAGAAACACTAGCTCATTGGGACCTGATAATTTGCCAGGTTATCTTCTTGTCAGCACCTATTACAGCCTGGTTAATCCCTTTTTTGTGTCTCTTCAATATCACCTCCCCACTGGGTTTGTGCCAAAAGTATGGAAAAATGGTGTAGTCATACCACTCTTCAAAGGGGAACCCACCACTTACTCAGGTAACTTTAGACCTGTTAGCCTCACCAACCTTATCTGTTAGGCAGTGAGTTACATTATTATGGACCTCATAAATAAGGTCACAGGCAGGCTACAGATCCTGAACACTAACCGATTTGGGTTTGTTAAACCTCTTAGATATGGTGGACTTTTTGAGAAAATCACTAAAGCAGTAGACTCGGGTCAGTTGGTTCGTGCTGCATAACTGGACTTGGCCAAAGGCTTTGATGCCATTCCACAACTGGGCATAAGCTAATCCAAATAAAGGTAAATCCCTATGTTACCCACTAGATAGCAAGCAAGCTCAACAACAGAATCCATTCTGTTAGTCTTGCAGGCACACTCTCAAATAAAAAAGAATTTAGCATCAGTGTTCCTGAGGCATCAGTCCTGGAACCACTTCTCTTTGTTAGCTACTTCTCTGACTTTAAAGCAAACACCAAAGGTGCCTGTGGCTGATGAAGTTTGCCAATTACTGTAATCTCACAGCTGTCACAAATACCATGACCTACGTATTATCCAGGTGAGTCTAATTCATGCTAACAAGTGGTGCTTCGACCATGTCATCAAACTAAATGTCAACATACCTCTCAGCAGTCCAGATTTTTGCCTCATATTTTGGTCTGTTCCTCCAAAACTTTGTAGTTTTCTGGCAAATCATTAAACATTGAAGTCACTACATAAAAGCAGGCATTTGAATTTCAGACTTCATATCCTTCCGAAAATGCTTTCTAACACAAACCTGTTATTCTAGCAACTTTTTTTAAGCTTATAAGAGCAGTATTTAAAATCTGTCCCTATTTTTGGGGCTTTGTCCCCCCATTATTTTAGACTTTGTCCAGATTTCTGTACTAAGAGGCTGAGAGATATAAATGTCAAAAAAATGCAGCATCTTGTCCTTCAGCAAACCTGGCAACTCCTGTTGCTATCATATAGGCAACACCCCCCTAAAATTGACTTGGATATTATAGACTTGGGCACCTCATTTAACAATGAGCTACCCTTTGAGCAAGATGTGACCTCTGTTGTTAGAACATCCATTTATATAACCATACTCATCATGAGGGACTTATCATCTAAATCAAAGAAAGTCATTGTCCCCTTTTGCTCCTCGGTTATTAGACCAATAATACAATATAGTGCCCCATTTTGTATGTACTTGGCTAAGCATATGACCCAGCTTGGGAGAGCACCATGATTCTCTACAAAAACAGTCAAGGGCATGGCCTTCTCGTGTTACCTTAACCACCTTAAATGCTCTCACTGTTTTCTGTTTCTCACTGATGATTAAGGGATCTCTGCCTTGCCTACAGAACCCTGCAAGATCTACTCATGTTTAATCTGCTGTATTTCCACAAAAATAATACCACCCTAAACATCTGCTCAAGATACCTAAACTAACACCAAAAAGTAGATAGGATCTGTCGGTGGGATAAATATCCTTCACAGAAAATACCTCTTTTGTGGAACAGACTCTCTTAGAGGTAAAGCAGAGTAGCTCTAGGATTTTTAAGTGTAACCTGGATAATTGAAGAGGCAATTGTAAGCATACCTGTGGTCTGACTCTTGTAGTCATTTTGGAGAGGAGCTAAAACTAAGTCCTGGTCTAGTATTATTGGTCCATGTATTGGAAAATTGGTGGGATCGTTGGCTAAGCTCTGAGTGGTCCACTAGATCGACAGCCTAATATGAACCAATGAAGTGCCCCAATAGACCAAGCTGTAGATAGCAAAGACTAAAGAAGGAGAGGCTACACAAATGAGTGGTCACTGAAAATCAATGATTATGTCACAGTACAATTCATTATTCAGCTGGAGGGGTGGAGTGAGTTGTGAGAAAGGGTTAAAAATAATGTAATAAATAGGGGCTCGACTGTGATAAAATTGTGGAAGCAGTGAGAAACTACTTAGCAAGTTTGGGACAAATAAAGGTAAAAAGGAAAGGAAGCACATTTGGAGTGGGTTGGACTGATATTGGCACAGAGTGAAGCACACAGAATAAAAAGGAAAGAGGAGAAACCCTGTGTTTAATGAAATAAATGATGGTGGGAATTAAGGAAAAAAATGAGAAAAAGCAGAAAGAGTACCCCCCCCCCCCGAGATATACAGGGACGAGGGCTGAATATCTGCAGTTAAGGTAAGTGATTCACTCAACTATACTTTACACAGTGGTACTATCATAGCATATGAAGTCATACTGAGATCTGATTATTCTCTCACACACACACACACACACACACACACACACACACACACACACACACACGCACACACACGCGCACACACACGTGCACACACGCGTGCACACATGCACACGCATGCACACACGCACACACACTTTTAAATATTTTATTGCTGTTTGAAATATCTGAATATCTGTTTAATTTGTTAATTTCCTCTTTGTTTAGGTACTGGACTAGGG
The DNA here is from genome assembly GCF_019279795.1 of Protopterus annectens. Classification (NCBI taxonomy): domain Eukaryota; kingdom Metazoa; phylum Chordata; order Ceratodontiformes; family Protopteridae; genus Protopterus; species Protopterus annectens. The sequence continues at coordinate 1,449,945,789 of NC_056735.1, forward strand.
CATGGGAAAGATGGAGATAAGCAAGGCAAGCAAAGTTTATATTTTCTTGTACTTTTTCTTTCTTTCTTTCTTGATTTTTACCTTAAGTTTAAAAACACTATTTTAGTTCTTGCTTGCAGGTTACTGAATACCTCTTCTTGCTAGTTAAAATGCTTCCCTTTGGTGTTCTGTTTATGTTCGCATTTCTGTTGATTTCTATTTTAATTTTAAGTATACTCTTTTAGCTCCTGCTCCAGATGTTTGAAGCCATCCTGCTTGTTTAATTTAATTTTTGTTTAGGTACTGGACTGGGGCATGGGAAAGGCGGAGATAAGCATGGTAAGTAAAATTTATTTCTTCTTTATTTTTTGTTGTTTTTTCTTTTTTTTTTTTTTTTTTTTTTGTTTATCTTTGTCCTTATATTGATTTTCATAAACATTTTAATGATTGCAGATTGTTGAACTGAGCCTCTCTTCCTGCGAATTCAAATGCCTTTCTCTCTGGGTTTTGTTTTGTAGAACTTATGAAATTGTAGCTCAGTGGTTAGACACTCAGATAATCTAAGCAACATCTTTCCTCTAAAATTGGATTAAATCTGATTTATGTGCTTCCATCTAAAACTGAGCTGTATTTTGCATGCATGATACAAAGACTGCCTGTTCCGTATTTGCTTATATTTGTTCTAGTATGTCTACAACATAGAGGATTATATGATTGAGTTACTGATCGTAATGAGCGTATTATGTGTTCAAGACATGGATGCCAAGAGACTTACATCAAGACCGAAGCTTGAGAGGAGAAGCTTGTTATTTATGTCCAGAACACATAATTCTTCATTACTATAGGAGCTCCAATAATAATTCTTTGTTGAATATCTGCAGTTAAGGTAAGTGATTCACTCAACTATACTTTACACAGTGGTAATATCATAGTATATGAAGTCATACTGAGATCTGATTATTCTTTTACTTATCTCACACACACACGCACACACGCACACACATGCGCACACAAGCGCACACGCACACACACACTTTTAAATATTTTATTGCTGTTTGAAATATCTGAATATGTTTAATTTGTTAATTTCCTCTTTGTTTAGGTACTGGACTAGGGCATGGGAAAGGCGGAGATAAGCAAGGCAAGCAAAGTTTATATTTTCTTGTACTTTTTCTTTCTTTCTTTCTTGATTTTTACCTTAAGTTTAAAAACACTATTTTAGTTCTTGCTTGCAGGTTACTGAATACCTCTTCTTGCTAGTTAAAATGCTTCCCTTTGGTGTTCTGTTTATGTTCGCATTTCTGTTGATTTCTATTTTAATTTTAAATATACTCTTTTAGCTCCTGCTCCAGATGTTTGAAGCCATCCTGCTTGTTTAATTTAATTTTTGTTTAGGTACTGGACTGGGGCATGGGAAAGGCGGAGATAAGCATGGTAAGTAAAGTTTATTTCTTCTTTATTTTTTGTTGTTTTTTTCTTTTTTTTTTGTTTATCTTTGTCCTTATCTTGATTTTCATAAACATTTTAATGATTGCAGATTGTTGAACTGAGCCTCTCTTCCTGCGAATTCAAATGCCTTTTTCTCTGGTTTTTGTTTTGTAGAACTTATAAAATTGTAGCTCAGTGGTTAGACACTCAGATAATCTAAGCAACATCTTTCCTCTAAAATTGGATTAAATCCGATTTCCGTGCTTCCATCTAAAACTGAGCTGTATTTTGCATGCATGATACAAAGACTGCCTGTTCCGTATTTGCTTATATTTGTTCTAGTATGTCTACAACATAGAGGATTATATGATTGAGTTACTGATCGTAATGAGCGTATTATGTGTTCAAGACATGGATGCCAAGAGACTTACATCAAGACCGAAGCTTGAGAGGAGAAGCTTGTTATTTATGTCCAGAACACATAATTCTTCATTACTATAGGAGCTCCAATGATAATTCTTTGCATTACATGGGGATTTATCTTCTCCGTGTACTACTAGTTAGTAAAAAATGATATATATATTGTTGTTTTTCTTCTTCTTTTGGCTTCTCCCGGTTAGGGGTCGCCACAGCGGAACTCCGGTCCGCTAATGATCGGCAGTAAATATATATATATATATATATATATATATATATATATATATAAAAACACAATCTGTTGTTCTCACTTTGAAAGCCAGTAAAGCAGTGAGGGAGTAATTGACATCCTTATGCCTTCCCTATCTAAGGGTAGCAGTTTAACTCAAAATACATGTGTACTTTAGCAAACAGCAGGCAGAAATGGGAGTTGAAAACAAAGTTGTTTCATGTCCTGCTGATGCTATTTTCTGCTCAGTGCTGTCTGCTTTTAGTACAGACTTAACTCATTACATCAAGTGATGCCTCCAGGTGCATCTGCAGTTACCTCCTACTGATGCATCTAGGTGTCAAATATTGCCTGTTAATATTTGCACCAGTAATTCCAAAACTGTGTTATGTACAAGGTTTTTAAAGAGTTTGTCTTAAAGCTTACACAGTGGCAAACTCAACTGCATTAATATTTTATCTCTGTCTAGTGAAGGTCAAGAGATATTAACTGTTGTTTTTTATGATATTCATGTATATAGATATAATTTTCACATTTTTATAAATATCTCAAAAACCAAGTAACACAGACAGAACTCCTTAGCCTCTTATGAAAGCTCTCAGCTAGATGAATAAAATGCTGCTGACAGTATGTGTGTAACTTGAGTGGTTGCTGAGATATTGTAAGTTGTTTTCAAAATATTACAAATATAATAGTTACTGTGTTTACTGTGACTTATAACATTCATTTTAAGACCTAGAACCTAAAGAATACTACCTATATAAATATAGTTTCTGCTGAAGAGTTTGCCATTTATACTTCTTTCATAACCCCTATGGTCCCAGAGATATGAACATGTGTTTGAAATGTGAGGACATAATTTGATTCTGTCAAAAGGCTTAGGCTCCGCCCATTGGAAGTTACACTGCAAACTTCCCAAGCTCCTTTGGAGTGAATGAGCTGCACATAGGGCTGCTTAACAAGTGTTAATCACCACTGTAAGTGTTGTTATGGTCAGATCTTGTGCTATGGCAGAGCTAAACCAGGATAGTTTACAGGTTAAAATAGTTTTAGCACAAGTCTTTGTTTTCAGTATTTATTAGACTTCATAATACAGTCTTTGTACTGCATAAACCATGGTGCATATTCAACACTATCTAAACAACTAACAGTGAGACAATAAAATTCTTGTCTAAATGAGGTTTCCTTCCTTCCTTTCATACTAGCAGGCATGTCATTTGTAAAATAACTTTTCTAGTATCTTTAGAAAGGAAAAAACAATTCACAGACGATTCAATTTATCAAAGAAGAGGCCATACTCGGCAAATACTTCACAAAACATCCACCTCAAAATTTGTGACTTTTTCTCTGACATCATGACGTGACCACCTCGTCATATTTCTGGAAAAGGTTCTTGTCCAGCATGTGCACTGAAACACTCAGATGTCCTCTATCACAACTAACAAATCTTTTTTGCATATATGTCATATGAAAATTCTGCTTTATTTCAGGCAACAATTAGCTCTAACCCACCAACATAATTATAATCATGATAAGATAATCATATGACAATAATAAAGACAGACATGCACAAAATTATGTCACTTTATTCTAGAGTATGCTAACAGTGACAGGGAAGTCTGAAGTACTGAATTTCTTTTTTTTCCATTGGAATGTGCACCGATTCATTTATTTTATTTATACATTGTTAACCAGATTAGTCACACTAGGCTAGTCGTCTATTTTCATTGAAGACCCAATGTGAGACTAGGGAAATTTGGCTTGGGAAACGGGAAAATTTCCTACTATTTTTGATAAATGCCAAGGAATCTTTTACATCCACCTGAACTACCACCAAATAAGGCAGATGGGACCTCATATTACATTCTCATCTGAAGGACAACATATTTAAGAGAGCAACACTAATGTTGCACTGCAGTATCATTAGTTGAAAATTAATTCATTCATCTGAAATGGGAATAGAACCCACAACCTTTTGGTCTTCCAGCAGCAAAGGCAAATGTGTTACCTTTTGAGCCACAGACACGGATACTAATCTACCTATATAAGTCCAGAATTCACAAATGCATGCAATCAGCTGACAGATGTGGAGAAGAAAGGACAGTGAAAGTACTATAATTGTTTGTGGGTAAAGCATAGTTAAATTGCAGATCGATTATGACTGAACTTAAGCGATTGAATATTCCTCAGTGACAGATACTGATGCATCCAACCACTGTGGTCAGCAGCAAATCTAGATAATTCTAGTATATGTTTGTTGCTATCTGTCTTTCATGGCAGTAAGTAGCTGAGCTGAATACCAGAGGGAACATTAAAAAAATGAACTTGCTGCTACCTCGCAGTTCCAGTGAGGAAAGCCTTGCTTTTACTATATGTTTTGAATGGTCTTAATGACAACATTTTCTCATGCATGTCAATGTTTAATTGGTTATTAATAAAGAAACCAGACAGGTTTGCAGAAGCTGTCTTTTCAATGATGGATGAAGCTGACAATGTCATACTAAGTTATTAATCAAAGTTATGATGGGTATGCTGAAGGCTGTTATGGCATTAGGATGTAGAAAATCAATGCTTTGGTTTAGGTGAAGTGATTTTGTTTTAGAGGCATTTAGGTGCTATCTGAGTAATCTGAACCAGGTTTGCAAAGACAGGAGATATCTTTGCAGTTTGTTCTTAATGATGCCCAGTGAATGATCAGAAAGAACAAGTATAGAGTCACAAGCAAAAAGAGTTAGAACTGGACTTCTGTAATGACTGGCCATGTTATTCACACAGATAGTGAACAGAAGTGGTCCCAGCACTGAACCTTGAGGCAGTCCAAGATTATCAGGATAAAAAAGAAGAAATCTCAATATTCCATTTTACAATTGTTGCCCAACTGTTATGATGGTCTGAGAATCATTTGGTGGCACTGAGGTTAAAATTAAGAGAACTTAGAATCTCCAGAAGCCTTGATAGGCAGACAGTGACAAAAAGCTCTAGATAGAATCAGAAAGATAACATGAATGCATTTGCCATCATCTGAAATGGCAACCCACGTATTCCATCACATCTACGAGGGTAATATTAGTGCCATAAGAAGGTCTGAAGCAATGTTAATTGCCGCAAATAATGTTTGAGTCAGTATATAATGAAGACCCTATTGTTGCACACATTTATAATACTACTCAAAGAAGTGGTGGTAGTTGTTAAGCATGAGGGTTTATCTTTGCATTTACACACTCAAAGTTTTTTTTCAAAATGAAGGTATGTTCTGTTGGAAAGTACAACAAACAGATAGGATAAAGAACAAAGAGCAGAGTTCAAGAATTTTGGTGGCAAATTGTCCACAGCTGTAAGCTTAGGTTTTAAATGTGACTCTAGACTAGACCTCCATGGACTAAAGGTGGAAGAAAAGGTACAAAACAACAAGATAAAGGTGCTGAGAGAGTGAAGCCTCCAACAAACGAAAGTCAAAAAAGCACCTTTGAGCCAAAATGAATGGTGAATGCCGCAGTTTATTGAATCAAACAACAACACTAAGAAAATAACTGTTGCACTCAAAGGTGCTTTTTTGACTTTCATTTGTTAGAATAAAAGGTACAGAAGTCCGGTGATCTGGAACACTGATATCAACATTTGCAGACTAGACCCTTCAGGTGTTACAAAATGAAGTGCTGATTTGGAACAAGAAATGGAACCTGGCACACGATGTCCCTGTGAATCCAAGAACCCCACATTCTCTAGGAGTGCTGACTCTTGCAATGCATTTGAATATTAGAATTAGGGTAAAACATCATATTAATTATGAGACAGGGATAAGAGTATTAATGATGGGGTTAAGCACAGATATTTTAAAATTCGTGTTGGGAGTCTATATTTGGTTCCTTTAAGGGATAAAATATTTTTTTCCAAGATATAGCTAAAGGAATTTGAGAATTCCCGGTTATATCCATTTTGCTTATGGAAAACTGGGATGGTATACTAAGCAAAAAAAATAGACGTAACCCCCCCCCCAGCTTAAGGCTATGGGCTGCTTGGCTAAACATAGTGAAATATTAAAAATGTTTATGATCAGAAATTTATTAATGGATTTAAGGAAGAGTAAGAAACATTTTACTCATTGGCTCAAAAGACATATAAATTTACCAGAAGAGATGTATGTCCTAATTCAAGTAATCTAGTTAGTTCAGTGACTTAGGAAGATTACAGGATTTGGAAATTGTTATGCAGCAAACAATTACAAGGCACATTTTATAAGACCAAACATGTTGAATAGAGCAAAAATTGAAATTATATCCTACATTCAACAGAACAGAGGTAATTCTTCACTCCTTATATATTCTGGGATGCTGAAAAATTTAATACTCTTGAGCACATCAGAAAAGCAAATGAAGCAGAACATATTGATTAGTTCGGCTTTCCTGGGTAATTAATTAGAAGATGTCACAAAATTGGTACAAATACCTAAGTCCAAATATAATAACTTACAGAAAGGTCTAACTAATCAAAAGAAAATACTGTATGACTCTATACAAAAATATAACAGAAATGATAATTGAGAGGTTCTAGGACAGGCAGATATAAGAAGTCAGTTACTGGCAAATTAAATAAGGTATCACAAATAAAAAATCATCACTCAAATAAAAGGGTACAAACGACAGGGTACTAGAATCTGGTGTTGAAATAAATGAATACAGAAATAATTATTTTTACTCAAATTACAGTTAGGAATGATTGTAAGATAAAGAAAAAACAACAGACTGGGTATGTTGTCTACCAAGGAGAGAATGTGATTTAAGGGTTACCCTATTTACAAACAATGAAGTATTAGGTGTCATGAAGGTAAGGGGGGGGGGCTGGTCTAGGTATACCCCTTACAGAATTTTATGAGGTCTTTAAGGATACTTTTTATTGTTATTTCTAGAACTAATGAATTTTCTTACAACCACAGAAATTAAAATGTCATTATTACTTAATCAAGACAGGATAGCTCGTATTTAAAAAGAGTATGTGAGTAAGAGAGAGAGAAAATAGAGTTAAACATTAACCACTACAGATATCTTGGGCTTTCATATTTTTGTTTCTTTTATCCATAATGTATCATTTTTAAACTATAATTATAAAATAACTAAATCAATAAATTTAAGAAGGATTAAAAGCTTAAAGTGGCAAATATATCCATTTTAATATGTATTTCTACCAGACAAGAATATGGGTTATGGCTTAAACTGATTTCAAAATAAAATAATTTATTGGGCAGTTATGAAATACAAAAATACATTCACTAATAAGATTTGATGTCACTAAGGCATTTGATTTATTAAATAGAGATTTAATGTGGGAAGTATTTGATTACTACAGCTAACCACACACAGATATGATGATAGCTAAAACAGACAGAGATTAACTCGGAATTCTATAACTCTACATTCTGCAAATCATCATAGGCTTTCCATCTTCACAGGTGTGAGATAAGAATACCTCATGTCCCAGTGCTGTTTATCTTCTACATTAAACCAATGCTGTCATAATGTTTCTACAATTACATATGCAAGTGAATTATTATTAACAGAAATAAATTACAATTAGTGGGAAACTGAAGCACACATTATATTTAATAAAGTAAAAATGTATATGGCTATTGGAAACAATAATCATTCCTCTTGGAGTTAAAGAAGCTGATACTGGTGTAAATTCTGTGTCATTGACTTTGCTAATACATAGGAGGGAACACTGCATCTAAATTATAAGAATAAAAAAGAAAAAAAAACCCAAGTTCACATCTAATACTGATTCTCATTGATGGATACAGTTATTGTGGTTAAGGCATACTTTTTTTTTTTCAATAATTTTTATTTTCATTTTACATTTATATAAATCGCAGTCATTTCCATTCTTGCAACATGACCATAAGTGAGTGTTATACATTGTAGTCAATATAGTAACATGTAGGTCATAAAAGGGTCTATATCATATGTTCGATGTTTCAAAACTTCCAATGTTAATTAATCGAAATTAAATGTTCAAAGTTTCAAACATCAAACATATGATAAAAAAAAAAAAAAAAAAAAAAGGAAAGGAAACATACCTGACTGGTGCAAGCAGGGGGGCAAGCCCCCCTGCACCCTTCATGTGGGGGGCTGTGCCCCCCACACCCCCCACTCTTTAAATATACCAACTCCAAGACTGCACTACAGTGCAGTAATCTTTACTACACTGTAGTGCGGTCTCAGAGTTGGTATATTTAAAGAGTGGGGGGTGTGGGGGCATGCCCCCCTGCCTACAACAGTTTTTTTTTTTTTGTACGTATGTTCGGAGTTTTATAACTTCGAACATTTAAATTTGATTTTATGATGTTTGAAGATGTAAAACTTTGAACATACGATATAGACCCTCATAAAACATATCTATTTACACTATATACATAGATGCTTTCTCAATAAATTCCGTTGTTATAAAAACAGCGCATACAATAACGATTTCAAGTCCATAGCTTTGCTGTGTGATTGTGTGCATATTTCTTGGTTCCTTTGTAATTTGTTACTATGTAGTATGTATGATGTTTTATGCTAATATGATGTTAAAGGTTTGTTCCCAAATTTCTTGGGCTTTCATATTTTTGTTTCTTTTATCCATTATTATTTTATGAGATAAAAGATGTTTTATAGCTATTTTTTTTATTCCTCCCAAGAGATATTTATAGGGTCTAGCCATTTGAGAGCTATGTATAGCTTCATTAGTAAGAACATTATTAAAAGATATTCACTTGTTTTCCTTATATGTTAGATGGGAGAATATGTAGAAGGGTAAATTCCCATGTTAGGGTTGATGTTTGATATCCCATTTTTTGCAGTTGTATCTTGAGGGAATTCCAGAGTTTGTACACACATTTGCAATTCCAAAATATATGCATTAGCTCTGCTACTTAGTCCTTACAGTGTGGACAGTACAGTGATTTGGATGCACTGAATTTGTGGAGTTTTGCGGGTGTGAAATATGTATTATTATTTATCATGAGCTGCGTGCATGACAGTTTTTTAAGGGACATAATTTTCAGTGTTAGATTGATTGCATGACTTATTTGCTGGTCGTCTATGGATGATTTTAATTTTCTCCAGTAGTTCTACCCCTCACATCCCCCCCAAAACTAGTGTGTGTAAGATCTACCAGATCATTATTCATTCCGCTGTCAATGCTTTGTCCAAACATGTCTTGTCTAATAATTCCACACACTTTTTTCGTTTTAAAGTACTAGATCTTACACACTAGTTTTTTTTTTTGGGCGGGGGGTGTGAGGGGTTGAAGTGAGAGTATTGAATCTAAATGGATTGTTAGACTTAGAGCAGATGTTTTTCCTGGACTGAATGAGAAAGTACCATTGAGACTTTTCCTGAAGTCCAGGAGATTGAAGTGATATGTATGACTGTGCTTTTTACATATATTATGAGAGCATTTTTATGAGAGCATTTTTAGGAGAGGATTTATTGTTAGTGGTGTGCAATTAGTATGAATTTATGCAGTTTTTATACATCTCTATTCATGTTTTATGAGTGATATAGGTGTTTTTATTTTACTACGGTTAATGTATTTTAGAGTAAGCACTTCATTTATGTTGTATACCATGATAGTTGTACTGTGCCTTTAATGGTTTATCTGTTTTTGGCGCCTTCTTTGCCATATAAGGGTGTACAACAGGGGGGGGGGTTCTTTTGGTCTGAAGAAGCCTATCCAGGTGAAAGCGCTTACCATGTCTTCTGTTTGTATCACAATAAATCCGAGTTTTAAAGTTCACGAAGCAGCGTTTTTTTCAGCTTTGTTTCTTGCATTTTGGTTAGTGCTGTGTTTACTGCCTACATCGCTACTGTGCCTTTTATGTTAGTTTATGGTAGAATAGATGTTTGAGCCAGTACAGGTTTAGATTTGCTAGATATGTATTTGTTGTTGTGATATAGAAGACCTAGTTTTTGAATGGACTTTTTGATACAGTTTAAGATATGTAGATCGAATTTTAATTGGTCGTCTATAGTAATGCCAAACAATTTCGGTGATTTTTTTTTTTTTTTATTTATTTAACATTTGTTGACCGGGAAAGTCCGACTAGGTTCCACAGATCCTGTTTTCAGCGGAGGCCCGGGGAGAAATGCTCCAGAAGTATATCTTTATAATTGTATTATCTAAGGATGAGATGGTGAAGTTGCCTTTAGCTGGATTTAGGTTTTTTGGAAGTAAAAGTTGAAGCTTGGTCTTTTTGGGGTTGGGAAGCAGGTTGTTTTCAGTTAGCCATTGTTCTATTAGGTGCAGAGATTGTTGAGTGACAGTGTGGAGATTTTGTATATTGTCGGAAGTGTTAATAATTGTGGAATCATCTGTGTACTGTATTAAGGGAGAGTGGGGATAGGAGACATGGAGGCTATTTGATAATATATTAAAAAGTAGGAGGCCCAGTATAGAACCTATGGGGACCCCGGTCTTAACAAGATGGAAAGGGGAGAAGGATATTTGCCATCTGACGGACTGATATCTGTTTAAGAGGTAGCTGTTAAACCAGGAGGTAGTGGAAGTAGAGAGTTGTAGGTTGGAAAGTTTGTTTAGGATGATGGGATGGGAAACAGTATCAATTGGATAGGTTAAGGAATAGAGTAGATATAAGTTTATTATCATCTCTGGCTTGGGCAATGTTGTATGTGAAAGATAGGAGGGCAGTGGTAGTACTGTGCAAGGGTCGGAAACCGTGGTGTGTGGGTGTAATTAGGTTTGCATATAAGAGGTGGTTTAGTATTTGTCTATGTATACCTTTTTCCAGTAACTTGGATAAGGGGGTAATATAACATTAGGCCTGTAATTTGTGGGTTCTGTAGAATTTTCTCCTTTGTGGAGTGGTATTATAAATAATTTTTTCCAGATATCTGGTACTGCATTTTCTTGGATGGATCTGTTGATAAGTATAGATACAGGGTATTCTACAGATTCGGCTGCATGTTTGAGAAATAAAGGATGGAGTTTGTCGGGTGATGGGGAACAGGGTTTGAGTTTGTTAATAAGTGATCTGATGAAGGAAGTTGCTACAGGTGCTAGGGAGAATGATGGAAGAGATGAGGTGGAAGGTGGAGTGTTTATATGAAGATTTCCTGGTTTAGTAAGCTTTTCCATTGTTTCGATGAAAAAGTTGTTAAGTAGGCTTGCAGTTTTATTAGAAGGTTTGTTAGTGAAGGGGGTTGGTGAAGAGGGGTTCCCTGGAGATAGTAGTTTATTTATTGAGTGCCATAAGTTCTTTGGGTTGGAATGTAGGTTGCTCAGAGATTTTTGATAAAAGAGTTTTTTTTGTCTAGTAGGACCTGCTTTTTTGTTTGGTTTCAAAGCTGTTTATATAAGTTCAGGTGGAAAGTTTAGTTGTTATTTTTTTCCATGCTCTCCAGGCATTGTGTCTCTTGTTCATAAGTGATCGAGCTACCTGGTTTAGCCATAGTGCATAATTACATTTTAGCCTAATTTTTCTACTGGGAGCCAGGGTATTAAGGGTTTCAAGGAATAAATTGTTGAAGTTTTGGACAGCCTCTTAAAGGGGTAATGTATGTAGGAATGACCAGTATACAGCCGACAGGGTGACAGAGTTGTAGTTTTTAAGGTTATGAGACTCTGTATTGGTGGCTCTTGTTAAGAATGGGAGTGTGTCTTACTACTGAAGTATGGAGGTGGTCACTAAGGGAGCTAGGTAGGGTGGAAGGGTTAGGAAAGCACTGGGGGTTGTATACTGATATCCAGTCGATAACCGAACCATCCTGGTATTTTTTTGCTAGTGCATGGGTGAGGTGATCAGCTGGGTAAAGCCATAAAGGTTTATAGAGTAGCTAGGGGATGCAGTATTAACAAGGTTCCAGTCAGTATTCATATCCCCAAGGATGATGGTTTCATAGGGAATGGATATAGAAATCCAAGAAAGAAACTGCTCGAGTGTGGTAATGTTTTTACCTGGGGGTATGTAGATTGCTGCAATGACAAGTTTTTTTATGTTGATTTAGGTTACAGGTTGCTATAAGTATTTCAGCAGGGCAGAAATCAGAGATAGCTATTGAGAGTCAGATGAGAGAGATGATCAGAGTATAGCTACTCCTCCACCTTTTTTTTTTACTTCTATCCAGTTGAACAATATTATAACTGGGGGGAGAGTTTCACAGTTTGTAATATGAGGTTTTAGCCATGTCTCAGACAGAGCAAGAATATCTGGGTTATACTGAGAAATCCAAGTGTGAAGGAGGGTACTTTTATTGACAATGCTTTGTATTTTCATTTAAAAAAAAAGATACATTTTTGGAGGCTTGTGATTGTAATGAGTTATTTGTGAGGCAGTTGGAAGGGGGGGGGGTGCTGTATAAGTATGATTAGAGTTCTGTTGGCAAGGGCCTGGGTTGGGGTGAATATCACCGGATAAGAGTAGTATTGTGCTTTGAAGTATTTGTATGAAGAAATATTTGCAAAGGAACTGATGTTTTGTTTTGATGAGAGGTTGGGCATTTGGTATGTACAGTACTTTGAACCTGTGAAATGATATAGTGGTATGGTTAAAGAGAGAGGGGGCAATAGGGGTGGGGTAGTTATTTGTATGGTGATCAGAATGTCAGTACCCCTAATTATCAATTCATATTTATTGAGATTCCTGGATGCCATTAGAGTTGTAAAGAAAAATAAAGGCCAGAAATTCAGAAATACCACACTGTTGACGCTTTTATTAATGCACTGGAATGTCAAACTCTTACTGAACTTTCTAATATAATTATGGTGTAGGTATTTGGTAGATTTTTAATTTTACTGACTAGAATTAAATAAAATGAGGATATGTGGGAAATATTGTAATGGTTTCCCATGTGGGCACTGAAAACATACATGGATAATGGGAAACTGTATAACCTAATATTTTTTTCTCATGTATTTTGCTTCTTTGCCTTTTTCTGTTTTCCTAATATTCTTACATAAGTAGATTCCTACTGACAATTTAAGAACAAGAGAATTTGATAAAGAATATACATATGCACATTTTATATATTTATGTAACAAGTAAAGATAAAAAGTATTTGTACAATAGACCTACAGGGACTGCAAGTCAAATGAAATGGACAGCTCAGGTGTTCTGCAATAGCACAGATACAGGTTGTTGAAGCATTGGTGAATGAGTAGCTTTGGTGGAGGAGTAGCTTTAGACTGAAAATGTAATTGTGCGTGTGTGAGTGTGTGTGTGTGTGTGTGTGTGTGTGTGTGTGTGTGTGTGTGTGTGTGTGTGTGCGTGTGTCTGTGTGCCCGCATGCATCTCTCTGCATGCTGCATGTGCGTGTGTGTGTGTGTGTGTGTGTGTGTGTGTGTATATGTATATATGTATGTGTGTGTGTATATATATATATATATATATATGTGTGTGTGTGTGTGTGTGCATGTGTGTGTGTGTGTGTGTGTGTGTGTGTGTGTATACATATCTATACATATATATCTGTCAAAGTAAACAGGCAACTAAAATGGCTAATTAGGTCAAGCAAATCGAAATTTGAGATTAAGATAGCCTCTCAGGTGAAAGATAACTATAAGGCCTACTATACCTATGTCAGAAACTTCAAGGAAAGCACACAGCAATTTGCTGAACGGATAGTTAATGGTGCCATTTTCACTGACCCTGGAAATATAGCAAATGTTTTAGCAGACAAATTCAGTTCCAATTTTACCACCCTCTCCTCCCCAGCAATCACACCAAAAATACCCTCAAACATATCCTCTCCAGCTATAACTAAGGTGCATGTACTGACTGCACTACCTAAAGCCAAGAACATGGCCTCAAAAGGCCCCAATAACATCTCAGGATGCCTCCTGAATATCTAAAATATGAATTATTAGGACCCCCAGAGTCATTATTTAACTATAGTCTTAAAATAGGCTTTGCGCCATGTGAATGGAGGACTGCAGTGGTCACCCCCTTTCATAAGGGAGGACCTTCAACAAATCCTGGAAATTACATAAACATTAATCTGAGTAGTCTTATTTGCAGAGTCATGAAAAGAATTGTCACAGACATTATCAACAAAGACATAGAAGAACTCTAGACACTGGATCCTTCCTAGTTTGGCTTTATCAAAGGAAGGATATGCTTTTTGAATCTGGAGAATTTATTTGAGGTTATTAAGACAATGAATGAGGGGAAAACATGCATACTGCCTACCTAGATCTGTCAAAAACATTAGATACAATATCCCACTTGGGCATTGTCAACAAACCTTTGGTACTAGGTTTAAATTCCTTTATAGCACACTGGATAGATAGCTGGCTCTCTGATAGGACCCCAGAGGTTAGAATTGGTGAGGCCACCTCCACAAAAAGGCCTGTCACCAGTGGAGTCCCTCAGGGCTCAGTGATGGGCCCACTCCTCTTTGGCATCTACTTACCGGATATCAAAGGAAATGTCAAAGGCCTTTGGCTGACTATGTTCGCAGATCATTGCAAACTGGGAGCAGTCATTAAATCCCCCAAGATGAGAACACCCTTCAGGAGGGTCTAATACAAGCAAATGCTTGGTGCCGTAGCAAATCTACTGGCATAGCAAATATACTGGATGATAAATCTAGCTCTATCTTCACTCCCACTATCCCCTGAGAAGTCCCTTCTAGCATATGCCCCAGTTATCAACAGGGAACATGTCCTGGAGGTGTTCACTATGGCTAAAGCAATGCTTCAGTGGGTCCTAACAGTATCTCTTGTTCCCTCCTAAATAGTGTAAAACATGACCTAACAGCACCACTTGAAGCACTTTTCAACTACAGCCTCAAAATACAAAAAGGCAGCAGCGAGACCACAGTATACACTGTTTTTATAACAAGTAGAGTGAGTGCTTCATTGGTGTTAATCCACCAACTTCATCAGACAAATAAAACCAAATTTTGTTACAGCTTAAATACTTTTAAACAGTCACACCAATTAAGTAATTAAAAACATTCTTTAAAAATTAAAGAAATACTCCCAAAAATGTTTCACCATTAAAGCCAAGGTGGAAATACAGTTTGCATTACCTGTACTATAAAGTACATTATGCTTAAAAGTGCATTCTTTAAACTACATAAGCATTGCAAAACCATTTATTCAAATAAAATAAAATAGAAATAAAACAAATCACTGAAATACATCAATGGTAAGACGTAGCCAAAGTCCTTGTAACTTCCTTGTATACTTATTTGTATCTTTATATACTTCATCAAGCGGTTATAATACATAATATCAACAAGCCCAAATATTTCACACTAATCCACTATCCATTTGTTTAAATTGGAAACCCAAATATAAATTTACAGGGGTTACTTAAGCCCAAAACCAGTGAATGGACAACACCTCCACCATATATAGTAAACCTAATAATAATAAATAAAAAATGTGAATTGTTATTAATGATAATAATAGTAAGCTATAATAACCATATGTGGGGTAGCTTTATCTATTAAGGGCCTTGAGTTTAAGAAAGCATCTAATAGAAATGCAATCATTAAGCTCTGGGGGCACATGGGCTGATGTGCGTACTTGCCGTTTCAGTTCACATTCCTCCAGTCTAAGTTCCCAAGGCCCACCCCTAATATTGTGTTCTACCTGTTGTAGGACAACAAATTGAAATTGGCTTTTGGGGTGTTCCATAATATGTCTCGCCAAAGCGTTGGAGGTATTGTTCTTACCATTACAATAAATGTGTTCATATACCCTTTGTTTGATTTTTCTCTCCGTTTTCCCAATATAGTACGCATCACAAACCCCCACCCTTATCAGGTTTCATGACTCGGATGTTACAGGAGTTCAATAAGTCAATGTATTCCAATTCGCTCTTGGAACAGTTAGTTTTTAGAGCAGATCTTTGGACCTCCTTGGCAAGTAAAGCTCTAATGTCCATTTTGCTGACCTTCTCAAAAATTGCTAAAGATGCCTGCATAGGTGGATGAAATAAACTAGACTCTCTCAGTGTGCCTGTAAGTGCTGGGTTGTTACCAATGAGTGCAGTTAAATTAAGCTTACGTGCAAACATTTTCAGGTCCAAAATGGTTTTAACCAGATCAGACCTTCTGTCAGGCACGAAAGTCAGTCCCTTTGCAAAAACATTAACAATCACTTCATTAACATTTAAAGTACTGAAATTATATATCTTGAAGTCCCCCTCATTGTTAACTAAAATTGTTGGTAAACTATGGTTTACCTCCTTATCCGGTTTTGGCGCTTCCTGCATGAATCCTGGGACCTGTTGTAATTGTTTTGATTGTGCCTCTGCTGGTTCACTCGGTTGTCATGAAAATCCTGTTGATTGATAAAATTAGACTGCCCATTACTATTGTAGCCCCCCCCCCCCACAGCATTGCCCTGTTGTGGACCATTATTGATTTGCAGGTTGTTTCTAATTCGCTTGCTTCTGCGAACCCCCGGTGTAGAGGCGCCATTGTTAGCCTGCTCTGGGCTAAAATTTTCAGCCTAATTCTCATGAGAGTCCCGTAAACCAAAGTTCTCCTCATTAATATTAATATTGTGTAATAGAGGGGGTGGAGGGTAAGCAGCACCTCTCCCATACTCATGAATGTCTCTTGCAAGTTTTTTTCTTTTTTGTTTCAATTACTTTACTTAAACTAGCTTCAATGCTAGTGAAGATACGCGTGTATTCATACTTATATTTATCAAACTCATTGTTATTTATGATTGCTTGTTCCAATAGGTCCAATTCAGATTTCAAGGCAACAATCTGTGCCCCATAATGTTTAATAAGCATGGCCAAAAAATCAGACCCTTGCTGATTGAATAACATGATCAGTTCCTGACGAAATGTGGAGTTGTTAACAAGTCCTACTGGGTATCGCCACTGGCGAAGATCTTTAGGGACAACTTTCTTATTTATGCATTCCTGCAAGTAAGACACCTCTAGTTGGAGCTTGCGGCATTTTTACAACTTCTGATCAAATAAGTTAAGTTGTGCACTTACCGAATTAGGTTCGTTATTAGCTCCAACTGCACCTCTCAAGTTGTCCCCAAAGAAAGCAATGTCTCTTAAAAAATTATTTGTATTAGGAAGTAGTCCATTCCTTATTTCATTGAGTGTGGTTGGGGACAGTCTCTGCCCAGCACCCAGTTGCTGGCAGCCGTCTGTACCATTAAAGCCATTATTATTACCTCCACTGGATGTTGTTGTTACCGGACCATTAAAATTAGCAGCTGGAACGGAATGCTCGTGCAATTCTTGCTGGCTAGGTAACCTGTTGTTGGTTCTGGAGCCACCAGTTGTACTAAAATTCAAATTCTGTTGGCTCAGGGAATCCACCTTCCTCAACTAGTAAACACAAAAAGGCAGCAGTGAGACCACAGTATACAATGTTTTTTATTACAAGTGAGCACTTTCATCGGTGTTAATCCACCAACTTCATCAGACAAATAAAACCACATTTTGTTACAGCTTAAATATTTTCAAACCGTCACACCAATTAAGCAATTAAAAACATTCTTTAAAAATTAAAGAAATACTCCAAAAATGTTTCACCATTAAAGTCAAAGTGGAAATACAATTTGCTTTACCTGTACTATAAAGTACGTTATGCTTAAAAGTGCATTCTTTAAACTACATAAGCATCGCAAAACCTTTTATTCAAATAAAATAAAATAGAAATAAAACAAATCACTGATATACATCAACGGTAAGACACCGATGAAAGCGCTGACTCTACTTGTAATAAAAACAGTGTATACTGTGGTCTCGCTGCAGCCTTTTTGTGTTTACTAGTCGATCTGATTTTTTGTCTTTTGAGGAGTTTGTTGTGGTCGTTTTTGATGGCAAGCGGTGGAGTAATACAGTCACAGGCACTGTTTTCTGAAGAGGACAACATTCTGAACATTTCCCATGCTGCCCAAGAGGCGAACGCTGTGGGGAATTTAACAATATTGGTACAGGAGCTCATGAGGAAGGTGGATTCCCTGAGCCAACGGAATTTGAATCTTAGTACAACTGGTGGCTCCAGAACCAACAACAGGTTACCTAGCCAGCAAGAACTGCACGAGCATTCCGGTCCAGCTGCTGATAACTTTAATGGCCCGGTAACAATGTCCGATGGAGGTAATAATAATGGCTTTAATGGTATGGACGGCCGCCAGCAACTGGGTGCTGGGCAGAGACTGTCCCCAACCACACGCAATGAAATAAGAAAGGACTTCTTCCTAATACAAATAATTTTTTAAGAGACATTGCTTTCTTTGGGGACAACTTGAGAGGTACAGTTGGAGCTAATAATGAATCTAATTTGGTAAGTGCACAACTTAACTTATTTGATTAGAAGTTGTACAAATGCAGCAAGCTCCAACTAGAGGTCTTTTACTTGCAGGAATGCATAAATAAGAAAGTTGTCCCTAAAGGTCTTTGCCAATGGCGATACCCAGTAGGACTTGTTAACAACTCCACATTTCATCAGGAACTGATCATGTTATTCGATCAGCAAGGGTTTGATTTTTTGGCCATGCTTATTAAACATTATGGGACACAAATTGTTGCCTTGAAATCTGAATTGGAGCTATTGGAACACGCAATCATAAATAACAATGAGTTTGATAGATATAAGTATGAATACACTCATATCTTTACTAGCATTGAAGCTAGTTTAAGTAAAGTAATTGAAACAAAAAAGAAAAAACTTGCAAGAGACATTCATGAGTATGGGAGAGGTACTGCTTACCCACCACCCCCTCTATTACACAATATTAATATTAATGAGGAGAACTTTGGTTTACGGGACTCTTGTGAGAATGAGGCTGAAATTTTTAGCCCAGAGCAGGCTAACAATGGCACCTCTACACTGGGAGTTCGCAGAAGCGAGCAAATTAGAAACAACCAGCAAATCAATAATGGTCCACAACAGGGCAATGCTGGGGGGGGGGGCTACAATATTAATGGGCAGTCTAATTCTATCAATCAACAGGATTTTCATGACAACTGAGTGAACCAGCCGAGGCACAATCAAAACAATTACAACAGGTCCCAGGGTTCACGCTGGAAGCACCAAAACCGGACAAGGAGGTAAACCGTAGTTTACCAACAATTTTAGTTAACAATGAGGGAGACTTCAAGATATATAATTTCAGTACTTTAAATGTTAATGAAGTGATTGTTAATGTTTTTGCAAAGGGACTGACTTTCGTGCCTGACAGAAGGTCTGATCTGGTTAAAACCATTTTGGACCTGAAAATGTTTGTGCGTAAGCTTAATTTAACTGCACTCATTGGTAACAACCCAGCACTTACAGGCACACTGAGAGTGTCTAGTTTATTTCATCCACCTATGCAGGCATCTTTAGCAATTTTTGAGAAGGTCAGCGAAATGAACATTAGAGCTTTACTTGCCAAGGAGGTCCAAAGATCTGCTCTAAAAACTAACTGTTCCAAGAGCGAATTGGAATACATTGACTTATTGAACTCCTGTAACATCCGAGTCATGAAACCTGATAAGGGTGGGGGTTTGGTTTTCATGGACCAGTTTGATTAATTATATAGAATGCAAGCTCATGTGGCATCTGACGTACATGAAGTGGTTAGTCTTAATGAGCTCAATACTGCATATAAAAGGGTGCATAATGTACTTAATGACTTTGAAGGTAGTATTGACATAGACACCTTGCAGTATTTAATCATGCCAGCCCCCATCTTACCTACATTATTTGGGTCTCCCAAACTGCATAAAGATACTCATAACCCTCCTTTTAGACCTATAGTAAATTGGAGAGGTTCAGTTACGTATGCGTGTGCTAAATTTATTGATTGCAAACTAAAACTTTTAATTAAGTCTGAATCACAAATATGCCATGATTCTTGGAGTTTTCATCACTGTATTAATAATTTAGAATACAAAGATGGTTTTACCTATCTTACAGTGGATATAAAAGATCTGTAAACAGTTATTCCACAGGTACTAGGTACTGAATGGGTTAGAGAATTTCTACATTTAAAAGGGATGGCTAGTAGTGACATCAATATTATTGAAATCTTGTTGGAGCTAGTACTAACTAACAACTTCCTGTGGTTTAATGGAACAATCTATCTACAAAAGACGGGGATTGCTATGGGGTCAGCTTGTGGCAGTAGTTTTGTCAATTCTGTAACGGCATTTTGGGAGAGGAATTTTTTGTTTAATGATGTATTATACAAAGAAAATGTTGCATGGTACACAAGGAACCAAGATGATATGTGTTTTATCTGGAAAGGGGAAGTGCATCTTATTGACACCTTCATTCACAACATTAAAACTTTTACTTCATTTCTAGATTTCACATATCAGATAGGACATAAAGACATTAACTACCTGGATGTGCTTCTAAGTAAGGATAGTTTAAACCAAAGATATAGAACAACTATCTACCGCAAGCCTACTTACTCTAATGCCTTTTTACATTTTACCAGCAGCCATCCGTTACACCAGAAAAACGCAATAGTGAAAGGGCAAGCAGTCAGGGCTGCTAGAATGATCTCCTGTTGTGGCGAATTTACAGATTAATGTACACTTCTAAAATCTATGTTTTTAAAAGGAGGTTACCCATTGGGGTTCCTCAATAACATTTTTGAGGAATTTGATAGGAAGAGAATTTTAGGTAATTTTCGCTCGATTGTTTGTAAATGGTATGAGCAAGAGCATACTGGATGGACAGTTAGTAATATAATGACAAGGGATCATGCTAATGACAGTGTAGCCAATAGATTCCTTACAACATTTTCTCTGGATGCTACACACATTAGAGATATCCTTAATAAAAACTGGTCTTTTATTAATGAAGATACCAGTCTCATCACCAGATACTACCTCTCATGACTTTCCAAAGGGGCCCTAATTTGAAATCCTTAGTGGAGAGAAGTAAGGTAAATAAAAGAGGTATTGGTATGTTGAAATGTGGTAGATGCCCACAATGTAGATTAGAACCACAAACTAGATCAAACTGAGGGAGAAAGAGTACCATATAAGGGGCAAGTTTAATTGTGAGTCCCAAGGAGTGGTTTATGCAGCAACTTGTGTCTCCTGTGATGCGTGCTATATTGGGAAAACGGAGAGAAAAATCAAACAAAGGGTATATGAACACACTTATTGTATTGGTAAGAACAATACCTCCAACGCTTTGGCGAGACATATTATAGAACACCCCAACCACCAATTTCAATTTGTTGTCCTACGACAGGTAGAACACAATATTAGGGGTGGGCCTTGGGAACTTAGACTGGAGGAATGTGAACTGAAACTGCAAGTACGCATATCGGCCCATGTGCCCCCAGGGCTTAATGATTGCATTTCTATTAGATGCCTTCTTAAACTCAAGGCCCTTAATAGATAAAGCTACCCCACATATGGTTATTATAGTTTACTATTATTATCATTAATAGCAATTCACATTTTTTATTTATTATTATTAGGTTTACTATATATGGTGGAATTTTTGTCCATTCACTGGTTTTGGGCTTAAGTAACCCCTGTAAATTTATATTTGGGTTTCCAATTTAAACAAATGGATAGTGGATTAGTGTGAAATATTTGGGCTTGTTGATATTATGTATTATAACCGCTTGATGAAGTATATAAAGATACAAATAAGTATACAAGGAAGTTACAAGGACTTTGGCTAGGTCTTACCATTGATGTATTTCAGTGATTTGTTTTATTTCTATTTTATTTTATTTGAATAAATGGTTTTGCAATGCTTATGTAGTTTAAAGAATGCACTTTTAAGCATAACCTCTTTTTATGCCCAAGGTAGTCACTGAGTTTTCCTTATATCAGTCAGTACAACTACCTTCCTTTTTCCCTTCTCTTCAGTCTGCTAGTGAGAGGGTCTGTAATACCTTGGATTTGCACAGACAGCTCAGG
This sequence comes from Protopterus annectens, assembly GCF_019279795.1. Lineage (NCBI taxonomy): Eukaryota > Metazoa > Chordata > Ceratodontiformes > Protopteridae > Protopterus > Protopterus annectens. The sequence continues at coordinate 1,449,967,703 of NC_056735.1, forward strand.
TACTATTTGACTAAAACTAAGACTATTCATAAGTCTGCTTGGCTTTTGGTTTCCTTTCATTCCAGGTCTTTGGGTTTGGCTGTTTCTAAAGAAACCTCCTTCTCCAGGATATCTAAGGCCATTTATTTTTGTTATTTTTTTCATGGCAAATCTCTGTCTGCTTTTGTTAGAGCTCATTCCACTAGGGGTTTTGCCTCTTCTGGTGTCTTCTTGAAGGGTTTGGACACCAGTTCCATCATTGAAGCTGCTACTTGGTCTTCAGTGCATACCTTTACTAAGCATTATAAGTTAGATATGGCTTCTAGGGCCAGAGCAGGTTTTGCTGAAACCATTTTTGTGGGTTTGTTGAGGGCTCTTCTCAACCTTCCACCTCTCATTCTGTTTCTTGAACTTTTTTACTCTCCCTTCTGTACCGAATACTGCAACAGTGATACAGATAACAGTAGATATCCTTCTATTCATTGTTGCAGTATTCACTCCCACCCTTCAAAACCCTCTTGTTTATTCTGCATTTGTTTTTCCTTCTGGATGTGTATGTACTGTGCAGAGAGCATAAATGTGACATACAGCACAACCAAGATATATTTTAAGCTTATTTATACTGGCTAAGCTATGGGCTTCCCAGGGCGATACATCACTTCTCTACAGAATACTACAACAGTGAAGAGAAGGACATCAACTGCTATGGTAAGATTTTACAGAAATGTACTTTCTGTCACTTTGCTCTGTCACCACTACCATGCATACCTCTTAACTACCCAGATTTTTTGTCTCATATTTTTGGTCTGATACTCATAAAATGTAGATTTTCTGGCAAATCACTGAGGTTTGACTTTACTAAATAATGATACACAATTGAGTTTCAGACTTCACATCCTTCAGAAAATGCACACTAAGGAATCCTGTTATTCTAGCAACTTTCTAAGTTTATAAGAGCAGTATTTAAAATTTGTCTCTCTTTTTGGGCATTTGTTCCCCATTATTTTAGGCTTTGCCCAGATTTTTTGTGCTAAGAGGTTGAGAGATATGCTGTCATATGAGTAAGTTGGAATGGAAACAGTTTAAATGTTACCCTGTAGGAGTAATCATTGTCAGACTAGGAATCAGGCACTCGTTAGTTACCACGAACTGTTAGAATGATGCCAAAAACTGTATAGTATTATTTCAGTTATTTGTTTTTATATAATAACAGTGGAACTAGAATCAGATTCATACAGATATACTGTTAAAAGAGAAAAAAGTGTTGAGAACATAATACAATGTAGTAACTCGCTAAGATGTAGCATGTACAGCAGGAAGTACATTTGGCTAGTAGCTGGAAATTAGCAAAAAATAATATATGAAGTGAAAGGAAAAAAATAGTGTATACTAATTTATAAACTTTGCATCACTCATGCTTTTACAGATGTACAAGCAGCCTGCTCATACAAAATAATGCATTTGTCTAGTAGTATTCAGAAATCAACACATATCAAACTAGAAATTGAAAAAGGAACAGAAGAGTGTGTCTACTAATGCTCCAACCTTCTGTCACAGACTTATAGAATTACTAGCAGGTCAGGAAGTCTCTACACCAAGCTAGTATTCAAAAATCAGAACACAGTAAAACATGGAAGGAAAGAAAGAGAAATATGGTCACTCCTACTGTTTTCCTCGCTCAGATGCTTTTTATAGGTCGAAACTATGTCATAAAATTGTTGTACTTTGCCAGGATTCACAATCACCACAAAATAAAATATGAAATGAAAGAAACAAAAAACTATTTACTAATGTTTTAAAAGCGTTGCATTACTGATGTGCTTTCTAGAGTGGCAGTAGCATCAGGTCATAAAATGCCTGAAAAGGCAGCTTTTCTCAATAGCTAAAATGCACAGATTAAACTAATTAATGGCTTACAGGGAGCGCTGTTTTCAGTGCAACTGCAATTTGAGATGGAATTTGGCTTACACATTTGAAACTTCCTGCAAGCACTCTTCCCCCATCCCCTCAGCCAAAGGTGAGCATGCTCAAAAAGGCAAGCCTGAAATGTAAACAAAGGCTGAATCAAAACAAAAACTCCCTGGGATTGTCCCTTTAAGGCTGGATGTTAATGTTTTCTGAAAGCATACAAGATGGTTTTCACATCTGTTAGAGGATTAAAGATAAGACAAGAACAGACAGCAATTAGTATAAGTAAGAGCATAGGATGTAACATTTGTCTTAACATGGATAACTTTAATTTAAAGGTTAGGTAATGCCTGTGGTTGCAGCTGTCAGTTTGAGGTAATTGTTCCTATTACGAGGGTTAAACTTTATTATTTGAAGGTATACATAGTTTTGTGTTTTTGTTTTAAGTTACTAGATTGGGCGGCCACAGTGGTGCAGTGGTTAGCATTGTCACCTCACAGCAAGAGGTTCCATGGTTCGATCCTTGGCTAGGGTGCCTTCTGTGCAGAGTCTGCATGTCCTCCCTGTGGTCATGTGGGTTTCCTTCGGGTGCTCCGGTTTCCTCCCACATACCAAAGACATGCTGTAGGTGGATTGGACACTCTAAATTTGCCCCAGGGTGTGAGTGCATGTGTGTGTGCACCTTCTGTGGAAGGTTGGGCATTGGGCTGGCAACTCAACACCGTAAAACTCCACTGCCAATCATGAGTAGACAGGTGATCCACTGTGGCAACCCCTAACTGGGAAAAGCCGAAAGAAGAAAACGTTTTAAGTTACTAGGTTATGGGGGTGGTCTTGGGAGGTATTTTTTTATGGTTTTCATTTAAATAAAAAGTCTTATAACATGTGGCATGGGTTCATATACGGATGATAAGAAGCTATATTAAAGATCAGCTTGCCAAGTATCAGTGGGTACATGTAACACAAAAAATTAAAATAGGCATTTAAAAAAGCTGTCAAAAATAATAGGTAGGGCTAATAACTTCTTATCATAATGGCTACTCTGTTCACATTATTTTGGAACATGACTGGTCTCACAGGTATAAACAAGAGGAGAGTATTGAATTATATTAATAAATGCAGAATGCAAATAGTAATGCTACAGGAGTCACATTTGGAAAGAAGTGAAGCATGTGAATTTAATAAAGAAAGAATTTCAGGATGGATATTCAGCAAAGTTTCAAGGACAAAGAAAAAGGGGTGTACTTATAATAATTGCTATAGTAATAGAAGATTGAAAAAAAAAGATAATGATGGTAGATTTGTGGTAATAAGGGTCTACTGGCAAGGGAAGAGTATTAGCTGGCATGTATTTATATTCCACCTAAACTGCTATTATGGAGCTTAAAAAGATTTTGGGAGAAATAATCAGTTTTCAGCAAGGAGTATTACTTATATGTGGGGACTGGAATTTGATTTGCAACAGTAAGGATGTATCTAGAGGGTCAAGAAGGGAAAATATAACAAAAGAGGGTACATTTCCAAAGAAGTTTATGAAAATATTTGGTATGGAAGACGTGATCTCAGTAGTAGGAACTCAGAGAGAATTTATGTATTATTCTGCAAAATACAATAACTGGGCTAGACTAGACAGAAATCATATTTCACAGGAGCGTGTGAATTTAATTGAAAGCTTCGACACACATCCAATAATTATTTCAGATGATGCACCACTAGCAGCAAAAATAAAATGCAGGGTAATGAAGTAAAAATTAGACACTTCCCCACCTACATGTTAAAAAAAAGAGGAATGTAAGGAATAGATAGTGGAAATTATTCTAGAGTTATTAGGGAATATAGAAATTTCTTCGGAAGTTATAGCTAGTGAGTAGGATAAAATTAAAGTGGAGTTTTAAAAAAGGGTAAAAATAAAAAAAGAGTATGGCTAAGAAGTGATGGGAATTAGTTGGAGGGGCTGACAAATGTTAAAGTATTGCTGAGTGGTGGGAGTCTCACAGACCGGGAATAGGCACAGCTGCAGAGTGCTAAAGAGAAAAATAAGGGAGTGTATGAATAATATGCATGAGTTTAGAAAGATTTTTTAAGCAACTGTTTTTGATAACCCCAAAGCGCAAACATTTTTCTCACAATGACTTAGGCAACAGAAAGTAGAAAGGGTTGCTGCCAAACTTAGGAAGCCTAGAAAAATAACAAGATATCCTGTAGAGGTGTTAGTAGATGAAGCTCAACAATTCACAGTTAAGACAGGAAGGGATGAAATAAAAATGGTGACATTACAGTCAATCTACAAGAAAGTCTACAAAGGTAGATGGCATTCCTATGGAAGTTTGGAAGCTAGGAGGGAAGAATATGATAAAAATCTAGAAAGTTTTGTTTAACAGCATTTTAAAAGGAGAGGAAGCAACAGCATCCTGAAAGAAAGCTGTGGTGGCTGTAATGCCTAAACATAGCACAAACCCATGAAACACAGATCCATATAGGCCAATTTCAATTTTGAACCATGATTATAAAGTGTTTATGTTTTTAACAGCTAAAAGGATGGTAAAGGTGTTGCCAAAATTGATAGGTATAGATGAATGTGGGTTTTTGGAGGGGAGACAAGCATTTGACAAAATTAATAGAAAGATGGTGATCCAGAGGGAAGCATAGTGTAATACTGTTGTTGCTGCATCTTGATGAAGAGAATGCATTCGAAAGAATAAGATGGGATTT